>NC_090739.1:77264972-77452472 GCF_036898095.1 Palaemon carinicauda
CTCTGTACCATGGTCTTCCACTGTCTTAGGTTAGAATTCTCTTGCTTGAGGGTACACTCAGGCACACTGTTCTATCATATTTCTCCTCCTCTTGTTTCGTTAAAGTTTTTATAGTTTATATAGGAAATATTTATTTTAATGTTGTTACTATTTTTAAAATATTTTATTTTTCCTTCTTTCCTTTCCTCACTGGGCTATTTTCCCTGTTGGGGCCCCTAGGCTTATAGCATTCTGCTTTTCTAACTAGGGTTGTAGCTTAGCATTTAATAATGATAATAATAATAATAATAATAATAACAACAATAATAATAATAATAATAATAATAATAGTCATATTGTTACCCACAATTGCTATCTGAATAAAAACACAAAATTCATACACGATAATAAATTTGGTAAGATTAAATTATGAGAAGTTTGACAGATATATAGCACCACCAGTCAAACTTTAAAAAAAAAAGAATAATATACACAGAATACAAAAAAAATCAAAAGTGAAAAAATAAACTTAATTTTTTGTTTTACAACTGCCAAAATAATAAGCAGGATATGCTGCAGTGTACTGTAATACCATTTAATTATCAAGAAAAACTTCCAAACTTGCATACCTGGAAGAAACCAAGTTCCTTCTCTCGTGTCCAGTAGAAGGGATGACCTAATATAGCAGATATTGGCGGACGCTCTGAAGGTTTACTGCTCAGCATTTTTTCTATCAGGGTTTTGGATACTGTGTGCTGCTCGTCTTCAAGTTCTTGCACTCTATAAAAAATTTTAACGATATGAAAAAACAAAATAAAACATTTCATAATAAAGGAATTCTAATAAAATCTATCATAACAATACTTACCTTGTAGTCATCATACTTTAATCACTGAAGCCACTGGTTTCCTGACCTGTAGACCCAATAGGCCTATGTGGTGACATGGTGTGAACACAAAACAGGTCTACAGGTATCAAGAAGTGGTCTACAGGTATCAAGAAGTTCATATACAGTAATCAGAAATTGTTACAAACCTATACCTATCATTAAAAAAATTCTTGACATTGCCACAGGCATAATACTACCAATAACTTCAAACAGCGATGCCTCTTGACACGAAAGATTCTGTATACGAAAAACCCATGATAAAAGATATGCAAAAAAATTCTAAACTCATAATACTTAAAGCTTTTCATGATACGAAACGAGATTCACCTAGTGCCGAGAATAATTTCAAAACTCAAGCGAAGCCAAACTGTAATCTTGCCACTATAATCCTGCTCTCCCATTGGTTATCTCCCTACCTTGATACTAGTTACTGCCGTTAGATCCTGCTCTCCTATTACATATCAATAAGAAAAATTCTAAGTTATAATGCACAATGAACAGTACAGTATTGTGTGTATGTACATGCGCATAATGCTACTACACATCAAAACATTAAAACATTAAAAATATATTTTTCTTTTTATTTCGGTATATAGCAGATCGTAACATATTTTTTTCTTTCATTATCATGATTATTTATTCACAATTAATTTCATATTAACAAGGACACTCAAATTAAAATAACACAATGAATAGAAATGTATTGTATACACAAACCCACAATGCTACTATGCATATCAAACACATTAGCGATATATTTATCTTTCATTTCGGTAAATAAATAACAAATCGTAACATATTTTTTCCTTTTGATGCCATGAATATTCATTTACAATTAATGTTATATCCGTACATTTTTAAATAAAAAAAAACACAAACAACAGAACTGTAACGTATGTACAAACGCACAATGCTACTACGCATATAAAACAAATTAGCAATATATTTTTCTTTCACTTCAGTAGATAAATAACAGTTCGTAACATATCTTTTTCCTTTTTAATGTCATGATTACTTATTTACAATGAATTCTATATCAATGAGTACATTTTTTAAATTAAAAACACAATGAACAGTACCGGGTACTGTACTGTATTGTATGTATGTATGCACACTGCTACCACGCATATCAAAACATTAGCGAGATATTTTTCTTTCAATTCGGTAAATAAATAATAGTCAAGAAAACTATTTACTGAACAATTGAAGTTTATTCATTCTACAATGTAAGTTCACGTAAATATTAACAATCAATCAATCTTGCCTGTACTACAACTAAATAGCTTAAACATACGTGTGTAAAAAAACATGTACAGTAGGTTATTTATTGACTTATCACCAATAAATATTAATTGTATTACAATAAAATAGTTACTATTAAAAATATTAGCAAGTTGAAGAAAACGGGTAGTTTGTGCATGATAGAAAACATACTTTTCTATAGTAAGGTTAACTATTATATATATATATATATATATATATATATGTATATATATATAACAGATTTTGACGTAGGAAAAATCGATACCCATGTCGTCCTGATGGAAGTTCCTTTAGGCAGCTTCCTACTGTATAATATTTCTGTGAGTGATATTACAAGAGAATTACCGTCAGGTATCACAGGGTTCTAATCCCCGGAATGACTATCCTAAGATATCGTGTAAAATCAGGGGCGTATCCGTAGATACACGTAACCATAGATATCTGCCCCCAAACAGAGCTAACCCAGTCTATGAATCTAAGGAGGAGGATAGGTGAGGTGCCGCTACATATCCTCTCCCTTCATAGTACTACTCATCCCTGATAAACTTATTCTACAGAGCAGCGCAACTACCGTGAGAAGAGGCATCCGACGCGGCATCTGGGAGGGACAACGTAACGGATGAGCTATCAGGACGACATAGCTATCTCATCCAAAAATAGATTTATCCTACTTCAAAATCCGTTTTTTGGGCTCGAGTCATGTCGTCCTGATGGAAGTGTACCACAGAATTACCTATGCCTCGGTAAGATCCCTCAAAGGGAGAGGTTCCAATACCGAAATGCACTTACAGGATTACTCCGTCAAGGCAAAGGTATCCCAGAACCATTCGGAGGCAGAATTGACAAGCATGATGGTCTGACAAGGAGACAATAAAGACCCAAGGGACCGCCCTCCACAATTGGAAAAACACCTGATGCTAGTGTCGGGAGCTCTAAGGAGGCCAAAACTAAAGGAGGCATTAAAGGTGAGGCATATAAACCCAAAACTCGCCTTGAGATTAAATCCAATTATGTTTAGAAAGGATAATAATGAGAAGACACTCTAAAGATAAAGCCACTACAGTAATTATAATTATAATAGTAGGGCGTAAAAGTAAAAGTCATGGCACAAGTCACAGCCTTTTACTCACAATAATCAGTGCCAAGGTTAGCAAGTAACCATCATTAACCTTACATGGAAAATTTGTGTACAAAATAAATGCATCCTGTCCCTACCCATACATAAGGTAGCATAAGTGGGCATATACAGTACATGACATAAGGAATCATAGGAAACTTATGACAAGGTAAATCTGATCAAGAGACACATGATCCCGTCTGTACCAAACAAGGGATTAATCACCCAAACCAAATGAGATATAGCTTAACGACATTTAGACAGTTAGGCTGTAGCACTGAAGGAACACACAAAGCATTGTAAAGACACCTGGGAACCTGAAAAGGAAATGATGAAGTGTATTTTTCCTTCATTCCTTAAAGAAAAAAATTCTGTTTACTCATTGCTAATGACGAGCTGAAGGAGTGCCCTAGGACGCATTGTGGGCTACGTCGTTGCCGCGGGGTTGATAACACCCCCTCAACCACCACAAAATGATGTGTCTCCTCCAATTGCTTCATTCAATACCTGAAGAAAACCCAAGTGGACTTCCGACCAGTATATGTCTGCAGTCCCTCAATGGACATATACTGGACAAAGATCAAGAAGGAAGCCACATCTTTAGGGCCGAGACCCAATGTCTTACGAGACAGGTCCTCTCTTCATATAAAGTAAGTAATCTTATTTCATAACTGGTTTAGCGACACATCAGACCCCACTGTATCATTTTGAAACAAAAGACTACCCTTAAACTGCACTGTTCTCAGCAAATACACTTTGGACAGTGTATTAGACAAAGGAAAGGATCTCCTTGAAGGGGAACTATTTTCCATAGGCCCCAAGGTGAAAAGGGAAGTTCATTTTTAGTCAGAAAAGTGGGATCAGGGTATAAATTAACCTCACCATTATCCACAAATCCAATGTATTTCTCGTCTCTAGAAATCATTACAATGTAACTAACCCGAGCACCCGAAGCCATCGCAATTAAGATGACTTTCTGAGTGGGATCAAGAATAGAAGCCTTTTGATTGCCTGTGTCCGAAGTGAATTGCAAAACAATCAACAGCCGTAGCCTTGCACAAAATTTCGGAACTTTGTTGAAGAGATCCAAGTAAAATTCTACATCAAAGGCGCAGAGTATAGATCTAGCGAGGGCCGAAGTGTATGACGAAATCGTGGAGGAGGCTAGACTTTAAACATGCAAAGTAAGCTTGAAACTTATAAATCCATAGTAATCAACCCTGAATTTATGTCTTTGACATAATTGACCAATTTGGACAATGACGTTTTATACTGAGTTATGGTGTTAGACGGCTCATAGTTTCCACAAATACCAACTTATCACGTTGAATTTTCAATTTCATTCCCAGGAATAGGGTAAAATCAAACATGATATGAGGATTGTACGATCTCCATGATGAAGCATAAACAATCCCCTGCTGTCCATCCTGAGATAGAATCGAGTTGATCACGGCACAAGTTGGGATTCAAATCCGTGACCATGGGAAACCAGTTGCTCATTGGCTACCAAAGAGCCACCAGAGCCGCCATCCCTTGAAAGATCTACGCCTGTCCAAAACCTTCACGAGGAGGTTAAACAGTGGAAACAGGCAAATCGTCGTCCGACTCCCATCCAGGGACATTGACGAACTTTAATGTCCATGCACACTGCTGCTTGAACCACTTTCGGTGCTACCTAGCAGGGAAATATCATGCTGAAGCTCATTGCAAACAGATCCACTTGAAGGCCAGAGATTTGATCTCACTGAAGGAGAGACGTTGATAAATGCCAATCTTTCTTCTGATCCAACGTAAAGACGGTTATCATTACGTGGTTCAATTGAGGAGACCTCGATTCTTGTCTGTTGAATCAATAGACTATAACTCTGTTGACAAGGTTTAAGTGGATATGAATGTTCTCCTTCAGGTATAAGTTCATGAGGGACAAGAAAACTGCCATGGACTCCAGAATATTGATGTGGTACTGTTAAAATTTCTGAGACCAACCGACTAGCTCAGGGACTTGACTGACGTTTCTATTTCCTCTCCCTTAGAGGGAGGAATAGAATGGGAGTGAGACTTTAAAGTCACAACAAATCTCCAACCTTGGAAGTCCTGAGCTGGAGTCAGTTCTGATTTCTTAAGGTTGGTCTGAATTCCAAGGGACAAGAAGAACCAAAAACCCAATTGGCTTCTTCCGAGCACTCTGTGCCAAGGGAACTCACAATAGCCAGTCAACTAGGTACGACTCTACTTAAACGCTTGTCTACCGCAGTTGTTGTACGACTACGTCAGTAAACTTTGTGAAAACCCTCAGAGCTATGCTGAGCCCAAATGGCATAGCCCTGATTACATAGACCCTTCTCCACAGGCAGCAACCAAGGTAAGGGGATAAGTGTCGACCTAACCGACAATACAAAGATGTCAGTAAAATCCATAGAGACAGTGAAAGCCTCTAAGGGTGGTAAGGTCCATATCTGCAAAATAGCCAACATCCGGAAACTGTCCCACTGAACGAACAGGTTTAGACCAGACAAGACGAGAATAGTTTGAGGTAAGCTCGAAACCGTTTTGGCACACAAAATAGACGATCTTGAAATCTCATAGCTCTCACGCAGTAGATAACTACCCTCTTCAAGAGATCTTGTACATACTGTTCCAGACAAGGAGATGTTCCTGGAAGAATCTCCTGAACTGTGGTGGCCACTGGTACTACTTCCAGGCAAAACCATTGGAAATGACAATCTGTGTCCAAGGACTGAAGAACCCACAATACAGTGGTACCTCTACATAAGAATTTAATTAGTTCCACAACCGACTTCGGATGTAGAAACGAATTTTCCCATAAGAATACATTGAAATAGGATTAATCCGTGGTTGAGCCCAAAAACCTATGATAACTCCTTAATAAATTACTACACATAATTACACATGAAAATATGCACACTAAATTAGATAATAGACATGTAAAAAAGAATAATTATCAAGAAATAATAAATAAGAAATGGGTTTTTAGCGTCTCTTTACCTTCGAAAGTCCAGCGCAGGTGTCGGTCTTGCTACGCAGAGAGGAGACAGACGGGCGGCGAGGAGGTAGAGAGGGTGACTAAGATACACGTACACTACCGTAACTTATTCCAACTTACACTAAGTGAACTTTAACCTAACTTAGCTTATTTAATTTTTCTATTTCTAATTGATTGAATTTTTTTCTCTTCACTCTTTGCCGTTTTCTTTGAACCACTTCCTTCCTCTTCCTCACGAGTTCGCTTCGTAGTTTTTTTAAAGAAGCTATCGATAGAAAGTTGCTTGGTACGGCTTTTCAGAATGCTTCGAAAATGAGTAAGGCAAACATCATCGAACTGCGCAACTACACGACAAACCTGCAATTTCTTTGGATGGTATTTGTCGATGAAGTCAACCACGTCTTGATATTTTCCTAACACCTCTTTTATTTGCACCGAACCTAACACGTGTTCTACCTCCTCGATCCCTTCCTCGTCATCACTCATGTACTCAGACATAGCATGGAGTTCCTTGAGCTCCTCTATGGTAAGTTCGTCATGATGTTCGGCGACGAGTTCCGTGACGTCATCTGCGTCGACCTCCACACCCATGGACTTGCCAAGGGAGACGATTTCCTCTACGTCTTCCGCTGCACCCACCATGGGATCAGGTTCGGGGTCAAAACCTTCGAAATCTCGGGGAGAAACTGCATCAGGCCACAGCTTCTTCCAGGCAGAATTGAGGGTCCGTCGAGTTAATCCCACCCAAGCCTGATCTATGATCTTCAAGCAGTGCACGATGTTGAAGTGGCTTTTCCAAAATTCACGCAAAGTTAAGTTTGTGCTTTGCGTGACATTAAAGCACTGCTTGAATAGGTGCTTGGTGTAGAGCTTCTTGAAATTTGAGATGACTTGCTGGTCCATGGGCTGGAGGATAGAGGTGGTATTCGGTGGAAGATACAGCACCTTTATGAACTTAAATTCATCGAAGATATCATCTTCAAGTCCGGGGGGGTGAGCGGGTGCATTGTCAAGGCATAGCAGGCACTTTAAAGGCAATTTCTGTTCATGAAGATACTTCTTCACAGAAGGGCCGAAAACTTGGTTAACCCATTGCACAAAGAACTGCCAAGTGAGCCAGGCCTTCGAGTTGGATCGCCAGAAAACATGAAGCTGGTCCTTATCGACGTTGTGTGCCTTAAAGGCCCTAGGGTTCTCCGAATGGTAAACCAGTAAGGGCTTGACTTTAAAGTCCCCGCTAGCATTGGCACATAGGGCAAGAGTCAACCGATCCTTCATTGGCTTATGCCCAGGCAATTTCTTCTCTTCGGCGGTGATGTAAGTTCGACTGGGCATCTTCTTCCAAAACAGCCCGGTTTCATCACAATTAAACACCTGCTGCTCTACGTAGCCTTCTTCCTGCACGGTCCTTTCAAAGCTCTTCACAAAGTCAGCTGCAGCCTTTGTGTCCACACTAGCAGCCTCTCCGTGGCGAACAACTGAATGAATCCCGGACCGTTTCTTAAATTTCTCAAATCAGCCACGAGATGCCTTGAAATCGTCTGAGGAAGGTTCGGTTGAACTCTCCCCAGCATCACCCCCAGACCTCTCCTCCTTCAAGTACGTGAAGATGGCGTGCGCCTTCTCGCAGATGATAGTTTCGGTGATGGTGTCGTCAACAATCTCTCTGTCCTTGATCCAGATTAGCAGAAGTCGTTCCATCTCTTCTATGACAGGGCTACGACGTTTTGAAATGATGGTGTTCCCCTTAGAAGGTTTCACTGCTTTAATGGCTTCTTTCTGTTTCAAGATTGTCGAGATCGTCGACATATTTCGGCCATATTCTTTTGCAAGTTCACTCACGCGGACGCCACGCTCATGCTTTTCAATAATTTCTTGCTTTACTTCTAAAGAAAGCATTTCTTTCTTCCTTTTCTCACCACTACCACTACCACTTGTGAAACTAAGCCTTTTAGGACCCATGCTTTACGTAAAAAACCGCAAAAGGATGTACGTAAAAAATCATGATTAGAATACAGTTAATAGCAGAACGCACAGCGCACAACTACACGAAGCCGACGAGAACAGAGGAATGACCCAAGCCACGCTAATTGAGGGTCCCTCTGAGGTTGAAGTGCTGCCTTCTATCGGCGGAAATAAAAAATACATCCGGCGCTATGAGTACCGTCTACGCGTACGGGTATTGTTTACTTCGGGTGTCGAAAAAAAATTCGGGTGTAGAGTAGGAACGTGTTCGAATTGTACTTCGCGTGTCGAAAAATTCGGATACAACCAGTACGACGAAAATTGCTTACTTCGTGTGTCAAAATAAAATTCGGGTGTAGAGTTGAAAAATTGCTCGAATTTTACTTCGGATGTTGGAAAATTCAGATGTAGATACGTTCGTATGTAAAGGTTCCACTGTACTTGAACGAGGCTAACCGTCCCCCTACCGGAGGCCTTTATTATTTTGTGTTGAGGACATGAACTGCTATCTCTACTGCCGTTTCAAAGTCCACGATCTCTGGACTTGCCTCCATAGTCAAGACGGCCTCGGAAGACAACCCTTACCCATATATAGGGTGGAAGGCCGGGGACTGTGACACCACTTATAAGGGCACAGCGTAGACATTCTGAGGGATAGCGGCATAAGAAAGAACAAAAGACTTACCATGATAAGTCAGTTTGTGAGGCCTTTCCAGGGGTGAACTACCTCTTCAATGAGATCCCCCACTTCAGGTAAAGGCTCTAAGCTCTGCGACAGCCTTATCCGCAACTTTTCTCAAAGGAAACATGTCTTTTACCCTGATGCTAGAGGTGAGAAATGTTTCAGCTCGTGGCGGATGGTAGCTGTGTCAAGTACTTGCTCACTACAGGATCGACAGACCTGAAAAGAAAAACAAAGGTCTTTCATAAAGGTGTCGACATGAGTTTGCGCCAGCAAGGAAAGACGAAGGCACCTGCAAAATGCCCGATCATTATTCCCATAAAGCACTACAGAGACATCAACATTGACAACCATATCTAGTCTACGACTCAGACTTAAGAAGGTGCTCAGGAATCCTGGGCATCTTCTCAAAAAATTGGTGGCCGGCCGCATCCATATCCAGTTTACTCTCAGCAAAAGTAAACTGGGCATTGGTCTAGTGGATGGAATCGTGAGGTAAGAAAGGTGAGACTGGTGTGCACTCTTCTAAAGCTGGGAGAGGCTTACGCTCACAAATGGCTAACTCCACTGATGTAGCTCTTCGAAACAAAGTGGAAGACCACTTTATCCAGGGCCACAAAGGAGGCCAAGCTCTTACCAAAGGCGACAATCTGTAAATTGATACCCACTGCCGTCATCATTGCTGCGTGCAATAAGGTAGCTAGGAGTACCAAACCTTATATATAGGCAACTCCTCTTTCTTCTGCAAGGCCTGGATCTTTTCACATGAGGCCTTGAAGACCATCACCTGGTATTACTAATTCCCCTCATTGAAGGCTCTCCTGTTAGCCTTAAGTACCAGATGTATTGTAGTACATAAGGTACTCAGGGACTGGGGGGCTCCATGAGCTTAGCAGAAGATGTTGGGAGGAGAAACGGGCAAGAACAGCCCCCGTCAAGGAAGAAGCAATCATAACCGTAGATCGGGAGACCGATGTCATAGTGGAGTCAGAATTGGTAGACACCACTGAATCCTTGATGAGATAAGACTACCTCATCCTCTTACCCAGGTGCGAAGGTACCGCAGGAAAAACATGCAGTCGTCATCGGAGATATCCTCCGAGACCCATCTGGAGTGAAGTAAATCCTTATAAACACTGAAATCCTGATGGTCCCGGTACAAAACTGGGCCTTTCATCCTCCAACACTTCGCATGTGTGCGGCAAATATCGAGACCACAGGGATGTCTCACAGCTCTGACAAAAATCTTCACTCAACAGTGTATCTCCGAATAGGCACCGCCTGTAAGGAGAAAAGGGATCAAATGAGTACTACATCCTCTAGCAGACACCAAAAGCTAAAAGAAATGGGTCTTTAATACTCCATGTAAACAACTGAGGGAAAAGAAATCCCCAAATTGTGTGTAAATGCCATTGGTGGGAAAAAGAGGAGATAAATTACGAAATGTCCATTCCCCTATAAAGAACATGAGATTGGAAAAATTAACCCCCTAAAGGTCCATTGCTATAGCCCCAAAAAGGAGAAAAAGTGGTGGGGAAAAGCTCATGGAAAGAACCGTTGCTCTTATATCTCCGCAGAGAAATGGCCAATTAGAGGGCAGGGGTACAGGTAAACTTAATCATTAAGCAATCAACGCATCGATTAATGAGCAAGAGTCTAAAGCAACCCGCAGATTATGAAAGCAAGGTTATACCCTCAATAGAAAAAAATAGGGAGGGCCCTTCGCAATGGGGAGTTCCCAAAGACTGCGCAGTCCTAGCACGAGAAATCACAAGCGAATGCAGAATGACTAATGCTAATAGGTCAAAGCCACAGGTAAATCGAGAAATCCCAGAGGCTATGAAGGAACGGCAGAACAGTTAAGTCGGAACACCGACAAGGAGAGATCACCCTTCGCAAAGGGGAACTCCAAAAAACTGCACAGTCCAACCATGGGAGATCAAACACGGATGTAGCATGGCGGCCCAACGGATTTGCCGACAAGGGCTAATCTAATCGCCACCAAGGGCTAGGCTAAGCCTAAAAGATCAATGTCGCAGGTTGGTCGAGAAATCCCAGAGGCTATGATAGAACGGCAGTACAGGAAAGTCTGCGCACAGACAAGAGGAGCTCACCCTTCGTAAAGGGGAACTCAAAAAGACTGCACAGTCCTAGCATGGGAAATCGTGAACGAATGCAGCATGGCGGACCAACGGATTCGCCAAAGAGGGCTAGGCTAAGCCTAATAGGCTGAAAAAACCAGAGAATCGAAGGCAGCAGACAAAATAGGCTCAGTAAACTAGCATAACCGAGGAAAAAACCCTTTAAGGGTAAAAAGACCGCTGCCAACAAGACCAGTAGGAACAGCCTGATCGCTATTGGCAACCCAGTCTCTGACAAAACCACCACTCTCTAAGCTAGGTTAGCCGGGACAAACTCACATAAAACTAAAACTTAAACTACCATAAAACGTGGTAAAAGAAAACACAAAACAGAGTCCAGGCCATCGCAACACCAAAATAAAACTAGCTAACGTAACACTAGTGAAATACAACTAAGTGGACATAAAATAACAAGGGCAGAAATGTACACAAAATGGCGCACAAAAGCTAACTGGACTCGGAGCGCCCCGCTCCCTCATCGCCATAAAAAAGTCAAATAACCACTCCCCGAAGGGATCACAAGCAGTTACAGCTAAATCAAACTGTGAAAGAGGAGGTTACACAACTCTGACGACTAAAGGGAGGCTATCATGCGAGGAAACAACTCCAAAAAGTAGAGAAAAGGTGCTCTTGACAAAGAAACGAACACGTAGATGAGCTGCGAAAATTAGAATGAGTTTATAAGGGACGAGTAGTACTATGAACAGAGGATATGTAGCGGCTCCTCACCTATCCTCCTCCTTAGATTCCTAGACTGGGTTAAGTCTGGGGTGCAGATATCTATGGTTATCTACAGATACGTCCCTGATTATACACGATATCTTAAGATAGTTACTCCGAGGGTTAGAACTCCGTGATACCTGACGGTAATTCTCTTGTAATATCACTCAGAAATATTATACAGTAGGAAGCTGCCTAAAGGAACTTCCATCAGGACGACATGGCTCGAGCCCAAAAAATATATGCAGTATAATAGCCAGCGAGCCGACTGAAAGTAGCTGTGAGAGCTCACCCTTCGCAAAGGGGATCTCCTAAAAAACTGCACCTTGATAGCCCTAGGAGATCTCAGATGCTTGCAGCACGATGGCCAAGAGCCTAAACGGTCAAAGTACCGAGAAACGTCAACATGTGGAATAAAAAGCTTAGAAACTAGTATGACTGAGTAAAAAATCTCCCCGAGGAGAGAGACCACTGTCAATGAAACCGGAACTAAAGACCAAAAACGAAAAAGGCGAGTCCGTCTCCAACTAAAACCTTACCGTCTCAAGGCTAGGCTAGCCGAAACTGACACGAACTCAAAAAGACAAATAATAAAAATGAAATGTAGATGCTAACTTAAAATAGAGCCCAAAGCATCGCAATGCTAAAAAACTACTAGGTAACATAAAACTTACAAAATAAACAAGTAAACCCGAAAAAAGAGCAATCAGGTACGAAACCCGACGCCAGGAGTAGCCGGGCTCGATGCGCTCAGGCTTCCTCTATCACAAAAACTAAAATTCAACTCCCGGAAGGGAACCAAAGTAATTACAGCTAAAACAAAAAGCAAAGAGAGGTAGGTACTCAACTTTGACGAAGAAGAGGAAGCCATTACACGAAGAAAATCTTCAAAAACAAGGAGAAAAGAGCGCACACAAAAATATAGAACAGTAGCGACAAGCTGCAAACAATAGAATGAAGCGGCAGGGTCATATGGGAGCACCGAAAGGTGATAGGATATGTAACAGCTCCTCGCTTATCCTTCCCCTTAGAGGATTAGACTGGGAAAGGTCTATTTGAAATGCAGATATCTATGGTTATCTTAGGATACGTCCCTGATTATACATGATATCTCCGGATAGTCGTTCAGGGGGTTAGAACCCTGTGATACCTGATGGTAATTCTCTTATAATATCAATCGCAGAAATACTATACAGTATGAAGCTGCCGGAGGGAACTTCCATCAGGACGACATGGCTATCTCACCCAGAAATAGATTTTTCCTACGTCAAAATCCCTTATATATACATGCATACATACATAAACATATATATATATATGTATATATATATATATATATATATATTATTTATATATATATACGTATATATATATATATATATATGTGTGTGTGTGTATATGTATATATGTATACATACATACATACATATATATATATATATATATATATATATTTATATATGTATATATATATATATATATATATATATATATATAATATATATATATATATATATATATATATATATATATATATATATATATATATATATATATATATATATATATATATATATATATATATATATATATATATACATATACAGTACAGTCCAGAATTATGCGTGCTCGAATTATACGATTCTCCTTTTATGCGATCGCTATTTTTCATAAATAAATTTTCTGTATCTGCAAAGCTTCAAAGTCTCCTAGTCAACCACTACAAAATGTATCAAATCTATTGTCTTTTTAAGTATAATGGTAGCTCTAAATACGGTGATTTATAATAAATGTTTCAAAACAACATTAACATTACATCTTATTAACATAATTTCATAATAAATAGCCTATTTAAGGATAAAATTCCACATCAACAATGAAATCAACTGTTAACTGTGCGAGTCCAGCTGACAAAATGTAAACAGAATTGTGGTTACGTTTCTCGGCAATCTCTATCTTTCTCCAACCTTTCGATAATTTTAATAGTAGCGTTAATGATGGTATATTAAAGCATTATTTTTGTTTAGTACAGTATATTTAAAAGCTTTATTTTTCCCTTCGGGAGTTCAAGGTTTTCACGAGTAGACTGGGTTCGTTTATTGGCAGTGAATAGCCTAAACTTCGGTAACGAGTCGGCAATATTTTGTCATATTTTAAACAGTATATATTTGATTTGCAAAGATTGATTTTGTAGAGTACACGGTATACTTATAAATCTCTCTCTCTCTCTCTCTCTCTCTCTCTCTCTCTCTCTCTCGAGAGAGAGAGAGAGAGAGAGAGAGAGAGAGAGAGAGAGAGATATCTGATGCCAGAAATCCTCAGATTCTCTCTCAGGCATCAAATATCTCTCTCTCTCTGTAAGAAATAAAACCTTAGTTCACATATGGCAACCTGAGTTTAAGAATGAAATTAACATTTGATTACAACAGCTGATTCTCTCTCTCTCTCTCTCTCTCTCTCTCTCTCTCTCTCTCTCTCTGTGTTATACAATACTTACAAGTAGATGAAGAAAACAAAATCGGTTTTCTTAAAGTGTCAATTAAATATGAAACGAAAAAATCATACCGTCTATACATCCATTTCAATCATAGCTTAAAATACGTTATCCGATTTCGTTAGCAAACCACAATTTTTTAGGAAACATAATTTTATTCTAGAAAATTGCTACCCTTTAAATAGGTAATTGCGCTTTAAGAAAACGTGCATTTGTTTTTTAATTTCGGGTGTGTTTTAAAAATCGAGTATTGCTGACTTCTTTTTGTTTTACTTCTGGCTGTGATCAGATCAGCTGATGTCTAGCTGCCGCTCTCAATGATATGCGCATACGAATACAGTAACTAAGTATTGTTTATACCCTTTCTTAACTTATTCAAATCATCTATACAGTTAGCTAATATTACATAAGCACCAATGTGTTTTAATCTATCATATTTTTTGTTTAAAACCTCTCTCTCTCTCTCTCTCTCTCTCTCTCTCTCTCTCTCTCTCACTAGGCTATCTTTCGCTACCTCTCATTTTTTACCTCTATCTCTCTAACAAATGAAATCTTTGTGGGTTCACAAAGTATAAATTATATTAAAAATCAATCATGATTCAATTTTCCTTACTTTCTCCAAACTCGCACCACCTCTGTCACGTCGAACGTTTGTAGCAGTACCTTAATTGTTCAATAAATTTAAAACACAGCCTAGTACTTTCTTCTTTTACTTTTTTTCTAACGGTTCCATAATGGAGGTGGGTACAAGTTGATTTATAACTGAAGTTAGGAAAAAGTATTTTGGATATGAAATGGACAATTATCTTTCGTAACAGTTTAGAATTATCGTAAATTATCATTCTGTCATTAGCGGCAGTTTGTTAATGTTGATTACACGCAAAAACAAAAAAATAAAGGTTTTCCCGCTTTGCTAAGCATGTAGGAATTTATATAGATACGGTAAATAATATTTGTAATAACATATTTACTAAAACCTTTTAATATCATTATTTATCACTTTGATCATGCGTGTTTAATGCCTTCGTTTGTTTATTATGATCAAAGATGGAGCGTATAGTAAACAAAAGGAAGATTTCCATTTCGGGCGGCATCATAAAGAAAAGCATTATATAAATGGCATTCATTTCATTTATTTGGAAGTTCTAAGAAAAATTAAGTAGAACATTGGTAACAACAAAATCAACATATAATCAATACTTGGTAAGATTGCTGTCTATGCAAAAACTAACCTATACACAGATGTGTAAATGCGTCTGTTTCTTCGTTATGATCAGAGATAAACGTTAACAAAACATTGGTTGTTGTTTTTTATTGTGCTTTTTGGCGTGTTTAGGAAACACATGATATAAAATTGCCTTTATTTTGATAATTCTGGATTTTCAATGATTCAACAAAAGCTAGTCTATAGAGTGATGGTTTTGCTATTCACAAGTTGTCTTATACAATAGATATGACAAACATTGAAATTTGTCTGTATTTTGGGTTGTGTTATAATGGGAAATATACGGTGTTTACACCCATCTGGGTTGTAATTTTAACCTTTTTTCAAGTTATTAGAAATTTTAAGTACTGTATATTAAATGTTTGATTTATTTGCAAGAACAATATGACATTATAAAAAAATATAGTATAGTACATAGAAAGTATTGGAAATGGGTAGTAAACACGTTTGAATAGGCAAGCTGCTGGTTACCACGGCCCCAATGGAATTATTTCTGCTAGTTGTGTTTTGAAATATGCGATTTTCCATTTATACGAGGTCATTGATCGACCAAATTCTCGCATAATTCGGGACCCTACTGCATATATATATAATATATATATATATATATATATATACATATATATATATATATACATATATATATATATATATATATATTATATATATATATATATATATATATATTATATATATATATATATATATGATGAAAAGTTTATATGCAGGTAGTAGGTTGGGCAGGTACCAGCCACCCATTGAGATACTACCGCTAGAGAGTTATGGGGTCATTTAACTGGCCAGACAGTACCACATTGAATCCTTCTCTCTGGTTACGGTTCATTTTCCATTTTCCTACTGACACACACAGCGATTAGTCTGGCCTATTCTTTACTTTTCTTCTTTATCCTCTTACATCTGATAACACTGAGATTGCCAAACAATTCTTCTTCACCTAAGAGGTTACTGCACAGTAATTGTTCAGTGGCCACTTTCCTCTTGTTAAGGGTAGAGACTTTATGTACGGTAAGCAGCTCTTCTAAGAAAAGGACACTCCAAAATCAAACCATTGTTCTCTAGTCTTGGGTAGTGCCATAGACTCTGCACCATGGTCTTCCACTGTCTTGGGTTGGAGTTCTCTTGTTTGAGGATACACTCAGTCACCCTGTTCTGTCTTGTTTCTCTTCTTCTTGTTTTGTTAACGTTTTTATAGCTTATAAGAGATATTTATTCTGTTATTACTCTTCTTAAACATTTTATTTTTTCTTGTTTCCTTTCCTCACTGGGCTATTTTCCCTACTGGATCCCCTGGGCTTATAGCATCGTGCTTTTCCAACTAGGGTTGTAGCTTAGCAAGTAGTAATAACAATAATAAAAATAATAATAATAATAATAATATCATCATCCTTATTAAATGCTAAGCTACAACCCTTGTTGGAAAAGCAGGATGCTATAAACCCAGGGGGCCCAACGGGGAAAATAGTCCAATGAGGGAAGGAGACAAGGAAAAATAAAATATTTTAAGAATAGTAACAACATTAAAATAAATATTTCATATATAAACAATAAAATCTCCAACAAAACAAGAGGAAGAGAAACTAGATAGAACAATAATAATAATGTAGGAACAAACAACAATCCTTTCATTTTTTCAATGGCTAAGCTCAAAAACCCTGTTCCACTAGAAAAGCAGAAAAGCACGAATACTATATGGACACAAAAGAATCACTAGGCAACAAGTTACGATAGACAGGCATGTACACAACAGATAAAAAGGAATTTGCACTTTAGGATGAACTTATATAACTGTGCACTTTAAATACATAAAAATTCAATACTATATAATTGAAGCACGATAGAATGAAATTTGCAAAATAGGATGAACTTGTATAAATGTGTACAATAAATATGACAAATTGGAAGTAATTTGTATTTTCCCTAGCAATACAAACATTAGCAATTTATAGGGGTATTACTTTCGGCGAAGCTGAAAGGAAGAGTCATTAGAATTTAGCGAGGGTTAACTACCCATCTCGCTAGTTAGCATGAGGTAGGGGGTAGCTAGCTACACCCCTCAATCACACACCTGTGATTGAGCCTCACTTTGCTTGGAGGTAGGACTTTGATGGGGGGACAGGGTTGGCGGGCAATTATGTATAAATAGCTAAGGTTTGTATTGTTAGGAAAAATACAAATTATAGTACAGTACTTCCAAAGTTGTCATTTGTTATGTAAATGGAATACAATCCAAAGCTATTGATAGGAGTGACTCACCCATTAGGAGGGAGGATATCCCTGCCAATCTGGCTTTTTAGCCTTACACTGGGTGCTCCCTATTGTGCACAAATAAGGAGACCCTAACACCTCGCTAAACCTGCTATGCATGGTCTGCGGCCTATGCAAGCTGTGTGATGAAATACTAGCAATGTGACTGTAGATGTAAAAGTTATTCCGAGTCTTATAGGAAATAACCGAGGAGACCGAGACATTCCCGATATTATCTCGCCAGGGTATGGGGATGCAACAATATTGGGAAAATACTAGGTTCCACAAGGGAGCAATGGTTTACCTGCAGAAGTTTGAGGTCAGCTTGTGCAGAGGACTCGGGATACTGATTTCCCCAAGGAAGGGGAGGATGAAGAAAGGAAAAGATCCAGATATTCTGTTTCAATCATTCCGACTAAGACCTGGGTAACCAATGCCCTAAACCTTCTGCTACTTGTCAAATAAGGAACTTGAAGTACTAAACTAGCTGCTGTGCAACTACCACAAGACCGATAGTGAATGTAATGAGGTTCCCGTGTGTCACGTCTTGCAGGTAGTGGGCGGTGAAGGTAGTTTGTCGTTTCCAGATGCCGCCTTGCAATACCTGCGTCACAGAGTAGTTCTTTTTGAAGGTCAGGGACATAGCTACGCCCCTAACATCGTGGGCTCTGGAACGACGTGATGGAGAAGGATCGGGATTCAGAGCAAGGTCAATGACTCTGCGAATCCATGCGGGGATTGTGTTTTTCTTGATCCTCCTCTTTTTTCTGCCTGTGCTAACGAAAGTGAGAGCCCTCTGGGCTGAGCTGCTGCTGTTCTCCTGAGGTAGTGCCTCAAACACCTTATTGGGCATAGTAACAGATGATCTGGGTCGTCAGTTACAGAGCGGAGACTCGTTATCTGGAATTAGTGAAATCTAGGATCCAAAACCCCCAGATTCTGAGTTTCTGCAACAAACTCAGCAACGAAGCTGAAGCTTACCTCTCCCCATCCCCTTAAATAGGCGACGTCATACAAGAGACCGTGTAGTTCACTAACTCATTTGGCCAAGACCAAGGTGAGTAGGAACACCATCTTCCAAGTTAGGTGGCAATCTGTTGCCTGGCATAATGGTTCATACGGGGGTTCATTAGTGACCGAAGAATACGAACCACGTTCCATGGGGGAGGTCTCACTTTCGATTGAGGACAGGTAAATTCAAAACTTCGTATGAGGAGGGAAAGTTCTAGCGATGAGGAAATGTCCATTCCTTTCAGTTTAAAGGCGAGACTCAACGCTGACTGATAGCCTTTAACTGCTGAAACCGAAAGCCACATTTCTTTCCGCAAATATACGAAGAACTCTGCTATGGCTGGAATAGTGGCATCGAGTGGATAGAGACCCCTTCCATGACACCTACCGCAGAAGACGTTCCATTCCACCCGGTAGACTGAAGCTGATGAATCTCGCAGATATCCAGACATCCTTTGCGCAAATTGTTGCAAAAATCCTCTCTGAGTGAAGAGATGCTGGATAGTCTCCAGGCATGAAGACATAACGAAGCTACTGCCTTATGGTAGATGTTGGAGTGTGGTTGTCTGAGTAGATTGTGTCATGGAGGAAGTTCTCTTGGCAGCTCCGTCAGGAGTAGCAGATGGTCCGGCAACCACTCTGCTTGATGCCATACCGGAGCTAGGAGGGTCATCGAAAGATTGCCCGATGTTCTGGTCTTGTTGAGTACTCTTCTGATCAGACAAAATGGTGGGACTGCGTAAACATCGATGTTGTACCACTGTTGTTGGAATGCATCTTGCCAGAGAGCCTTGGGGTCTGGGAATGGGGAACAGTACAACAGGAGCCTGATTTTCTGGGCCATTGCAAACAGATCCATAATCAGAGAACCCCACAAAGTCAGGACTTTGTTGGCTACTAGATGATCCAAAGACCATTCTGAACCCACAATCTGCGATGCTCTGCTCAGATTGTTGGCAAGCATATTCCTCTTGCCGGGAATGAAGCAAGTTGATAGCGAGACCGTGTGGACTTCCGCTCATCTCAGTATCTCTACTGCTACATGGGATAGGGGCTACAAAAAAAGTACCTCCTTGTTTTTTTATGTAAGCCACTACAGTGGTGTTGTCACTCATGACCACCATCTAGTGACCTGCCAGGAACTGGGGAAACTATTGAAGGACCAGATATACAGCCTTCATCTCTAGGAGATTTATGTGAAGGTACTTTTCGGACTCTGACCAAAGGTCTGAGGCCGTGTGGTGCAGCACGAGGGGCCCTCCCTTCTTTTGATGCGTCCAAAAACATCAAATCAGGAGAAAGGACGAGAAGATTGACACCCTACAGCAGATTCTCGTCTGCCAACCACCATCCAAGCCATCCTTTCCTCTGGTCCCATGGGGATCAGAGTGTACAGGGAATCAAAGGCCTAATATACATAGCCACTTCTGGGATGGGAGTTCTTCTCGTCTGAGAAAATGTCTTGAGACCTTCCTCAACCTCGCTATCCTGCCGTCTGATGGGAAGGCTTCGTATAATTTGGTGTCTAATATCATGCCCAAGTATACCAATCATTGAGTAGGAAGCAGGGATGACTTCTAGAGGTTTACCATAATCCCCAGATCTTGGCAAAGCCTCAGAAGTTTGCTTCGGTGCTGAAGAAGGGTTGCCACCGAGTATGATAGGATCAGCTAATCGTCCAGGTAATGAAGGAGATGAATGAAGAGCCTGTATGCCCAGGGTGACACTAAGGCCAACACTTGTGAAAACCTGAGGTGCTGTGGAAAGACCAAAGCACAGCACCTTGAACTGGTATATTTTGCTGTCGATGTTGAATCTTAGATACTTCCTTGAAGACAGATGGGGTTGGATCTGGAAGTATGCATCCTTTAGATTCAGTTTATACATAAATTCCTGTGGGTTTATCCCTAGTCTGACCATATCTGCCGTCTCCATGATAAACGAAGTCTGTTCCACAAATTTGTTCAACGCCGAGAGGTAAATGACTGGTCTCCAGCCTCCCGACGCCTTTTTCACAGGAAAGAGTCGACTGAAGAAGCCTGGAGACCCATCGAGGACCTCCTGGAGAGCACCCTTCTCTAACATAGTCTGGACTTGAGCTCAAAAGACCTGCCCCTTAGCTGATCCCATTGCAAAGGAGTTCACAAGCACTGGATTCTTGGTCAGTGGAAGGAGAGATGAGATGAACAGGCTGCGATACCCTGAACAAATCACAGACAACGTCCAAAGTTCAGCCCCGAGCTGCATCCACCTGGTCCAGCATCCTCCCCTTGGTGGACAAGATGGGGGAACGCCTATTCTAGCGCTTGCGGCTTCTTCCGCCACCTCTCTCGTGTTTTCCCCCAAGGTTGGACTTGGTGCCTTTCCAGTCCTTGACAGGAGAGGGCTTTTTAGACACCTTTATGTTTGCTGCCGTTTTACTTGATGAAGGTTTCGGTTGGCTGGTCTTTGGAGGGGTTGGAGGTCTGTAGGGCCGTGATGTTAGGGACCTATGAAAGAGGGAGTCCGTGTTAAGACTTCCTCCACCTCTCCGCAGCCTGCTCGACATCCTTAGGCTCGAGGAGGAAGGAACACTCCATGGAGGAGTTCCTGAGCCTAGCAATCTCAGCATTTAGGACCTGCTGGTGGAATCTCTCAGCCACTGCATCCCTTCACTTCAAGATGGTTCACTACCTGGTGAGCCAGAAACTCAATAGTGCAGGTGTCAGAGAGAATTAAGGTCTCCATAGGCTTCCTGATACTTTCCTTAAAAATATCTTCGGTTCGTATAAGGATTCCCACAGATCCCAAACAAAGTTCCAGCAATGAAGTCCCTTGCATGGCATACTTCACATCCTTCTTTTAGTTCACGATCACCGATGCCGAAAACGTGACCTGTCACAAAGAGAGCCTCTCTAGAGACTCCCTTGGTCAGTTCTTCGAGTGAATGATGGAGAGACACAGTCAAGCAAGGCTCGTCCAGGATCTTGTGATGGGCCGAGAGAAGGTTGTGACTCAAAGACAGGATGAAAGCAACTGAGTGAATTTATTATAGAACACTCTCCTTTATATACAAAAGCTCAAGGCAACAAGAAATTTCATGTTCAAAATCGACACCGTTACCAGTGAGAAAAAGACATGTTTATTCAGGCTCTTTTTAGTGCGAGGGAAGAGCGAAGATACAGCATAATATATACACAAAATGAACTATGTACGATCGTGTGACACACGGTTGGTACAATCTCATAATACCTCCTCTGGTTGACACCCAAAGGTGGAAGGAGTTTGCTGGATAAGTTTGAGCGGCAAGACGCAAAGTAATCGGAAAGCTGTGAGGCGATCTTACGCCGAGCACCCTTCAACCCCCATGACCAGGGCAGAGCAGACTGGACTGGGGAGGCTTCTGGGTGCCTAAGAGACGGTCTAGGACTATGTCTTTGCCTTCTTGAGGGGCCGTCTCTGGGTCTGGTAACCCGTTGAGGACCCTCGTGATGGTTAAAACCTGCCAAAAGGAATGTTCTGATACCGTCTGCTCTCCGTCTGAAGCTGGGCTGGTAGTGGTATTATCATCATCCACCGCCAAGTTCTCGCCCAAGGTTGGGTCGCGGTCGTCAAAAGGAAGGCTGACTCGGCTCCTGACCCTCTCTGTGGGTCTCTAAATCCTTGACAAGGACTTTGGTACTGTCTTGGAACCTTAGATTCACTTTTCGGGGAAAACAGGGTTTCCATGACCGAAGGTCTCGATGTAACAACCCTCTTGGCTGGAAAAGAACTGGGACCTTCTATAGGATCCACGGAGTTCCATTCGTGGGGTATTTCTGTTGGTGACGGAAGGGGAGAGTCCGAAATTAAATCTTCCCTCTGAGAGCCTCTAAGGTCGGTGGGTGAGGCATCGGTAGGTAGAGCCGATGCTGGGTTTACCAGGGAAACTTCTGATCTTGGAGCCCTGACTGGAGTCACCTTGACCATTGATGATGGAAGTTAGTCAGGAACTCCTCTCTTCCTCTTCAGGGGAGAAGCCGTCGTTGTCTGACGTCCTGGGTTGGGCGTACCCAGAGAAACCCCAGGGGCTTCTGCAGGTCACGCAAGGAGCAAAGGGGCGCAGGCCTGGGTCACAGCCCTGAACAAGGCGCTGAACCACAGTTGCTTGCTCATGGAAGCACTATCCAATAACTCCCAAGAAGGGATCGAGGTCGAGAGGTCCGTAGGAGAAGTCTTCATTCCTAACGACGAAGACTTAGGCACTGAAGACGATTGTTCCTTCCTAAGTGCTGGAAGTCTTGGGATATTAAACCCCTGAAACTTGCCCTCTTCCTCCTTCCCCGGTAGTCACGCTGTTAAGCATTTGGTGGGAGGGGAATGAAGCAATGGTGAATTATCATGACTTGCTGAGCTACAACCCTAGTTGGAAAAGTGGGATGCTATAAGCCCAAGCGCTCCAACAGGGAAAATAGCCCAGTGAGGGAAAGAAATAAGGAAAAACTGCAAGAGAAGTGTAAGAACAATAATAACATTAAAATTAATCTTTCATATATAAACTATAAAAACTTGAAAATAACAAGAGGATAAAAACTTCAAAATAACGAGAGGAAGAGAAACAAGATAGAATAGTGAGCTCGAGTGTACCCTCAAGCAATAGATCTCTAACCTAAGGCAGTGCAAGACCATGGTACAGAGGCTATGACACTACCCAAGACTAGAGAACAATGGTTTGATTTGGAGTGTACTTCTCCTAGAAGAGCTGCTTACCATAGTCTTTCTACCCTTACCAAGAGGAAAGTAGCCACTTAACTATTACAGTGCAGTAGTTACCCTCTTGAGAGAAGAAGAATTGTTTGGTAATTTCCATTTTGTCAAGTGCATGAGGAAAGAGGAGAATGTGTAAAGAATAGGCCAGGCTATTCTGTGTACGTGTCGGCAAAGAGAAAATGAGACGTAACCCGAAAGAGGCATCCAATATAGTATTATCTGGCCAGTCAAAGGACCCAATAATTCTCAAGCAGTAGTATCTAAACGGGTGGTTGGAGCCTTGGCCAACCTACTACCTCTAACAACCTTACCTTACTTTGTGGCTATAACCACCGCTTTCGGTGGCTGTAGCTGACGATCCTTGCTTAGTTGAGGATGAACGCTCACCTTCACGGTCTTATGTTGGACGAGTGAAGGGCGCTGACACGTTGAGGAACACCGAGGAGTCTCCGATCGCTGGCGTGAAGCCTGGTGATCAAGCGATGGTTGTCAAATAGGAGAACGTCCAAGCGTTGACACGAAATGCTGCAAAATCACGGGATCGATAGCTACCGATAAACGAGAGTATGGGCGGTGGGTCGACGACTCACAACTAGGAGATTCATACAACCCTGGGCAGGAATTATGACACGGGTTGACGAATCGCAATGAAGCGATTCTCGCACCTGTGGGCGTTCGTATGGTCTGGAAACGCTACAGCTTTTTGAGCAGTCGAGTGGGCGATACACGAGAGGGTGAAGGCTTAAGTGATGTGTGTGAACGCTGAAGAGAACCCTGTAAGGAAGGAGATCGATGTTCCTGATGCTGCTGGGCAGGCTATTTCCAAACAGCTGGAACAGCAGGCGATTGTTGAGCTGCAAGCGGTTTATGTGTAGCAGGCGATTTACTAGAAGTTGAACGAGCATTCGGTTCACGTGCCGTCAGCAGTACCAGATGGCTAAGCGATTTACAAGCTCACGAAACAGTGAGCAACTTTCTCATTGTAGGTCGATGGTGACCTGGCGAGCAGGTGGACGTCGAGCAGATGCCTGATGAGATGGAGAATGCTGCCGATGAACTGCTGCTGGAAGCTCTGGCGGAGAAATGTGACTCTCGTGAGAAGATACATACTCAGGAAGAGATCATGAACGCTCCCTTGCAGGCGATGAACCAACCGAAGTACATAGAGGAGAGGTCGATGATGGAAGCAAAGGTCAGGAACCCAAAGAGCCCGGCTGGGCAGGTTTCTACGAAGAGGAAGACTGCAGAGGCGATGAAGTGAAGAGGCGTCTCTTCGCCGAGGGAGCAGAAACACCCTGAAGGCAGATAGGAGGACGGACAGTGAGGTCTTCAGCCACCGACACAGCGTTGAACGACGAACATAGGATCAGCAAACTGACCGTCAGCAAACCTCCGAAGAGGAGTCTCTATGAGTGCCCCTGAGCTGGAAAGGGGAACTTTCCCAGGAGAGACGTGCCTCGGACTTCGCTCTTCCCCCGAAGGATGTTCGTCAGCGGAAGGACCGCAAACCTCGGCAGCAGTGGAAGATACTGCTGAGGACGCAGCCACAGGAACCACTGGCGGGGCAGCAGAAGAGTACTCCGACATCAACTTGTTGAATAAGGTCAAGGGGTCGGCGTCTGAAGCTGACGCCTGCTGAAGATCTGCGGCCCGGTGCAAGAACCGCAGCAACACCTCCTTGGATGAAGAACCGTGCAAACCCAACAAAGGCCACATCTGCAATAAAGGAGAAAGAGATAATGCCTCACTCGGGGGGAGAGCTGGGGCTGCCTCATTAAGGGAGGCAGCACCGTCTCTCGAGGACCGAGGTTGACCAGGTATTAAATAGCCCAAGCTACTACTCGTCGGCCACCCGGAGGAAGCTGTCCAAGTAGGAGCTTCGGAGGAAGGCCGGGAGGTGAAGGAAGAAGCCTTAGGTTTCTTCTGTTTCGAAGCAGCCTTCGAAAGAAGAGAGTCTTGCTTAGACTTCTTCTTTCGCCTATGCCCAAACCTTTTCCACTGGGAGGCAGACCACTACCAGCACGCATCATACTTGATGTCTTCGTCGCAGCGATGACCTCTGCAGACGGCACAAAGGCTGTTGGGATCTGTTTTCACAGCGGACATGAACTTGTCGCAGGTGCGGCCCTCCAATCCGGCACTGGTACGCATGGCTGTGGGAGAAACTCAGCACACACACACTGAAAAAAAAAGCAAAAACAGATTAATGGCAGTCCAAAATGAAGAGAAGGAAGAACTGTAACAACCCTTCTCCATCCGAGCCAAAAACAAAGTGGAGCTTGTAATATACCCTATAAATAGCGTTGGTTTGTATTCCAGGTACGGAAAAAACAACAAAACTACAGTATATATAATTGGAGCACGGAAAATATGTGCCTCTCATTCCCTCTCAGGAGGTTATCTCCCTTTAAGGATACAGGACCTTGGTTGTTTGGAGTGGATTTAAGAATTTGGGCTACATAGCCCAGCGCTAGTCTGTGGGGGTCTTCAGCAATCAAGTACAAATGGGAAAAACCCAACATTGCACTATAAAGTAAAAGTTACAAGAAGTTCAACAGCACAAAGGAAGATATAAAGTGAGAAGGTAGGTAAAGCAGTTGCAGTTTTCAGATGAGGGTCTGTAAGGAAATAGTTTTTCCTTTTATTACATTTTAAGTTAGTTTCATTTTTCCATTTCACCTTTTTATATCTATTATTCCAAAAGTGATATGAAAGCATGGTAAAAAATAGTGATTCTGTAACTAAAATTACCATCTAAAAGATGCAAAATGCATAATTACAGAAAGCTGTGTAAATCGTTTTGATATAGTACTTCATGTTAATTCTTTTATTACTACTGTATGCAGTACTATTAAAAAATGAAGGATATCCTTACACATATCTTCCGGATATAATATTAGATTGTCGGTCCAAGACTGAGCCAAACGGATGCTTTCCTCTAGTCAAAACATAATAGTAGACACAGCCAAGTGAAAAAATGTCAACCTTACAAGTCTGCAAATAGAAAAATATATCTATAACACACTAAAATAAAATTAATTTCTTACTAATATGAAAGAAATTCATAATGTATCTATTAGCAAAATTTAGTCAATGATGAAATCCGATCATAAAAAAACATACCGGTCGAGATGTGTTCAACATCATCTCTGGAGCAATCCAGCCTTCTGTTCCTGTGATTCCAGAACGTTTTGAAAATGACATCCGACCAGTTTCTAAACGTTTACACAATCCAAAGTCAGAAATCATAGCTCTAACTTCTCCTCTAGAGTTTGGAGTTGAAAGCAGCACATTATGTGGCTTTATGTCTCGATGAACTAATAAAAAAGGATAAAATCATTAACAACAGATGAATACATTCAGCAAAATTAACATACAGTAGTTGACATAAATAATAAAACATAACACATATGAAAAAAATATATATGAATAACTGATGAGTGAAGTAAAATAGTGTGTTATCACACAATAAAGAAAATCATGATGCAGATTTTGTAACTCAACTTGAGAACATTTTACTATTCATTTATTGCGCATCATATGGTAAATTTTCAAGTAATTCAACTACAATTTACAGTTTCCTTAAAAAAAAAAAATTCTTATTTTAGATTATAAAATTTTTTGAAATATTTTATGATATAAAAAAAATACTAAACAGTATAATTATTTTGCTCTTTCCTGATTTATACATAACTTGGTAATTGAATAAAAGGATAAAATAAAAGCTAAGGAAAGAATTACTGGCCCCAGAAACCTCACTTGTGGGATACATGATGTCAAAAGATTAAAGAGTTCCATCACTTGAAAACAAACTAAGTACAAATATAAGGATAAGAAAGAGAGGAACCTACTAATAAATAAAATAGTTTGACAAAATCTTATTTGTCAGAACACTAAAATGAATTATACATACCCTATAATAAACAAACATTAATGTGAAAAGATCTATGAAACTCATTATACATATGTTAAGTACATTCATGTCAAAAGCAAACAAGTACATGAGTGATGATGGAAGAGGGGATTGCCATGCGAATCATATATTCCATGATTTCACTAAGAAATAAACTAGACTGAACAAACGCTTATATCTTTTCCCCACACAGATTGGGTCTTTGATGAAAACTATCTTGCAGAAGGATGAACAAGAAAAACACACTCTCAGACATATGGCACCAGGGTCTCTGATTGGCGAAAAACACATCAACACACAAAAAATATAAGAATTCTTATCAAAACCAGTTCAGAATGTGCAATAATAATGATCACTTTGTAATTGAGTTTAAAAGATGGAATTTTAATCATAAAATTTATTTCTATACTCACCTGATGTTCATCTAGCTTCCTCAAAGTTCACTTGCATTGACCTCTATCATAAAATATTGAATTTCCTATTTCCCTCATTCCCAATTACCTCACCAGTATTATACTATTACCAATCATAGGGCAATGTATGTCAAAAAACATGGTACAGCCTCCAGTATATGAGGTCGAATTGAATTAAAAACATCTTGACCTCAATAATCAAAGGGGTGGCATGGGTGAAATTAGATAAACCTCAGATGATTATAGACATGAATTTCATTATAAACTAAAAACAAAGTATGTAATTTATATTTTTTCTACTGATATAAAAATAGGGAACATGACTACATGTCTTCAGCAGAGCTGGAACAGCCATGGAATTTGTTAAAGAGGTAGTTAACAATAGGTGGTGAACATAGGCGAGTAGCCCTGCCCCACAGCCTGTTGGAAGGTCTTCAATTTTGATCTTTGACTCAGGAGTGAGAGGGGTGATTGAGGTGGAAAGTTTAACTCCAAAGGACTTGGGAATAGCTACGAAAAATATAAACCACTTTTCAAATTTGTTATTGCTTCTTACATGTGCATAAACCTTTTGTCTTTTAAATGAGAATCACTGATTGATGGGTCGGAAGTCCCTCTACAACCGAAACTGGTCAAGTCTTTTTCTACCCTCAAGGTGTCAGTCTGATTGGTCCAGTATGGGACTGAAGACGACTTAAATGACCTCCTATCTCTCTATTTTAGGGATGATCAGCGCAAAGTGGTCTCCACCCAAGATAGAACCAAGGGGGGCGAGCAGGAAATGGTTACTGATGACTTAGCAGGTAGACCTAAAAGCTTCCCACAAACCCCACATCTTTAGCTCACAAGGATGGTGAGGTTACAGCCACTAAATAAACTAACGAGTTTGCCGTGTGGCAAACAGATTGAACACAGGGAAATCTAACAGGGCAAGGAGCCTCTCGCTATGCAACGATGAAGGGAGGGAGCACTGCAATTCTAGAACCTTCTCCTGGTGACTGAGTGTGTCTGGTAGCACATTCCTCTTGCCTGGAGATCCCTGAAAGGGATATCAGTCCTAAATAATAAACCTAGCATTTAATGATCAATGTATATTGGTATAAATTTCACAGTCCTCCCCCTCGCTTAGGGAGGATGGGGAGATTCTGAAGAATGGATGTCATAAGTGTAACCTAACAGCATTAAGTTTGATCCAGGAAGTAATGCTTTGACCACTTCTTTCCTATGAGAGGGACGGAAAAATTAAGTGCTCGTCATTCTACCACTCATTTTAGACTTAGATCTATTAGTAATATCCATGCCTGGTATCGCCAGACTTGAGTTCGAGTCCCGCTCAAACTCGTTAGTTCCTTTAGTGTCTACAACCTCAACATCAGGTCTACCTGCTGAGTCATAAGCAGCCATTGCTTGACCCTCCCTCTGTCTAGCTTGGGTGGAGAGGGGGCTTGGGCACCGGTAATATGTATATGTGGTCAGTCTCTAGGGCACTGTCCTGCTTGCTAGGCCAATGTGACTGTCCCTTGCCTCTACCATTTATGAGCGGCCTTTAAACAAGATGTTTTCTCTCCCATGTTGGAGTTGGGCTGGTTTCACAAGTACCTGAGCAGTCGCCATAAGACCAAACACAAAAGTGCACAGAAATATATGGGTATACTTAAGTAGATAAAAGTCCATGATGGTGGTAGGGCATTACCAGACCATAGCCTTCAACACTTTGCCGACTGCAAGATTCTTCTTTAAGGCTAGGGTGAGGGTGAGCCCTATACCCTTAATTTCGTGAACTCTGGTCCTAAATGGTACCTCAACCCTCGCAGCAGTCGAGGCATACACTTTATGAACCATTTCACGAAGCCAGAAAGAGATCGTGTGCTTTTGCATGTTTCTCAATCTTTAAAGTGCTAAGGATGAGCTGCCGAAACTCAGGCCTGAGGTGTCAGGTCTTCTTCAGATAGTACTGCAGAGCCATCAGGGAACACAAAAGAATCTCCATTTAATCACCACCCGATGATTCACGTAGAGAGGGGATGCAGGTCTTGAACCTGAGATCGTACAATAACAGATTTTGAGTTTTGGCAAAAAAAAAACCCTAATAAAAAACTAAAGGGGACCGCTTTTCATCTCTAAGCATGCAATGGCTAATTAAGAGAGACCGTGCAGCTTGCCTGCTCTCTTTGCCGATGCTAAGGCTAGAAAAAAAAAGTCTTCAGAATAACATCTAAGTCCAACGACATTCTCAAAGACTCATATGGGATACACATAAGAGTCTTGAGAATTAAGGTTACATCCCACTACGAGGGCCTGAGATCACAAGATGGGAAAGACTGCCTGAAGCTCCTCATGAGCAGGGAAAATTCAATGATGAGGAAAGGTCTATACTCTTCAGTCGAAATACCCCACTCAATGTTGAGCAGTTGCCTTTGACAGCCAGGACTTATTATTATTATTACTAACCAAGCTACAAACCTACTTGGAAAAGCAAGATGCTATTAGCCCAGGGGCTCCAACAGGAAAAAATAGCCCTGTGAGGAAAGGAAATAAGGAAATAAATAAATGATGAGGAAAAATTAACAATAAATGATTATAAAAATAGTAACATCAAAACAGAGATGTCATATATAAGCTATAAAAAGACTTATGTCAGTCTGTTCAACATAAAAAAAAAATTGCTGCAAGTTTGAACTTTTGAAGTTCTACTGATTCAACTACCCTATTAGGAGGATCATTCCACAACTTGGTCACAGCTGGAATAAAACTTCTAGAATACTGTATTCTATTGTGCCTCATGATGGGGAAAGCCTGACTATTAGAATTAACTGCATGCCTAGTATTGTGAACAGGATAGAACTGTTCAGTAAGATCTGAATGTAGAGGAGGGTCAGAATTATGAAAAATCTTATGCAACATGCATAATGTACTAATTGAACTACGGTACCAAAGATTAATATCTGGATCAGGAATAAGAAATTTAATAGGCTGTAAGTTTCTGTCCAAGAAATTAAGATGAGAATCAGCAGCTGAAGACCAGACAGTAGAACAACGCTCAAAACAAGGTAGAATGAAAGAATTAAAACACTTCTTCATAATAGAATGATCACCAAAAATCTTGAAAGACTTTTTCAATAAGCCAATTTTTTGTGAAATTGAAGAAGACAAAGACCTAATGTGTTTCTCAAAAGTAAATTTTCTGTCAAGAATCACACCTAGAATTTTAAAAGTCATACAAAGTTAAAGAAACATTATTAATGCTGAGATCCGGATGTTGAGAATCACCAGCTGAAGACCAGACAGGAGAACAATACTCAAAACAAGGTAGAATGAAAGAATTAAAACACTTCTTCATAATAGAATGATCACCGAAAATCTTAAAAGACTTTTTCAATAAGCGTACTTGTTGTGCAAATGAATTAGACACAGACCTAATGTGTTACTCAAAAGAAAATTTTCTGTCAAGAATCACACCTAAAATTTTAAGTCATACAAAGTTAAAGAAACCTTATCAATGCTGAGATCCAGATGTTGAGCCACTGTCCTTGACCTACTTACAATCATACTTTGAAATTTGTTAGGATTCAACTTCATACCCCATAATCTGCACCATGCACTACTTTTAGCTAGATCTCTATTAAGGGATTCAGCATCCCCACATTTACATTCAGGAGATGGAATTAATGCAAAGAAAGTAGCATCGTCTGCATATGCAACAAGCTTGTTTTCTAGACCAAACCACACATCATGTGTATATAGTATAAAAAGTAATGGGCCAAGAACACTACTTTGTGGAACACCAGATATCACATTCCTATACTCAATATGGTGCCCATCAACAACAACCCTTTGCGATCTATCACTTAAAAATTCAATATTGATGCCAAGAAATGACCCACCCACTCACAACTGTTTGAGTTTGAAAACAAGGGCCTCGTGATTAAAACGGTTAAAGGCAGCACTAAATTCAAGGTCAATCATTCAAACTTTCTGACCACAATCAAGGGATTTCTGTACAGCATTGGAGATTGTATGAAGGGCATCACATGTTCCAAGGCCTTTACGAAAACCAAATTTCAAACGGGGAACAGATGATTACCTTCAGCAAACCTTCAAAACTGTTCAAAAACTTTAAATAATATGGGAGTTATGGAAATTGGGCAGTAATCAGTTGGACTTGAGCTACCACAAACACATTTATATAGTGGCGATGAAAGACAGGGAAATCCATGATAGCCGCTAGAGATGCCCCAACTGGAGAAGTATACGTTCTGTGATACCAAATGCTGGATAGCCTTTACCTGTGAAGACCAAAGGATTTCACAGATTGGTGATACCTCTGAAGGTGCAGCTGACAGAGGCGAGTGGACCACTGGGGTAGTTCTCTGGGGGCCTCGACCAGAAGAGCTAGCAGGTTGGGATACCACCCGGCATGGGGGTATATGGGAGCTACCAGAGTCATCCTCAGTCCCGGCATAAACAATACTCTGTTGATTAACACCTGGGACAGACTGAAAGAAGAAAGGGCATATGCGTCCAGGTGATCCCATGGGTGTTGGAAGGCATCTTTGAACACAGTCTATAGGTCTGGAACAGGGGAGCAAGACACACGGAGCTTCCTGTTTTGCCATGTGACAAACAGAGTAAACACTGCGAAACCCAATGTGGCAAGAAGCCTCTCCGCTATGCAAGAATGAAGGGAGCAATGCAATTCTACAACCTTCTCCTGGTGACTGAGTGCGTCAGCTAGAACAATCTTCTTGCCTGAAATGTACCTTGCTAACAACTCTACAGCGTGGAATATCACCCATATGTGCATCCACTTCATCAGCTCAAAGAGAGGATATGATATTGTGCCTTCCTGCTTATTTTCGGAGGCTACAACAGTAGCGTTGTCGCTCATGAACACTACCAAGTGCCTCTGCAAATATACTTGGAATGTTAGCAGAACTAGGAAGGCTGCTTGCATTTTGAAGATGTTGATATGCAGATGCATTTCTTCTCAAGACTAGACACCCAACACCACCAGGTCACCTGGGTTTCCACCCAACCCCTCATACGACACATTTGAGAAAAGTTACTTGTTCAGAAGTGAAGAGTATAGTGGGAATTCCATGGTGAGGTTTTCCTTGTCCAACCATCAAGTAAGATCAGCCCAAGCTACCTGTCCCACTGTAACAGGAAGGAATGGGAGATCCCTGTCTGCTGACTAGTGATCTTTCAGACACCACAGAAGCGATCTATGATAGAAGTGCTCGTAAAGAATGAGCCTCTCCCCGCGAGGAAAGGTGACAGAGAAGTTGCTGCCAGCACCAAGCAGGGACTTCTGTCTTGAACAGGAGCAGTCGTACAACTTCCTTGAGCTTGCCGATGTGATTGGCTGATGGAAAGACTCTTATTGCTGCCGTATCTAACAGAATGCCCAAGTACTTCAACCTCTCCTTGGGAATGAGATTAAACTTCTACCAGTTTATCACAATCTCCAGACAGTGACAAAATGCAAGAATCTGATCTCTATCCTGTAGCAATTGCCTGACCCAAGAGAATACCTGGGGAGCACCTACCGTAGGAGGAGGAATGGTGGCACATTCAAGAAGACTGATACACAGGTACTTGAAAGTACATGTCCTTTAGGTCCACTGAAAACGGGAAGTCTCCTTCTCCGATGGATGACAGCACTGTTTCCATCCTGAACTTTGTTTGTTGAATAAACTTGTTCAGAGGAGAAAGGTCGATGACTGCTCTCCAAACCCAGTTGCGTTATCCACCAGGAAAAGCCAACCGTAGAAGCTTGGAAACTCGTCTCAAATAACTCTTGGTATGGTCTTCTCCAAGATCCCCTCCAACTCATTCCAGAAGGCCAGGGCTTTATCAGTTAGTGAGATATGGGGGTTGGCCGACGGTCATGAACTCTCGGCAGTGGGAGAGAGGGAATACCGGCATCAGCTTTTCTCTCTCCCTCCCCTTCTCACTGCAACTCTTCTTGAATTAGCCAGATTTGGGATCTTCAAGAGGCTGTGCATGCACAGGGTCTTTGCGGGATGAGGTCTAGAAGCAGGCATTGGACCCCTCCTTGATCCTGATCATTCAGGCTTGGTCAAACCCGAGGGATTGGCCACTGTTCCCTTCAAAAGGTCGCAACCTTTGAAGGAGACAGCATGCTGGATCATGGAGTCCTGCAAAGCAGTTCTCCACGACTCTAACAATGCCTGCACACCACTCATTGGAAGGAGAAATGTTACACCGCTCACCGAGAAGTTCCTAAGTGACAAAGGTCCCTCTGGGATAACTTTTGAGAAATAGGAGACCCACGCATACATTATCTTAAAACACAGTTAGCCCACTGGTTAGCTGACTTGTAAGCACGGAAGGTCACTGCCATTTCACCTGAGAGCACAAGACTCCAGAGTTGCTAGCCCATCTCTTTTGCGAAGTACGTTATTTCTTTTGAATGCTGGTCGAGCAAGGAAACATCATGGAGGGAGGCCATGGCAGACAACTCCATGCTGAAATCAAAGACAGAAGCATGTACCTTGCACAAACCAGTAGGTTTCTACTGAAGCATGAAAGCCGCATATAGAACATTCACAGCCTTCAGAGTAGGATCTCGTTTGACTGACTGGATTAAAGATCTAAGATCCACAGATCTGATCATCAACTCCATCCAGAGACATATCAACAAGATCCAACCAAGGCAGCCCAATGGATGCCTCTAGCCTTGAGGAGCTCCAAAGTCCCAATCAAAGACTGAGGTTCTCCCTGAAGGCAGTGCCAAGGTTGCCTCCCACAATCCATTGCACTCATGGATTAAAGCAAGGGCTTTCACAAACGAATACTCTGACTTGGGGTTGTCTGCTTCCATAGGCAATGGGCCATGGTCCGGTGTCTTAGGGAGAGCCAAACTCTGGGCGCCAATCACAGAACCCAGAACGTAATCTGGGGCCGATGATACGCTGGGAAGGACAGCGTCAAAATGAGAAGAATCCCTGGGTCAGATCATAGCAGAGACAGCTGGAGTAACACGTACTCCTTTCTCCGCAGAGAGCCAAAGCCTCATGCCCAGTTGCTTGGGAATAAGATCCACCCACCCCAAACTTTCATTCTTCCACCTCTAGTGGTACCATTCTCTAAAACGGTTTGAACGGATTCTTACTGGAATAGGAGGAGCAACAGACCGTTGTCCTGGAAGAAAAAGCGATGAAGGGTGCTGAATCTCGTCTATCAACTGGGGAATATGAATTATACAGGGGAGTACGATTTTGGCCCAGCCTACTACAAGGGTAGCTGGGGAGACACAAACCACAGCCCTCGGAAGCCATGGTACAAGGTCACAACTCCAACCGTGTGTACCGGCCACGGGGGACCATGATGCAGGGACGTACTACAAAGATGCTGTCCAGCTTCCCCTCTCCCACTCCCAGAGAAAAAGATGTAGTGTTGAAAGGAGCCCTCTCTTTACAACCATGGCTGGGCTTCCTGGATTTCTTTGATCTTTAAAAGAAGATTCAGAATCTGAGGAGGACAAAGAGGAGTTGGAGGAGGTAGATTAACGCACATTTCTAGTATGCGTGTTTCTGCATGCATAACGAGACAGTGATGAGTCACGCATTCGCTTAGAAATTACTCGAGGGGCGGACTACTTGAGTGAGGAAGACCCTCGGCCTGGTGAGAGCATCCACTGCAAGACCTTGAAGGGCCAGCAAGCTCATAAGGGTCGTCGTCGGCGCCCACTCGTGTCCGAGTATTGGGTTCTGTCGTTAGCCATCAGCCTCCTATCTATGGGGTGGGTGCTTATGTCTGATGTGGCTGTTAAGTCCTTGTCTGTGGTGGAAGAGTCGCGGACAGTGTTCACAAGGGAGGGTAGGTGGTGGGTGGGGCTGTTCTAATCGCTCTCTCCTTCTTCTCCTCCTAGCCTCCTCATTTTGTCTCCTCCTCTTCTCGAAGTCCACGGTGCCATGGTGTACTGTACTCCTCCAGGTTTTCCTGTCCCTGGCTGTTTCTTCCCATGAGGAAGGATCGATGTCAGTTAGAGCCAGGGTGCGCTTTAGTTGATCTTTATAGCGCATTTTCAGGGCTCCTCGTGGTCTGGTGCCCTGGGTCAGTTCTCCGTAGAATATTTTCTTTGGGAGCCTAGATGGATCCATCCTATGCACGTGTCCTATCCAGCGGAGGCGGTGGTGGATGATGGTGGCCTCCACGCTGGTCAGCGAGGCACGTTCTAAGACTTCAATGTTGGTGGTGTGGCTCTCCCAGGGGATTTTCAAGATCTGCCTCAGTTTCATTTGTTGGAAGTGTTCTAGGTTTTTAAGATCGTTTCTATATAGCGTCCATGTTTCACATGCATACAGGAGCGTGGAGAGGACTACTGCCCTGAACACCATTATTTTGGTGGTCATTGTCAGTGCGTGGTTGTTAAATACGCGGCAGTTGAGTCGGCCAAAGGCGGAGTGGGCTGCCCTGATCCTGTTCTCCACGTCCTTTTTGCTTGTGGGAGCTGATGTTAGGATGCTCCCTAGGTAGGAGAACTGGTCCACCTGTTCTAACGGTTGGTCATTCACTGTGGTATTGAAGTTTGGGAGCATCAGTCCTGGTGGATGTTGAACGAGGGTCTTGGTTTTGTCTGTGTTGACTTGCATCCCAAAACGTTTGTAGGCAGAGTTGTATGCATCAGCTAACGACTGCAGGTCCTCTGCCGTCTGACCTGGGGTGGCATTGTCGTCAGCATACTGCAGTTCTCGCACTGCACACAAGGTGGTCTTGGTTCTGGCGCGGAGTCTAGCGAGGTTGAAAGCGCCTCCATTCATGCGGAAACGTAGGTCGACTGAGGGTGTGTCAGGGGGAATCTCGTTGAGCATTGCTGCGGTGTATAGCGAGAAACATGTTGGGGCCAGAACACAGCCCTGCTTCAGGCCACCGTTGATGGGGAATGGGTCTGAAAGAGAGTTCTGGTGGCGGACTCTCCCAACCATTCCGTCATGGATGGCACGCACCAGCTTGACAAAATCGGGTGGGCAGCCATATCTTTTGAGGACAGCCCACATGGCAGGTCGAGGTACTTTGTCGAAGGCCTTTTTCAAATCCCAGAAGATGAACATTATGGGCTGTTGTTGTTCGAGGCTCTTCTCTTGTAGTTGTCGCGCACAGAAGATCATGTCTATGGTCCTGCGGGAAGGTCAAAAGCCGCACTGGGACTCTGGCAGGACGTCTCCTGCGAGAATAAGGTGGTGGTCAAGGAGAATCCGAGCGAAAATCTTACTCGCGATGCTTAGTAGTGATATTCCCCGGTAGTTGTTACAGTTCTCCCTGTCTCCCTTCTTGAAAATGGTAATGATGTTTGCATCGCGGAAGTCACTGTGGGGGGGGGGTCTTGGTCTCCCATAGTTTCAGTATAAGGAGCATCAAACGGTTCCTCAAACCGGGGCCACCGTGAGTGAGGAGCTCCAACGGGATGTTGTCTGGCCCTGGGGCTTTGCCGGGCTTCATGCGCTGCAGGGCCTTGTTGAAGTCATGGATGGAGGGTGGTAGTGCCATCCAGTGACGGACGGGATGCTGCGGGGTCATTCGCAGGAGATCGTCTGGGGTGTCTGCTTGGTCATTGAGGAGGTTCTCAAAGTGAGACCTCCACCTGGCCAGGATGCCCTCGCTGTCGGTGATGGTCGTGGCCCCATCCGGGTCCTTTAGGCTGCCCACTGATGACCGTGTGGGACCGAATACTTCCTTTGTTGCTGCATAGAAGCTGCGCAGGTCACGTTGGTCAGCGAAACTCTGTATTTCTGCAGCTTTTCTTTGCCACCAGGTGTTCTGGGCTTCACGGATCCCTCTTTGGCAACCAGCTTCAGCCACCTTGAGAGCTCATTTGTTAGCTGCTGTTGGTTGGTTTTCCAAAGTCAGGCGTGCTTGTCGTTTGGTTTCAATGAGAAGAGAGATGGTAGCATCATTCTCATCAAACCAATCCTGCCGTTTCTTGGAGGTGTAGCCTAGTGTTTCCTCTGCGGCATGGGCCATGGCGTTTCTGAGGGTGGTCCAGTGGTGCTCAACAGTGGCCTGACCCACGGGGTCTGCGAGGTGTTGTTCGCAGGCCTCCTTGTAGTTCTGTGCCACCTGTGGGTTGCGGAGCTTACTACAATCAAAGCGTTGGTGTGGTACGCTGTCAGGTGCCCTTCTGGGTGGTCGAAGGGTCGTCACGGAGAGTCGGGAGATGAGGAGTCTGTGGTCCGTCCAGCAGTCGTCCACTCCGGGCATGGATCGGGTGATGCGGACGTCTCCTCGGTCTCTGGCTCTGGTCAGGACGTAGTCCAGGGTGTGCCAGTGTTTAGACCGTGGGTGTCTCCATGTGGTCTTTTGTCGCTTTGGTAACTGGAAGATGGTGTTGGTTACCACAAGTTGGTGTTCTGCACACAGACCCAGTAGGAGTTGGCCATTGGCGTTGCAATTTCCAATGCCATGGCGGCCGATGATTCCCTCCCACAGGCGATGGTCTTTGCCTACTCGGGCATTAAAGTCGCCAAGCACAACGAGCTTGTCATTGGCGGGCACTGCCTGGATGGTGCGGTCGAGCTGGGTGTAGAAGGCAGCTTTGTCATCATCGGTTGAGGTCATAGTTGGGGCGTAGACAGAGATCAGGGTGAGGTGTCTGTCCCGCGTGATGGGGATGCGGACAGTCATCAGGCGCTCGCTGATGTCCTTGGGAGCGAGGTTGTGCTGCTGCAATAGCTGGGAACGGATGGCGAAGCCGACACCGTGGATGCGAGGCTCCTCTAGGGCCTTGCCTTTCCAGAAAATGGTGTAGCCTGTTCCAGCTTCCCTGATGTTGCCCTCTTCAGGTAGTCTGGTCTCGCTAAGAGCCGCCACATCAACATTGAAGCGGGCTAGCTCCTTGCAGACGAGGGCTGTACGTCGTTCCGGGCGGTTGGTGTTCGTCACGTCTTGGAGGGTGCAGATGTTCCACGCACCTAAGGTTAATATTTTTTTCTTGTTGTTTCGACCGCATTATTGGGATGTCCGCCAGCCGCGGTGAGCTGACCAGACGGGTTTGCCGTGTCCGATGTTTACCCCACCTTTTCTAGGGGCCTCCCCATGTGGGGTGGGCTGCGGTGTCCTCAATAGGCCAGCCCAGTCACGGGTCCAGCTGCCGAACTCTGGTGTCACGGCACCGTCACCAGAGAGCGACTGAATCTTAAACTCACCGCCTGAGTGCAGTCGTGGGCTAAGGGCTTCCAGCTATCCAGGCCTGCCCCCTTCACCCACGGTGCTGTCGCCTCAGGACTTGGTGGTGGTGGTGATGATGATGATGATGGTGAGAAAGAGATGAAGAAGGGTGGAGGAAACGTCAGAATGCCAGTAGCTGGGTATATTGTATTGGGTGGTCATCGCTTTGCAACGGCCACGCACACACACTTGGCCCACATCGTTTTCACCGCGGCTCAAGACATATGAGACAGGCGGCTTCTCCAATGTTGGTTGCATCGGGCTACCGGGTTCTTGTTATGTCAAGGCCCGTCTTGTTGCCTGCCCGACAGGCATTGCTCTCTTCCGCCGGCGCTGGGAAGCTCTGCCGTTGGGGTCTTGTTTGGTTTGATTTTGGAGTTTTCCTTCTCCTAGCCATTGCCTATCAGGCATTCTAGGTTGAGGTTGAGTAAGAGCTGCCGGTTTAGCTGGTAATTGTGGTGGAGCAGGTCGAGTAGCAATACCAATACGTGGAGGAGAAACTGACAATCTTTGTTGAAACATGGCTACGTTGTGAGCCTCCTGCAGTTGCTTCTTATAATGGTCCACATCACGTTGCAACTTCTCCAGTAAGGCTTCTAATTCATTAATTCTTTGTTCTTTTTTCGTTAGCTGTGCTCTCATTTGCTGCCGTTCAGTATCAAAATCAACTAGCTGCTTTTCAAGTTCGGCTTCCATTTGTAATGATTTTTTACTTTCCTCTTCTAGCCCTTCTGCCATAAAATCAATTCTACCCTTTTCTTCTGATAGAATCTGCGCTAAATCTTCTGATCTTTTCCGTTCTTCCACATACTGCAACGCTAATCTTTTGCGTTCTTCTACCAGCATGAGGGTAAGGTTCACAAGAAACCTCAGGCTGAGTGAACTCTAAGAGTGCCCAGCGTTCCATGCGGACTCAGCATTTACACTCACGCATGTTAGGCTGAACTCTGAAAAGAACAAAACTGCAGGTCCTCAGTTTCGAGAAGACTTGTAGCGGATGCCTTCAGTAGAGACACGAGACCGACTGGAAGGGACTTCACTCCAATGGATCGACGGGGGGAAAGGACTAGGCCAACCCCTGTGGAGGCAGCTGTGCCCCTAGTGTCAATACCTCCAAAATCTGTTCCTTAGTGAGGGAATCCAACAGCCTAATGGAAGGCCACAATTGATGCGTGAAAAGAGCTAGACTCCCTTCGAGGGGAAGCCACCGCCGCTTTGTTAGGGGAAGCGACAGGGTCTTCCTGACTAAAAGGTGGTCCGGTGGTTAAGTGGCCATCTCTCTTTTCCTATTAGCCCCTGGGGTAGGCTCACTGGGAAGAGGCATGTGGAAAAGTACAAGCCTCCAGAGAACAAAGTCAGGATTTCTTTGACTTCGAGGATGACCCAGAAGGCAAAGAATCCCTTTTAGACTACTACTTCCCACATCTATTGTACCCCTCCAACTGGAAGGATGGCCACTCCTGACACTTTATGCAATGAGAAGCCTGCGTGTCGTCTGCATGCAAAGCAAAGCCTGTGTTTCGTCTGCATGCATAGCAAAGTGGTCCGATATGCCGGGTCAAACCAGCAAGCTTGCAGTTTCTCAAGAACTAGCAATCCTGAAAAAGGAAATGAAAAATAGTAAAGTTAACATGGTCAATGAATTTCAGTAGGCATTCCAGGAGAGGGAGACAAGAAAGTTTACACTCAACCGTTGCCAAATCAAAAGTGAGGGTAGTCTGGGCAGTGCGTGACCGGGGTGGTTGGTATATCACCCCTCTATCATCGCTAACTAGCGGAGGGTTGTTGACACCTTGCAAAAAAGTTTTCATGGCTAAACCAGCTCAATACTAAATCATTCTCTTATGTAAAGAACAACACTTTGTATTTGTGAAGAAACAAAAAGAAAACTACAAATTAAGAACACCACCACAAACTTCCTGGAGTACGGTACTGGCCTGGACAGCAACATCTCAATCTCTAACTAAACTCACTAACGTAGTCTTCCCTGGATTCTTCAATGAACTCTAATCTACTTTCCTCTTATATTTATTCCTTTCAAGAAACTCATTTAGACAATAGCCTGATATATTCTTCCAAAAGCAAGTCTAGTAAATTCTTACAATCAGAACATCTATGGTTTAAGTTACATTCTTGCCCCCAAACTGTTAAACAAATGGAATGAAGAACTTTACTCTAACCATATTATTATCACTTACTCAGCTACAACCCTGGCTGGAAAAGCAAGATGTTATAAGTCAAAGGTCTCCAACAGGGAAAAATAGCCAAGTAAGGAAAGGACACAGGGCAATAAATAAACATCAGGAGAAGTAATGAATAATTAATGTAAAATATTTCAAGAAATGTAACAACATTAAAATAGATCTTTCATATACAAACTATAAAAGTTTAAAAAAGGGGAAATATGATAAAATATTGTGCCTGAGTGTACCCTAAAGCAATTGACCTTTACCCCATGACAGTGAAAGACCATGGTACAGAAGCTATGGCACTACCCAAGACTTGAAAACAATGGTTTGATTTTGGAGTGTCCTTCTCCTAGAAGAGCTGCTTACTATAGCTAAATCATCTCTTATATCCTTATCAAGAGGAAAGTAGTCCCTGAACAATTGCAGTGCAGTAGTTAACCCCTTGAGCATAGGAAAATTGTTTGGTGATCTCAGTGTTGTCAGGTGTATGAAGAAAGAGGAGAATATGTTATGAATAGGCCAAACTATTTGGTGTATGTATGAACAAAGAATAAATGAGCCGTAATCAAAGAGAGGGATCCGATGTAGAACTGTCTGGCCAGTCATAAAACCCATATGTCATGAGATTCAGGTAACAAAAGTTTGTGGCAGGCATAACAACTTCTATTTGTGTTCGATCTACCAGAATCCAGACATGGATGATTTTATCTTTGATTGTCTTTTTACCATTACGGCTAGGATACAAGAAGATGATAGAAAGGCATCTTTTGTCTTTGTTGGTGATTTCAATACTCACCATAGGGAGTGGTTAAATTCTGTTTTTCCTACCGATCGCCATGGCTTAAGAGCTTTAGATCCTACTTCTGAATCAGGCTGTGAGCAAATCATAAGTGAAGCTACTCACAGGTCTGGTAACTGCTTGAACCTAATATACACTGACTCGTCTGGCATTATAACAAGTAAGATTGATTCTCTAGTTGAGACATCTGATAATGCCTTGATTTAATTAGCAGTGAGGACTGAGCAGCCTGTCCCTGACGTAAAATTTATATGAAATCTCAAGCAGACTGGAATGAAATTTTGCATGATCTATTGGGCTTGAATTGGTCACAATTGTATAGTAGTGTTGGTCCTGTTGTCCCTTTGAATGAGAATCTAGTCAACATAATTGATAGGCGTATCCCTTCTTGTGTGCAAAGGTACCGAATGAAGGACAAACCATGGTTCAATGATGATTGAAGACATGCTTATTTGGAGAAGCAGGAGGCCTATCCTGTTTGGAAGGGTAACAGCTCAGATTTGACCTGGAATAACCATACTCAGCTTAGAGCTTTTGCTCAGCGAGTTTATGCTTCAACTGAAAAGGAATAAAATTTGGCCATAAAAGAAACCCTTTCTGGTACAACCCAGGAACATAAGTGGTGGACTACCCTTAAATCTACACCCTTTGGTGTAGATGCAACATTTCCTCCTTTACTTAAACCAGACGACTCAGTCACTCACTGTCCAAAAGAAAAGGCAACCCTTTTGGCTGATGTGTTTTCCTGAGGCTAAACTAACTAGTTTAGCTTTTCAATCTCGTGAAATTAAAGCTCTTAATGCTTATGGAGGTGTAGACCAAAATGGTATTTTTGTGCAACTTAGCAAGAAGAGAAGCTTTTACCGCTTGTTGGAGAATTGGTAATGTTACTCCACTATGTAAATGGGTTTGTGGTCGCTCAAGTCCAACTGATTACTGCCTAATTTCCATAACTCCCATATTATCTAAAGTTTTTAAATGTCTTCTGGTAAAAAGTCTTAATAGGTTTGCTGAAGGTAATCATCTGTTCCATAGTTTGCAATTTGGTTTTCGTAAAGGCCTTGGAGCATGTGATGCCCTTCTTAAAATCTCCAATGCTGTACAGAAATCCCTTGATTGTGGTCAGGAAGTTCGTATGATTGGCCTTGATTTTAGTGCTGCCTTTAACTGTGTTAATCATGAGGCCCTTGTTTTCAAACTCAAACAGTTGGGAGTGGGTGGGTCGTTTCTTAGCATTATCATTAAATTTTTAAGTATAAGATCTCAAAGAGTTGTTGTTGATGGGCATTATAGTAAGTATAGGAGTGTGATATCTGGTGTTCCACAGAGTATTGTTCTTGGCCCATTACTTTTCATACTATACAGGCATGACATGTGGTTTGGCCTAGAAAACAAGCTTGTTGCATATGCAGATGATGCTATTTTCTTTGCATCAATTCCATCTCCTGAATGTAGATCTGGGGATACTGAATCCCTTAATAGAGATCTAGCTAAAAGTAGTGCATGGTGCAAATTATGGGGTATGAAGTTGAATCCTAACAAAACTCAAAGTATGATTGTAAGTAGGTAGAGGACAGTGGTTCCTCAACATCTGGATCTCAACATTGATAATGTTCCTTCAACTTTGTATGACTTAAAATTTTAGGTGTGATTCTCGACGGAAAATTTACTTTTGAGAATCATATTAAGTCTTTTAAAATTTTTGGTGATCAATCTATTCTGAACAAGTGTTTTAATTTTTTCATTCTACCTTGTTTCAAGTATTGTTCTCCTGTCTGGTCTTCAGCTGTTGATTCTCATCTTAATTTGTTGGACAGAAACTGACAGTTTATTAAATTTCTTATTCCTGATTTAGATATTAATCTTTGGCACCACTGTAGTTCAATTAGTTCATTATGAATGTTGTATAAGATTTTTCATAAATCTGACCATCCTTTACATTCAGATCTTCCTGGACTGTTCTATCCTATTCGTAATACTAGGCATGCAGTTAATTCTAACAGTCAGGCCTTCTCCATCAAGAAGCTCAATACTACACAGTATCATGAAAGTTTTATTCCAGCTGTGACCAAATTGTAGAATGATCTTAATCGGGTAGTTGAATCAGTAGAACTTCAAAAGTTCAAACTTACAGCAAATGTATTTATGTTGAACAGGCTGACTTAAGTATTTTTATAGTTTATATATGACATTTCTGTTTTGATGTTACTGTTTTCAGAATAATTTATTGTTAATTTTTTCTCCTCGTTTATCTATTTCCTTATTTCCTTTGCTCACTGGTCTAATTTTCCCTGTTGGAGCCCTTGGGCTTTTAGCATCTTGCATTTTCAATAAGGGTTGTAGCTTGGCTAGTAGTAATAATAATAATACTTTAATAATAATAATAATAATAATAATAATAATGATAACTCTCTAGCAGTAGTATCTCAATGGGTGAGTGGTGCCCTGGACAATCTACTACCTACTTGAACATTTAATGCACAACAGTCTTTCAAACCAGAAGAAAACATTCCTGATTAAGCTAAAGCTAACACTGACATAAAAAAATAATACTCAATATGGATAACCTGAGCGAATGTAAGACTGTCACATCGCAACACGATCGACAAAAATACTGACAGCTAAACCATGCTTCTTGCCATACATAACCATTTATTTTGCAATGGTATACTACTGTACTAGAGGAGGTGAGACAAAACTGAAAATTTAATTTTTGATGATTCAGGTCATGTAAGCATGTTTTAAGGAGGAAGTCAAATGAATATCAGGTGAGCTTCATAGAAATAATAAAAAAAACTTGACAATTACTATTTTGTATAGTACCGGTAGTAAAAATAATTTTCCATGTGATATTTAAGGCTCTTCAGTCTTGTGACTGACTATTGTTATCATCATTAATAGAAGCCAAACTGTGACCCTTATTAGAAAAGAAAATGCTGCAAGTTTTAATGCCCAAATACGGAAGGAAGCCAAGCATGGAAAGAGGAGAATATACTCAAATACTACAGAATATATAACAAAGTAAAATAAATGTGTGTACATCATCATGAAAGTGATACTAGGGATAAAAGCATGTAGAATGCGATATTCCTAACAATTGTACACAGAGGGCCAAGATGGAAAAATACCTAGAGCATTTTTATATCCATTACCTTTTTTTCAATTTGTCATTCCACTTGTAGCTATAACTGATCATATTGCAAGATATAAGAATTATCAAAGGGGTCAAAATGCCATATCAGAGAATTCCCACTTTACAAGATTTCAATCGGCTCCTTGAGGGACTGAGTTACCTGGTAATCATACTTACCAATATCAAGATTATGTAAATGCTGGAGGCCCGATGATGCCTGGTAGAGTATTGTGTGAGGACTAATATCTGCTTTAAAATGACCTTGGATGAAGTCTTCAAGGGTTGCACTACATAGTTCTAAGGCAATGTAACGGAACTGGCGGCACTACAAAAGAAGAAAATTCCTTAATATGAATATGCATTCAAAGACTCCAAACAGCCATACAAAACTTTTTACCTAAATCCTTTTACACTTATTCAACAAGAGTCTTAAAACTGAATTCTAGGAAGTCTAAATACTAAACACTACCAATTATCGTATTTTCAGTTATCAATTCAATCTTTTAAGAACTGTACACTGACAACTTAATTTAGACTAATAAGGTAAGGTACTAGTGAATGACAACTCAATATCTGCTATAAAATACTATTAATCTTCCACACATTCTAAAGATTAACAAAAAGGACAAATTGAAAGGGGAATTAGCAAATCCAAAAAACAAAAATGAGTAAAATGAGACAATTATGTCAGGAATTGGAATATGTGATGCTTAAAATGACAAATTCGTAGATAATTTGTATTTTTCCTAACTATACAAACCTTAGCTATTTACATGGGGTAATTACTTCGGCGCAGCTGATGACGAGCCATAAAGTTTTAACGAGGGTTTCCTACCCCACCGCTAGTTAGCGGGGGGGTAGGGAGGGGTAGCTAGCTACCCCTCCCCCCTCACACACACCGGTGAATAGCTCACTTTACTTAGAGGTAGGACTTATCTTGGGGGACAGGGCTGGCGGGCACATAACTGTAAATAGCTAAGGTTTGTATAGTTAGGAAAAATACAAATTATCTACGAATTTGTCATTTGTTCCGTAACTGAAATACAAACCACGCTATTTACATGGGGTGACTTAACCCTTAGGAAGGGAGGTAAGTCCCCTGACATACTGGCTTTGGCTTGCCCGGGGGCCCCGAACCCGAATCTATTAAAAGAACTCAGGGGTTGAGGGGCCCTTGCACCTCGCAGGCAGTTGTGAGACTGCTGCGGCCTACGTAAGCTGTGTGTGAAGGTGAGCAGTGACTCGTCCTAGGAAGTTGACCTGGCGTTCTTCAGATGGAAATCTAGGCTAGGACTCTCCCAATACCACCTCGTCAGGGTATGGGGACATGACAGTATTACAACTTAATACTAGGAACACAAGGAAGCATGGTTTACCTGCAGAGGTTTGAGGTCAGCTGTGCAAAGGACCCAGGATGCTGTTTCTCTCCAAGGGAGGAGAGGATGAAGAAAAGAAAAGGGCCAGACAGATCTTTTCATTCACACAGACTAAAATCGGGTAACAATGCCCTCAACCTTCTGCTACCTGTCAAATAAGGAGTCTGAGGTTAGACCAACTGTTGTGCAGCCACCACAGGGCCGATAGAGAATGTATCAAGCCTCCTGTGTGTCACGTCTTGCAGGTAGTGGGCCGTGAAGGTGGTCTGACGCTTCCACACCCCAGCTTGCAGGACCTGCGTCACTGAAAAGTTCTTCTTGAAGGCCAGGGACGTAGCCACGCCCCTAACGTCGTGCGCCCTAGGGCGACGTGACGGAGGAGGGTCAGGATTCAAGGCCAGATGGATTACCTTACGAATCCAGGCTGAGATGGTATTCCTGGTGACCCTCCTCTTCGTTTCCCCAGTGCTCACGAACAACGCTCGCACCTGGGGGCGGACAGCAGCTGTTCTTTTAAGATACAACCTCAGACTCCTGACTGGGCACAGTAGGAGATGGTCTGGGTCATCTGTTACAAAACGGAGACTCGAAACCTGGAAAGAGTCGAACCTTGGGTCCGGCACTCCCACGTTCTTAGTCATAGCCACAAACTCAGGGACGAAGCTGAACGTTACCTCCCCCCATCCCCTTGAATGGGCGACGTCGTAGGAGAGACCATGCAATACACTGACTCGCTTGGCCGAGGCCAAAGCTAGTAGGAACACCGTCTTCCAGGTAAGGTGGCGATCAGAAGTCTGGCGTAGGGAGGTCTCTTAAGAGACCTGAGAACTCGAACCACGTTCCAAGGAGGAGGTCTCACTTCCGACTGAGGGCAGGTAAGTTCATAACTCCGTATGAGAAGAGACACTTCCAGCGAGGAGGAAATGTCCATTCCTTTGAGCCTGAAGGCAAGACTTAAGACTGAGCGATAGCCTTTCACTGCCGAGACTGAAAGGCGCATTTCTTCCCGCAGATAAACGAGGAACTCCGCTATTGCTGGTAAAGTGGCATCGAGGGGAGAGATACCCCTTCCACGGCACCAACCACAGAAAACTCGCCACTTCGCCTGGTAGACTCCTGCGGATGACTTGCGCAGGTGGCCAGACATCCTTTCCGCAACCTGTTGCGAAAATCCTCTCTCTGTGAGATGCTGGATAGTCTTCAGGCGTGAAGCCGAAGCGAAGCTACGGCTTTGTGGTAGACGTTGGAGTGTGGTTGTTTGAGTAGCTCGTGACGTGGAGGGAGCTCCCTCGGGATCTCCGTGAGGAGCTGCAGAAGGTCCGGAAACCATTCTGCATGATGCCATAGCGGAGCTATCAAGGTCATCAAGAGATTGACCGATGTTCTGGTCTTGTTGAGTACCCTCCTCATCAGACAGAACGGGGGAAAGGCGTACACATCGACGTTGTCCCACCGTTGTTGGAAGGCATCTTGCCAGAGAGCCTTGGGGTCCGGGACTGGGGAGCAGTACAGCGGGAGCTTGGTGTTCAGCGCTGTAGCGAACAGATCCACTGTCGGGGAACCCCACAAGTCAGGACTTTGTTGGCTATCTGAGGATCGAAAGACCACTCGGTACTCACTATCTGCGTCGCTCTGCTCAGACTGTCGGCGAGCACATTCCTCTTGCCTGGAATGAAGCGAGCCGCTAGTGAAATCGAGTGGACTTCGGACCATCTTAGGATCTCTACTGCAAGATGGGATAGCTGTTCCAAAAAGGTACCTCCCTGCTTGTTGATATAAGCCACGACCGTGGTGTTGTCGCTCATCACCACCACCGAGTGGCCCGCCAGGACTTGGTGGAACTTCTGAAGAGCCAGGAATACGGCCTTCATTTCTAGCAGATTTATGTGAAGGTACCTTTCTGATTCTGACCACAGGCCTGAGGTCCTGTAGTTCAGAACGTGGGCCCCCCACCCTTTGTTTGATGCGTCCAAAAACAGCATCAAATCCGGGGAAGGGACGAGAAGATCCACTCCCTTTCGTAGGTTCTCGTCTGCCACCCACCAACTGAGGTCCGCTCGTTTCGCAGATCCCATGGGGATCAGGATGTCCTGGGAGTCGAGTCCTTGACTCCACCGAGATTTGAGTCACCACTGGAGGGATCTCATTCTGAGGCAGCTGTTGGGAACGAGACGGGTCAGGGAGGAGAGGTGACCGAGGAGACGAAGCCACGATTGGGCTGGGAGTTCCTCTCGATTGAGGAAAGGTTTCGCAACCTTCCTCAGCCTTGCTATCCTTTCGTCTGATGGGAAGGCCTTGTGGAGATTGGTGTCTATGACCATGCCTAGATATACCAGTTTCTGAGAGGGCTGCAGAGAGGACTTCTCGAGATTTCCCACGATCCTCAGATCTTGGCAAACTTCGAGGAGCCTGTCTCGGTGGCGAAGAAGGGTCGCCTCCGAGTCTGCCAGGATCCGCCAGTCGTCCAGATAACGAAGGAGACGGATGCCGATCCTGTCATGAAGAGATGATGGTGAAGACTCTGGTGAACACCCGAGGAGCTGTGGAGAGACCGAAACACAGCACCTTGAACTGGTACATCTTGTTGTCTAGGCAAAATCTCAGGAACTTCCTTGAAGACGGATGGATTGGGATCTGGAAGTACGCGTCCTTAAGGTCCAGTGTGCACATAAAGTCTCACGGTCTCACTGCGAGCCTGACCGTGTCTGCCGTCTCCATGCTGAACGGAGTCTGCTTGACAAACCCGTTCAAGGTCGAGAGGTCGATGACTGGTCTCCAGCCTCCAGACGCCTTTCTCACAAGAAAGAGCCGACTGTAGAAGCCTGGGGACCCGTCTACGACATCCTGGAGAGCGTCCTTCTCCAACATGGTCAGGACTTCGGCCCGGAGGGCCTGCCCTTTCGCCGATCCCATGGCAAAAGAGCTCAACGACACTGGGTTCGCTATCAGGGGAGGTAGAGAGGCTGTGAACGGGACGCGATACCCTAGAGAGATCACGGAGATCGTCCAGGCATCCGCCCCGAGTTGCTGCCACCTTGTTGCGCAACTCTGAAGGCATCCCCCCACTGGTGGACATGCAGGGGGATTGCCAACCCTAGCGCTTCCGGCCTCGGCTGGTACCTCTAGGGTTTTTGCCTCCCCTGGAGGACTTCTTGCCCCTCCTGCTCTTGGCAGGAAAGGGCTTAGACACCTTGGGCTTCGCTGCGGTGGTCGTCTTCTTTGTGTCCTTAGCAGGACGGGGCTGCTGGGCTGCTGGAGGCTTATAGGGCCTCGATGTCAGGGCCCTATGGATGAGGGAATCCTGGTTGGATTTCCTCCACCTCTCGGCAGTGAGCTCCACGTCCTTAGGCTCAAACAGGCTCTTACCAAGAACGGAAGAGTGTCTGAGCTTGCTAGACTCCGCACTGGGTACCTTATGGTGGAACCTCTCGGCCACAGCGTCCCGGCGCTTGAGGATTGTGTTGGCCCACAAGCACGAGACTTGGTGGGACAGAAACTCAATGGTCCGTGTGCCTGAGAGAAGAAAGGTTTCCAGCGCTTTCCTGGTGCTTTCTTTGGAGAGGTCCTCGGACCGCACCAGGATGCCCAGAGACCCCAGCCAGATGTCGAGCCATGAAGTCGCCTGCATGGCGCACTTGATGACCTTCTCCTGGCTCAGGATCTCAGTGGCAGAGAAGGACACGTGCCGGATGGAGAGTCTCTCAAGAGGGACTCCCCCTGTGAGTTCTTCCACAGAGTGATGCAAGGGAAGACTCAGAGAAGACTCCTCAAGGATCTCAAAGTACCTCCTCTGATGGACTCGAGGAGGAGGGATGAGCTTATTACCGGCACTCGATCTGCTGGAGGAGGCAAGCTCAGCGAGCTGGCCCTCGACCTTGTCCCTGGCACTCTTCATCCCTTGGGACCAGGGCAAAGCCGCACTGGCCCTAGAGGGTTTCTGAGTGCCGAGGACGCGGTCCAGGACCGTGTCCTTCCCTTCACGAGGTGGGACCTCAGAGTCTGGGATCCCATTAATGTTCCTCATGAGGGTCAGGACTTGCCAGAACACATGTTCTGACTCCTGGTGCTCTCCTCCTGAAGGACTTGCAGCAATGTCTCCCGTCCCCAGAGGCTCTTCCTGGGGGGACACGTGGACATCCTCGACAGCTCTCGACGGTTCCTGCATGATCCTAGCTGACGATTTGGGAATCGTCCTAGAGTCCTTAGGCTCCCTCCTGGGCGGGATATAGGACTCGAGAAGCGAAGGAGGCAGGTCCTTCTCCACCTCTGGACGAGGAGACCTCTCGGGAAGAGGAGGAACCTCCCCCATTGGTGCGATGGGGGAGTATTCCTTCTCGTCCGACTCTCCTGAGGAGAGGTAATCCTCCTCCGCAGGGGAGGGCGAGAAGGTCTGAGGGGGAGTAGGAGCCTTGCGTAAGGATCTGCTCGGGGACAGAATAGGCCTCGGAGGAGGATCCACGGGAGAGACTCCTCTCTTCCTCTTCAGGGGGGAGGAAGCTGCCGTCGGTTCGCGACCCGAATCAGAGAGGGCTGGCTTAATCGTCTGCACAAGAGCTCTGAGTAGGGAGCCGAACCAGAGCTGCTGTGTGACAGCTGCGCTGTCAGACACTCCCTCTGGAGGGAAGAGGATCGAGGGATCCCTAGGAGGAGTCGACAAACGAGGGCTCGCCTGCAGGGCTGAAAGAGAAGAATCCCTAGACCTGTCCGGGGAGCGCTCCCCCCCTGATCAGGGTCGCGCGTGGATGGGTACGCGATAATGGAAACTCCCGCGCGCGCACGCACGCACCCGCGTGGGCGGGGGCGGACGCGAGGGCGCGATGGCGCAAAGATGGGTGTTCAGGAGCGATGGCGCGCAGGCACGGGGGCGCGCAGCAGCTGGAGCGGGAACATGGCCGCGAGTGCGTGTAGGCGATGGCGTAGGCGTGCGGCGATCAGGAGCTGGAGGAGGCCGAACGCGCGGGCGCGCAGCGACCTAGCGCGGCCCCGGAGGGCGCGAGATAACGGGGGCGCCTGAGCGCGAGTCCGGAAGAACCGGCTGAGGGCGCGGTAACGCTGGAGCAGGGTCGCGAGCGACCTGAGGGCGAGAGGGTTGGCGCTGGTTCGGTAAGACCGGCACACTCGCCTGTGGGTCTGCTGGTCGCGTTGGCGATCGTGGGCGCGCATCAGGATGCGGTCGCACCGGAGTGCGAGGCTGAGAAGGCCGTGCGGGGCGAGCCGAGTGAGGGCGCTCCGGAGTTCGTTGGGCAACCTTAGTTGTCTTAAACACAGGAACGGGGCGTGTAGCAGGAACAGGGCGCGATACTGGAGCGTCGTGCGCAATCGTATCGGTAGCAAGCTCGTGCGGTCTAGAGGGAGAGCCCAGAGGCAGCCGTCGTGCTGAGCTGTAGCGACGCGTGGTCGCGTTGGTGAGCGCGTGGGCGCTGGTGCAGGAACTACGCGCGGACGCGTATCGCGTGTCTCCCTAGGTGGGCGCGATGGATCTAAAGTAACGAGCGGGCGCGTTGGTGTGCGCGTGAGCGCTGGAACTGAAACCACGCGTGGGCGCGTGTCGCGCTTTTCCCCCGAGGGGCGCGACGAGTCCGCAGGAACCTGAGGGCGCCTGTGCGCCAACTCAGGAACCTCCTGGACCACGCGCGATGAAACAGGAACTGGGGGGCGCCGAGGCGCTGGAGGGCGCTTGGGCGCAGGTGGCCGCTGGGGCACCGGTGGACGCGTAGGCGCCGTATCAGGAACTGGGCGCGTGTGCGCAGGTGAGCGGGGTGGCGCTATATAAGGAGCAGGGCGCGTATGCGCAGTTGGGCGCTTGCGTGCTACTTCAGGAACTGCTGGAGGGTGACGGGGCGCCGAAGGGCGTGGGCGCGCAGGGGGACCCTGGCGCGTGGCAGGAACAGAGGTGTGAATGCCTAAGGGTGAGCGCCGAGGGGCTATGTCAGGATCAGCAGGAACAACAGCAGGCGGGGGCGCAAGCAGTGCCTGGCGCTTAGAGGCGAGAGGCGCAGTTTCGCGCTCAAGTCCCTGCAGCCCCAAAGTGCCTGGAGAATGCACAGGGGCAGTATCAGGTGGCGCGTAAAGCGCATCAGGATCTTTAGACATAGATGGTCTGGGCGACAGGTCACAAAGTCACGAAGGACAACCATCCTCTGAAGGGGATCGCGAACGATCCTCGGAGAGGTCTAGGTTGGTAGATGGCAGGACAGGAGAACGGCGAGTCGTCTCCTCCGCAGAGGACTGTGGTGACGACGAGCTGAAGAGGCGCCCCCTAACCCCTTTGAAGGGGGAAGGAAAGCCTCTACGGCGAAGGGGAGGACGAGCCTTCCGCCTTATACGCCCACGAGGGGCCATGAGATCAGCAGGCTGACCATCGATGGGCCTCCGACGAGGAGTCTCTATAAGTGAACACCCCCGAGAGGGAGTATCACCGGCAGGAGAGACCGTGGGACTAAGCTCCTCCCTCGAAGGATGTTCAGAGGGGGAGTCAGAGCCTTCCGCTACCACAGCCACAGGAACGGGCGTTTGGCCAGACCCACGGGATGTTTCCGACACAACAACGTCAACCACATACAGAGGATCTATGTCCGCTGAAGTTGACGATTGTTCGGCGGCCGCACCCCATTTGATCATGTCAAACAGGGCTTCCTTGGAGGGCGAACCCTGCAGCCCCAAGGAAGCCCAAAGCTGAAACAGATCATCATTAGATACAACTACCTCCTCCGAGGGGGAAGGGGCAGCTGCCTCGCTATGGGAGGCAACGACCTCTCCCTCACCCCGGGATCGGTTAATAACATTAACCGAAGAGGCCGCTCGAGCGGGAGCTTCGGAGGAGGAAAGGGCGGCGGAAAAAGAAGACCTGGGATTTTCTCTTCCAAGAAGCCTCCGAAGGAGAAAGATCCCTTTTAGCCTTCTTCTTACGTCGCCGGGCAAACCTCTCCCACTGGGAGGTAGACCACTCCCTACACTCAATACACACGTTAGACCTATCACACCGTTGGCCCCTACACTGAGGGCATAAGGAGTGAGGATCCGTGTCCAAGGCCGACATAAAGGTCCCACAAGGGCGGCCGGGAATTCCAGGGCACGTACGCATGACGAGTAATAGAGGCCAACTTCACACACACACTGAAAAGAAAAAGCAAACAAGATTATGGCAGTCAACAAAGAGGAGAGCGCTGACAGGTCCGTCGTCTCTCCGACCCAAAAGTAAAGTGAGCTATTCACCGGTGTGTGTGAGGGGGGAGGGGTAGCTAGCTACCCCTCCCTACCCCCCCCACTAACTAGCGGTGGGGTAGGAAACCCTCGTTAAAACTTTATGGCTCATCATCAGCTGCGCCGAAGTAATTACCCCATGTAATTAGCGTGGTTTGTATTTCAGTTACGGAACAAATATATTACGAAGGAATAAGAAAAGAAAAGTCACAAATAAACAAAATAAATTATTGTAGGTGAAGTGCGAATCAAAGACCAAGTAGAAGTGTTTTTTTCTAAAATCATAATTGATTTCTTCAAAAAGCCAGTATGGTCTGCTAATTGAATCAAAGAAGAAATGGGTTCTAATAAAACAATGGTTTGCTATTTTATATAAGCATAATTATTTATAAAAATCACTGAAATCTTAGTCTAATAGCATGCTTTTTCCCATTCGTAAGCGGTAACACGGTTATCAGCACAAAAATTACAACATTTTAAATAATTTGTATTTTTCCTAACAATACATACCCGAGTCCTCTACATAGTAGACAATAACATCGAAAATGACAAATTCGTAGATAATTTGTATTTTTCCTAACTATACAAACCTTAGCTATTTAATAGGGGTTATCACTTTCGACGTAGCTGAAATGGCGAGCCATTAGAATTTTAATGAGGGTTTACTACCCAACCGCTAGTTAGCGGCGGGGGGTAGGGAAGGTAGCTTGCTACCCCCCCCCCCCCCACACACACACCTGTGCTTGAGCTCACTTTGCTTAGAGGTAGGACTTCACGGGGGATAGGGCTGGCGGGCAAGTTTGATTAAATAGCTAAGGTTTGTATAGTTAGGAAAAATACAAATTATCTATGAATTTGTCATTTGTTCCGTAACTGACATACAAACCACGCTATTCAATAGGGGTGACTCACCCATTAGGAAGGGTGGAAAGTCCCGGCCAGTACTGGCTTTTGGCTTTGCCCGGGGACTCAGTATCTGAGTGTGTCAGCACTCAACAATAAGAAGTCCCTGCACCTCGCTAGAACCTTGCTACGCAAGGGCTGCGGCCTACGTAAGCTGTGTGTGAAGGTATGAAGTGTGACTCGTCCTAGGAAGTTGACCTGTAGTCCTTTAGATGGAAACTTTAGGCTAGGACTCTCCCAATACCACCTCGTCAGGGTATGGGGACGTGACAGTATTAGCTTAATACTAAGAACACAAGGAAACATGGTTTACCTGCAGTGGTTCGAGGTCAGCTGTGCAGAGAACCCAGGATGCTGCTTTCCCCAAGAAAGGGGAGGATGAAGAAAAGAATAAGGGCCAGACATACCTTTTCATTCATGCAGACTAAGACTGGGTAACAATGCCCTCAACCTTCTGCTACTTGTCCATTAAGGAGCCTGAGGTTTTAAACCAGCTGTTGTGCAGCCACCACAGCGCCGATAGAAAACGTATCGAGCCTCCTGTGGGTCACGTCTTGCAGGTAGGGAGCTGTGAAGGTCGTCTGACGCTTCCACACCTCAGCTTGGAACACCTGCGTTACTGAGAAGTTTTTCTTGAAGGCCAGGGATGTAGCTACGCCCTGACGTCATGTGTTCTAGGGCAACGTGACGGAGGAGGGTCTGGATTCAGGGACAGATGGATCACCCTACGAATCCATGCCGAGATGGTGTTCTTGGTAACCCTCCTCTTAGTCCTCCCAGTGCTCACAAACAATGCCTTCACCTGGGGACGTACTGCAGCCGTTCTTTTGAGATATAGCCTCAGACTCCTTACTGGACACAGTAGGAGATGGTCTGGGTCATCTGTTACAGAACGAAGACTCGAAATCTGGAAGGAGTCGAACCGAGGGTCCGGCACCCCTGGATTCTGAGTCTTAGCAATAAACTCAGGGATGAATTTGAACGTTACCTCCCCCATCCCCTTGAATAGGCGATGTCATAAGAGAGACCATGAAGTTCACCGACTCGCTTGGTCGAGGCCAAAGCTAGTAGGAACACCGTCTTCCAAGTTAGGTGGCGATCTGAAGCCTGGCGTAATGGTTCGTAGGGAGGTCTCTTGAGAGACCTGAGAACTCGAACCACGTTTCATGGAGGAGGTCTCACTTCCGACAGAGGGCAGGTAAGTTCATAACTCTGTATGAGTAGGGAAAGTTCCAGCGAGGAAGAAATGTCCACTCCTTTGAGCCTGAAGGCTACACTTAAGGCTGAGCGATAGCCTTTCACCGCCGAGACTGAAAGGCGCATTACTTCCCGCAAATACACGAAGAACTCCGCTATTGCTGGAATAGTGGCATCAAGTAGAGAGATACCCCTTCCACGACACCAACCACAGAAGACTCTCCACTTTGCCTGGTAGACAGATGCGGATGACTTTCGCAGATGTCCAGACATCCTGACCGCAACTTGTTGCGAAAATCCTCTCTCAGCGAGGATATGCTGGATAGTCTCCAGGCGTGAAGTCGTAGCAAAGCTACGGTTTTGTGGAAGATGTTGGCATGTGGTTGTTTGAGTAGCTCGTGTCGCGGAGGGAGTTCTCTCGGAAGTTCCGTTAGGAGTTGCAGAAGGTCCGGAAACCATTACGCGTGATGCCATAGCGGAGCTATAAGGGTCATCGAAAGATTGACTGATATTCTGGTCTTGTTGAGCACCCTCCTCATCAGACAGAACGGGGAAAAGGCATACACGTCGATGTTGTCCCACCGTTGTTGGAAGGCATCTTGCCAGAGCACCTTGGGATCCGGGACTGGGGAGCAGTACAGCGGAAGCTTGAAGTTCAGTGCTGTAGCGAACAGATCCACAGTCGGGGAACCCCCCAAAGTCAGGACTTTGTTGGCTACTAGATGATCCAAAGACCACTCGGTACTCACTATCTGAGATGCTCTGCTCAGACTGTCGGTGAGCACATTCCTCTTGCCTGGAATGAAACGTGCCGATAGTGGAATCAAGTGGCCTTCGGTCTATCTCATTATCTCTACTGCGAGATGGGATAGCTGCTTTGAAAAGGTACCTCCTTGCTTGTTGATGTAAGCCACTACTGTGGTGTTGTCGCTCATCACCACCACAGAGTGACTCGCCAGGTATTGTTGGAACTGTTGAAGGGCCAGGAATATGGCCTTCATTTCTAGCAGATTTATATGGAGGCACTTTTCTAACTCTGACCACAGGCCTGAGTTCCTGTGTTGCAGAACGTGGGCCCCCCACCCTTTCTTTGAGGCGTCCGAAAACAGCATCAAATCCGGGGGGAGGATGAGAAGATCCACTCTTCTTCGTAGGTTCTTGTCTGTCACCCACCACTGGAGGTCCGTCTGTTCCACAGGACCCATAGGGATCATGACGTCCGGGGAATCATAACCCTGATTCCACCGAGATTTGAGTCGCCATTGGAGGGATCTCATCCTGAGGCGATCGTTGGGAACTAGACGAACCAATGATGAGAGGTGACCGAGGAGACGTAACCACGATTGGGCTGGAAGTTCTTCTCGTCTGAGGAAAGGGCTTGCGACCCTCCACAGCCTTGCTATCCTCTCGTCTGATGGGAAGGCTTTGTGGAGATTGGTGTCTATGATCATGCCTAGCTGATCATGCCTAGATATACCAGTCTTTGAGTGGGAAGCAGAGAGGACTTCTCGAGATTTACCATGATCCCCAGATCTTGGCAAAGTCCCAGAAGTTTGTCTCGGTGTCGAAGAAGGGCTGACTCCGAGTCTGCTAGGATCAGCCAGTCATCCAGATAACGGAGGAGACGGATGCCGATCCTGTGTGCCCACGACGATATTAGGGTGAACACTCTGGTGAAAACCTGTGGTGCTGTGGAGAGACCGAAACACAGCACCTTGAACTGGTAAACCTTGTTGTCTAGGCTGAATCTTAAGTACTTCCTTGAAGACGGATGGACTGGGATCTGGAAATACGTGTCCTTCAGGTCCAGTGTACACATGAAGTCTTGCAGTCTCACTGCAAGTCTGACCGTGTCTGCGGTCTCCATGCTGAACGGAGTTTGCTTGACAAACTTGTTCAGAGCTGAGAGGTCAATGACTGGTCTCCAGCCTCCAGACGCCTTCTTTACAAGAAAGAGTCGACTGAAGAAGCCTGGAGACCCGTCGAGGACCTCTTGGAGAGCGCCCTTCTTCAACATGGTCTGGACTTCTGCCCGAAGGGCTTGCCCCCTTGCCGATCCCATGGCAAGGGAGCTCAACGACACTGGATCCGCTGTCAGGGAAGGTAGAGATGTTGTGAACGGGACGCGATATCCCTGACTGATTACGGAAATCGTCCAGGAATCGACCCCGAGTTGCTGCCACCTGTTTGCGCAACTTTGTAAGCATACCCCACTGGTGGACATGCAGGGGGACTGCCAATCCTAGAGTTTGCATCCTCGGCCGCTCCCTCTAGGATTCTTTCCTCCCCTGGAGGACTTTTTGCCTTTCTTGTCCTTGACAGGAAAGGGCTTAGACACCACTGCCTTCGCTGCCGTTGTCGATTTCGTGGTCTTGGTAGGACGTGGCTGCTGGGGTGCTAGAGGTTTATAGGGCTTCGATGTTAGAGCCCTATGTAGGAGAGAGTCCTGGCTGGACTTCCTCCACCTCTCAGCGGCGGGGCAATGGCGAGGGTGCGCGCGGGCGCGCGGACGAGCGGACGAGCGATGGCGCGCAGGGGGCAAGCTGGAGAAAGGTGAATGTTCGCGCGCGCGCGGGCGTGCAGGATCCGGCTGAAGAGCCCGTGCGGGCGATGATACCGTTGGGCGCGCGTGCAGGAGACACATCTCTTGCGCGCGGGCGCGCATGAGAGCGCACATCAGGCTGTGAAGATGGGCATGGACGAGCCCTGGCGCGTTGGCGAGCGCTGAGGCGAAGGAGAACGGTGGCGCGCATGGCGCGCAGCAGGTTGAAGGGGCGATCAGGAGAGCACTGGCGCGCAGGTGAGCGCTGGCGCGCTTCAACAGGAACCTCCTCCGTAGATGAGCGCTGGCACGCAGGTGAGCGTTGGCGGGCAGGTGAGCGCTGGCGCGTAAGGGACATATGTGCCAACATGCGCATACGCCGTTGTTGCCCCGAAGAGACCGTTGCCTGTTTCACAACATGATGTGTGTGCCCACAGCGCGTCAGCAGCCAGGAACGGCGACGGCAGGTCAGCAGGTCTGACGGGTGGAAGGTCGACGTGTCCTTTGTAAGGACGACCTTCCACCGAAGGGGATCACGAACGATCTGCAGAGAGGTCCAGGGTTGTAGCTGGGAGAGTCGGAGAACGATGGCGAGGTTCCTCTGCGGCGGACTGCGGAGACGATGAACCGAAGAGGCGCCTCCTCACACCCTTGTGAGGTGAAGGAAGGCCTCTACGGCAAAGAGGAAAGCGGGCTTTACGCCTTATGCACCCTCTGGGGGCCGTGGGGTCAGCAGTCCTCCGAAGAGGAGTCTCTGTGAGTGAACTCCCCCGAGGGGGAGAATCAACGGCAGGAGAGACCGTTGGACTTAGTTCCTCCCTCGAAGGATGAGCAGATGGAGGAACTAAGCCTTCAGCTACAACAGGTAGATCAGGAGCAGAGGTCTGAGATACCACATTGGAAGCCTCTGCCACCACAACGTCAACGATAGATAAAGGATCAACCTCTGCCAAAGTCGGCGATTGTTTGACAGCGACCCCCAACAGGATCATGTCAAACAAGGCTTCCTTGGAAGGCAAACCCTCAAGCCCCAAGGAAGACCAAAGCTGAAATAAATCATTATTAGACATATAAAGATTTAAATCCTCCCCCGGGGGAGGAGCTGCTGCCTCGCTATGGGAGGCAACTCCCTCTCCCGAACCCCGAGATCGGGTAACAGAACTATGGCCTACGCTACCACTCAACAGTTTCTCGGAAGAAACCGATCGAGCGGGAGCTTCGGAGGAGGTTTGGGCAACGGATGAAGAGCCCTTGGGATTTTCTCCTTTCAAAGAAACCTTCGAAGGAGAAATATCCCGTTTGGACTTCTTCTTCCGTCGCCGAGAAAACCTTTCCCACTGGGAGGTAGACTACTCCCTACACTCACCACACTTACTATTTCTATCACACCGCTGGCCCCTACAATAAGGACAAAGGGTGTGAGGGTCCGTATCAACCGCCGACATAAACGTGCCACAAGGGCGGTCGGGTAATCCAGGACACTTTCGCATGATAGCAGAGGCCCACTTCAAACACGCCTGTAAAAGGAAAAGCAAAAAGCATTAAATGGCTGTCAGAAAGGCGAGGGTGAAAGCGGACACGTCCGACTACCACCCGAGCCGAGAGCAAAGTGAGCTCAAGCACAGGTGTGTGTGTGGGGGGGGGGGAGCAAGCTACCCTCCCTACCCCCCGCTAACTAGCGGTGGGGTAGTAAACCCTCGTTAAAATTCTAATGGCTCGTCATTTCAGCTACGCCAAAAGTAATAACCCCTATTAAATAGCATGGTTTGTATGTCAGTTACAGAACAACTAGGAATATGGCAATTAAAAATTTATAACGAAGTGTTAACATCCAACAGGGTAGTTACCTGTTGGAAGCAGGGAGGCAACTGATCCCCGCTGGCTGACTGACAACTCACTTAGAGAGCGGCTGGGACTTTCTTTTTAGGGGGTTGGTGTTGGTGGGAATGTATGATTAAAAGACTCAGGTTTGTATAGTTAGGAAAGGTATAAATTTGTCATTTGTTTCTACACAAAATACAAATCAACATCCTTTACATAAGAGATACATCCTTAGGCGGGAGGAAGCCCTTGTTCCAATTGGCTGGAACAGTTATCCTAGGAACTTGAAACCAGTGGTTTGACTATACCAGCAGCTCCAAGGCCCTGCCTTTAAGGGTTGTTTCTGAGCTGAATATCTCTGTGTTATACACCTAGCATAATCTGTAAATGGAATTGAAGTTCTTTGAAGACCTTTGATAATTTTTGGGTTTACAGTACTTGGATACATCAAATTCCACTCGCAAGGAGAGTGAGGAAAAAGACTTCCATATATCAATACAGAACAGCTACAATCTGAGTGATCTTACCTCTTAACCAGATCACATCCAGTTGGTGAGGTTCTAGATGTTGTAGCCCCAAAAGAGGGGGAAGATTAAAAGGAAAAGAAAAGGCAGTCGCTCTTTTCTTTCCTCCCTTACTAACTCGTAACATCTGCCCTCAATTAAAAGTTAATGGTCCTCTGAGAGGAGCCAAGGCATTTAAACCACTTGCTATACAGCTACAACAGGTCCCTAGGAGAAAGTATCTGGCATCTGCTGTCTTCAAATGCCAGCTTGGAGTACCTGCACTACAAAGATTGTTTTTGAAAGCCTGAGAGCCAACTATGCCTCTGATGTTATGAGCTTTTATTCGTGTTCCTTCCGTGAAGGAAACTGAGGAAGGAGAAAGAGATTGTGAGATCCCTTCTCTAAACCAGAACGAGATCGTGTTTCTAGAAATCCTCTTCTTAGTTCTACCTGTGCTAAAAGACATGTTTTGCAGGCTAGGTCTAAATAGCACTTGTACATGAAGTAGTGCCCTCACAGGACACAGTAACAGCTGACCAAGATGATTGATTACCTCACTAAGACTCGAGATCTGAAAATTTAAAAACCTTGGATTGAGTTTTGGCTAAATGTTTGGTACAAAAGAGAGCGAGACTTGCCTCCACACCCTTGAATTTGTGATGTTAAAGAAGAGACCATGAGCTTACCAACTCATTTAATGTATGCTACAGCAAGCAGACGCATCGTTTTAAGGTAAGGTCTCTGTCAGACGCCTACCGTAATGGTTCAGGGAAACTAAAACTTATGTTCCAGGCTAGAGGTCTCACTTCAATTGGAGGGCATCTGCTCAAACCTAAGCATAAAGATTTCCTGGCTCAAGAGGCTCAAGGCTGAGTGATAACCTTTTACTGCTGAAATGGAGCAAAGCTTCTCCTTGCGAAGGTATATGAAAAAGTCAGCGATCAATGGTAAAGTGGCTCCGAGAGGAGTGACATCTCTCCCACGACACCAATTACAGAAGAATGCCCACATGGCTTGGTATACAGCTGTTGAGAAATTGCGGAGGTAGGCAGACATCTCTTTTACAGTCTCGCGTAAAACCTCTCCCTGAAAGGAGATGCCGGATAACCTACACGCATGAAGCCGGAGGGAGGAGACAGTGTTGTGAAAGATCCGCGGATGGGGTTGGCATACCAGGTCAGGAAGAGGAAGCCACTCCCTTGTTTCTGCCATCAGAAGTAGAAGGTACGAGTACCATTCCATCAGTGGCCATTTCAAAGCTAATAGTGTCATTTCGAGGTTGGGTGTTGCGCGAACCCAATTCAGTAGGCTCCATATCAGGCAAAATGGTGGAAAATTAAATACAGCAAGGCCATCCCAGCAGTGATGGAATGTGTCCTTGATGCAGCTTCAGGATCTGGAACTGAGGAGCAGTACACTGGCATTATGTAGTTCAGTGAGGTTGCAAGTAGATCTATGGTCTAAACCGCCACAGTCAGAATCCTTCACTATCCTATGACACAAAGACCATTCGGACCGAACTATTTGTCTCCTCGCTTGAAGAAAAGAATTTCCACCAACTCGGCCAGGATTAGCCAGAGCTGCCGAATACCATTGGCATCTGCCAACGCCAAAACTAGAGTGAAAACTCTCATAAAGACTTGAGGATACTCTGCCGGCTACTGTCATCCTTAGGTACTTCCTGGAAGATGGATGAATTGGGACTTGAAAGTAAACATCCTTCAGGTCGATGGTGATCATGTAGTTCGAGGGCCTGATTGCTTGCCTGACCATTGCTGCCATCTCTTTCTCAAACATGATTTGGAGCACACGCGTTCAATGCCGAAAGATTTATGACTGGTCTTTATCGTCCAGACACCTTCTTTACAAAAAAAAAGAGTTGACTGAAGAAGCCTGGAGAGTCTTCCTTGATCTCTTGGAGAGTGCCCTTCTCCTGCAGGGCCAGGACTTTCATCTGACTGCCTCTCTTCTTCCGGGCCCAGGGGTTTAGGACAAGCCAGTTGTGAAGGAATTCCATCAGAATCTTCTAAATCGAAGTCAGGGTCCCCTGCTTTAGAAATCATCCTGGTTCAATATCCCGAGAGGGGTCGTCTTGAATAATAATCTCTCCCCACAACTCTAATGGAGGAAAGGGAGCGTGAAGGAGCAGAAGAGGTGTCCCTAGAGAATTCTCTAACATGGTAAAACAGAAATGTGCTTAGGCATCCTAGGATCTGTGGGGCTAATAACTTAGGAAATGTTTTCCAGTCCTTGCTCTCTCTCCGTCTGGAAGTGGTTGTCATTGGAGAGAGATGGCTTGAAGGGTTGTCATGGTCCCTAGGAACGTCCTTCGTTTCTTTGGGCGTTCCCTTCCAACTTTCTTTCTGGATCTCTTGAGAGTTGGGGAGAGGTCAGAATGAAATTCTATAGACAAAAGAATGATCTCTCTAGGAGAGAGAGACCCCTATGTAACCTTACTCATGTATCTCCTTGGTGAGGTGTTACCGACACCTTATTCAGAATTCTTTTCCTGGACCGCAATTTGATTTGTACTAGTCACTAGTCAGGATTGAACTCCGAATCTGGTCTGGGTGGTCTGGGATCCGATATCAGTGAAGCAATAGGAGAAGGGTAATCTATTCACTTGGAAGTCTTAAGCATCAATGGAGAGGCTGCTTGCTTAGCCTTCTTCTCAGAAAAGAAAAGTTCCAGTGACCATTTTTCAGCTGGATGCTTAAGATAATGTTCAGAACAGGATCTGGGGTGTCATTCTAATTTAGAGAGAGAAGCATTGAACCATCCTGACCTAACCATTGAGAGGCTACCAGAGTATGGAGAGACGTGTCTAGCGCTCTTTGAAACAGTTTGCTTGGGAAGATTTTATAAAGCAAGCCTAGCATGTTCTGGAGTGGTGCACTATGTATGTCTAGGGGATGACTACCTAGATCTCTCTGAAGAATGTCTCCTAGCGTGTTTCAGTGTGACAAGTCTTGCGCATTCAGTTGAAACGTCCCAAGCAGGTTCTGGAGTGTCACCTAGTGCAATTCAAAAGCACACGCCTGGACCGTTCAGAGAAGGATCTGGAAGTTCTCCAGGAAGAGTGTAAAGCGAGTTCAGGGGAGACACGTCCTGAAATGCGTCTGGAGGTTGGCGAGTCCCATCTGAAGGGTCACCTTCTCAACCAGTAGGGGTTGGATGGCGAGGCCTGGGGTAAGGCTGCTCAGGATGAAGTATGTCCAGGAATAGGACTAGAAGGCGAGGCTTCCTCTACAGTAAGCTGGAGTGTTGATATTGTGCGAGCAAGCAGTTAGGATGTAACTGAAAGGCACGATGAATGCAACTAAACTTTATTGAACAATCATCTAGTTTATATAAAGCGACTTGCGAGTAAGACCATCACAAAAAAAAAAATTAAACCTGAACTAGCATGATAACATAAGTTGGTCAATTTCTAGTGTAGGGAAGAGCGAGTAATAAGATAAAAAATCAAAGCTGTTACAGTGTATGAGCATGTATGAAACAAGTGTGGTACAGTATACAGCGCACATACAAGAAACTTCTAAAGGAGAAGCACATCTGAAAGAAATCTCCTCAGAGGTTGAGGCACACTCTGAGGAAGTGCCCCTGAAAGGTGCACGCAGGGGTAAAGGGTTGATAGTTGGTAGTCTCTCGCCTGAAATCTGAAATCCCAAAAAAGGAAGCTCATTATGCACATTCTGGAGATGATCTCGAATGAAAAGTGCATCTAGGAGAGGCTCACTTAGAATGAGGAGCGCTGTCTAGAAGAGGCCAATCGGGAAGTTTTCCTGAAAAAGAAACCCTCTTGTCTTGGAGAGCGTGCAGAGGATGGAGACAGGTAGGATTGCCTACAAGAGGCTACCCTACGATCCCCCTCTGAAGAGAAAGGGTCTTGCAAAGGTCAAGACACAGCCTTCCGTGAGGACTCAGAGAGCTCTAAGGGAGGAGACATACTTGAAAGGCAAGGGTTAGTCACTAGCTCATCCATCCCTCTAAATGAAAAGAGCGTTGGGAAACTCATCTCCTGCCACAGGTTCTGAAGGGACCGAAAAGGTAAACGGTTTCTTGGTTGACACCAGATGTTCATTGACTAAAACTATACGGACTTCCTGTTGCTGTCTTTCTGCTAGGGCCTGCTACAGCTTGTCCTCTGAAGGGAGCCCTTCCATCCCCAACTTGGCCACAACAACTGTAACACATCTGAGATCTGTAGACATGAAGCCTGCCTAGGGGAGGATGTCCCACCATTTTTACCAAGGGAAACAGAAAGGACCTTTGTGCCTCTAGGATTTACCTTAGGTTAACTGGCCACTACTCTTACTTGATCAGGAGGAGACCGATTAAGAAGAGTTCGAAGGAAGAGTAGCAGGGGTCAAGGAAGCAAGTAGGGATTACTTCGACTTTCAGGAAGATCCTGAAGATGAAGAATCCCTTTCTGACTTCTTTCTCCTCCTGCCATACATCTCTCATTGAGAGGGTGGTCACTCCCTACATTCTATACAAAGTGACTCCTGAATACAAGCGTGCTCTCTCCAAGCAGAGCATGCACGGAGAGGGTCTACAACCACCGTACTCATAAAAGTACCACAGGTCTTTGGTGGTACTCCAGGGCATTTCTGCATTTCAGAAGGCATTAGTAGCTTCAACACAAACTCTCAAAGTAAAACACAATGAAGAGAGAAAAAGCAATACCAATGAAGTTTCTAAAATTCCCAGCCAGAGAACATATGCTCTCAATGATGGTTGATAAGTTGTCAGTGAGCCCTGCCCGGTGGCCTTCCTACTACCGACAGGTAACTACTCTAACAGTCGTTAACACCTCGTTATAAGTTCTTAATTGCTGTAATCCTAATTTTGCCGTTATCTTTCTATGAAAAGGATGTTGATTTGTATTTTATGTAGGAACAATTAATAGACAATGTTCAGTATTATCACAATATGAAAGATTTGTGCTAGATCAGTTATTTCTTCTATAAAAAAAAAAAACTGCTCACTTTATAAATATTGTATATACCTGCTCAGTACAAAAATATCTGATGACATTGGCATGTTGATCACTTTCTCGAAGAAGATCAACCTCACGATCTGCTATGGAAAAGCAGCCCGGAAGGACCCGCTTTACAGCAACACAACGACCATCAAAAGTGCCTCTGCAGAGAAACAAGAACAGGGTAAATATAAATATTATAAAGTTACTTTTCATTGACTATGGAAAATATCAAACTACTCTAAAAATTAGAAAAGACTATGAATGTCTTGAAATGCAACACAGTGATTTCAATAAATTACTTAATAATAATCATATAATAAAAGTTAATTATGATATACAAAGGAAAATTATCATCTTCAAGAAAAACTAGCATTTCCTGAAACTAAACAAAGGCATAGGAATAAACATTTTACAATTATTAATATTAGTTATACAGGTAGTCGTCAACTTGTGACCTATGCGACTTACGAATGTTCGACTTTAAGAAATTTTTTTCCACTGTGATGTCACAAGTATGCTGGAGATGGTACATTAATAGGACAAACATTTCCTTGGAAATAACCAATTTTTTTGTAAAAATTTAACTAATTTATCTTGCCAAGTTAGTATTTTCTTTTACTGATGATATACAGAATCCATTTTCAGTAAAAAATACATTATTAAAAGTTTTAATATCTGTCGAGTTCATATCATAGGTCGGGTGACATCATATTACCAGCGGAAAGCGAGCAGGAAATAGAGTGATTTCCTTCCAATAAGCTAACGATTAATATTAGTATTCCCGTTATCGAAATATTAACTATACAAAGTATTTCGTGAGTCTGTATTGGTTGTTATGAGTACTGTACTACGAACAGAAAATTTAACTCTACGCTACTTTTATTTCTTCTCTGATAATAGATCAATATTTAGTTAATGGAAGTACACTTATAGGAAAAATATTTTCTTTGAAATAATATATTTTCTATTACATTAAAAATGTTATTTTCATTAGTAAAATAAATTTTTGAATATACTTACCCGATGATCATGTAGCTGTCAACTCCGTTGCCCGACAGAAATCTACGGTCGGGATACGCCAGCGATCGCTATCCAGGTGGGGGTGTACACAACAGCGCCATCTGTGAGTAGGTACTCAAGTACTTCTTGTCAACAAGAACTCAATTTTCTCCTCGGTCCACTGGTTCTCTATGGGGAGGAAGGGCGGGTTCTTTAATTCATGATCATCGGGTAAGTATATTCAAAAATTTATGTTACTAATGAAAATAACATTTTTCAATATTAATCTTACCCGATGATCATGTAGCTGATTCACACCCAGGGTGGTGGGTGGAGACCAGCATGCATGTTAACAAAGAAGCTAAGTATCCCGTATTTCATTTTATCAGTTATTCAAAATAACAAACATAAAATAAATAAGTACCTGGTAAGGAAGTCGACTTGAACTATTACTCTGCCTTTTTTAAGTACGTCTTCCTTACTGAGCCTAGCGGTCCTCTTAGGATGCTGAACGACTCCTAGGTGCTGAAGTATAAAGGGCTGCAACCCATACTAAAGGACCTCATCACAACCTCTAACCTAGGCGCTTCTCAAGAAAGAATTTGACCACCCGCCAAATCAACCAGGATGCGGAAGGCTTCTTAGCCTACCGTACAACCCAAAGAACAACAATAAAAAGTATTCAAGAGAAAGGTTAAAAAGGTTATGGGATTATGGGAATGTAGTGGCTGAGCCCTCACCTACTACTGCACTCGCTGCTACGAATGGTCCCAGGGTGTAGCAGTTCTCGTAAAGAGACTGGACATCTTTGAGATAGAATGATGCGAACACTGACTTGCTTCTCCAATAGGTTGCATCCATAACACTCTGCAGAGAACGGTTCTGTTTGAAGGCCACTGAAGTAGCAACAGCTCTCACTTCATGTGTCCTTACCTTCAGCAAAGCAAGGTCTTCTTCCTTCAGATGAGAATGTGCTTCTCTAATCAGAAGCCTGATGTAGTAAGAAACTGCGTTCTTAGACATCGGTAGAGAAGGCTTCTTGATAGCACACCATAAAGCTTCTGATTGTCCTCGTAATGGCTTTGACCTTCTTAAATAGTACCTAAGAGCTCTTACTGGGCAAAGTACTCTCTCTAGTTCGTTCCCCACCAAGTTGGACAGGCTTGGGATCTCGAACGACTTAGGCCAAGGACGGGAAGGAAGCTCGTTTTTAGCCAAAAAACCGAGCTGCAAGGAACATGTAGCCGTTTCAGAAGTAAAACCTATGTTCCTGCTGAAGGCGTGGATCTCACTTACTCTTTTAGCTGTTGCTAAGCACACGAGGAAAAGAGTTTTTAATGTGAGGTCCTTAAAAGAGGCTGATTGGAGCGGTTCAAATCTTGATGACATTAGGAACCTTAAAACCACGTCTAGATTCCAGCCTGGAGTGGACAACCGACGTTCCTTTGAGGTCTCAAAAGACCTAAGGAGGTCCTGTAGATCTTTGTTGGTGGAAAGATCCAAGCCTCTGTGGCGGAATACCGCTGCCAACATACTTCTGTAACCCTTGATCGTAGGAGCTGATAGGGATCTTACGTTCCTTAGATGTAACAGGAAGTCAGCAATCTGGGTTACAGTGGTACTGGTTGAGGAAACTGCATTCGCCTTGCACCAGCTTCGGAAGACTTCCCATTTAGACTGATAGACTCTGAGAGTGGATGTCCTCCTTGCTCTGGCAATCGCTCTGGCTGCCTCCTTCGAAAAGCCTCTAGCTCTTGAGAGTCTTTCGATAGTCTGAAGGCAGTCAGACGAAGAGCGTGGAGGTTTGGGTGTACCTTCTTTACGTGAGGTTGACGCAGAAGGTCCACTCTTAGAGGAAGAGTCCTGGGAACGTCGACTAGCCATTGCAGTACCTTGGTGAACCATGCTCTCGCGGGCCAGAGGGGAGCAACCAACGTCAGCCGTGTCCCTTTGTGAGAGGCGAACTTCTGAAGTACCCTGTTGACAATCTTGAACGGCGGGAACGTATACAGGTCGAGATGGGACAAATCCAGCAGAAAGGCATCCACGTGAACTGCTGCTGGGTCTGGAATCGGAGAACAATACATCGGGAGCCTCCTGGTCATCGAGGTAGCGAATAGATCTATGGTTGGCTGACCCCACAGGGCCCATAGTCTGCTGCAAACATTCTTGTGAAGGGTCCACTCTGTGGGGATGACTTGACCCTTCCGGCTGAGGCGATCTGCCATGACATTCATATCGCCCTGAATGAACCTCGTTACCAGCGAAAGCTTTCGATCGTTTGACCAAATGAGGAGGTCCCTTGCGATCTCGAACAACTTCCTCGAATGAGTCCCTCCCTGCTTGGAGATGTAAGCCAAGGCTGTGGTGTTGTCGGAGTTCACCTCCACCACCTTGTTTAGCTGGAGGGACTTGAAGTTTATCAAGGCCAGATGAACCGCCAACAACTCCTTGCAATTGATGTGAAGTGTCCTTTGCTCCTGATTCCATGTGCCCGAGCATTCCTGTCCGTCCAGTGTCGCACCCCAGCCCGTGTCCGATGCGTCCGAGAAGAGACGGTGGTCGGGGGTCTGAACAGCCAAAGGTAGACCTTCCTTGAGAAGAATGCTGTTCTTCCACCACGTTAGAGTAGACCTCATCTCTTCGGAAACAGGCACTGAGACCGCCTCTAGCGTCGTGTCCTTTATCCAGTGAGCAGCTAGATGATACTGAAGGGGGCGGAGGTGGAGTCTCCCTAACTCGATGAACTGGGCCAGCGAAGAAAGTGTCCCTGTTAAACTCATCCACTGCCTGACTGAACATCGGTTCCTTCTCAGCATGCTCTGGATGCATTCTAGGGCTTGATTGATCCTTGGGGCCGACGGAAAAGCCCGAAAAGCTCGACTCTGAATCTCCATACCTAGATAGACAATGGTCTGGGATGGGACGAGCTGGGACTTCTCTATATTGACCAGGAGGCCCAGTTCCTTGGTCAGGTCCATAGTCCATCTGAGATTCTCCAGACAGCGACGACTTGTTGGAGCTCTTAAAAGCCAGTCGTCCAAATAGAGGGAGGCTCTGATGTCTGCCAAGTGAAGGAATTTCGCAATATTCCTCATCAGTCTGGTAAACACAAGAGGTGCCGTGCTTAGGCCAAAGCACAGGGCTTGGAACTGGTACACAACCTTTCCAAAGACGAACCTTAGGAAAGGTTGGGAGTCTGGATGGATGGGGACGTGAAAGTACGCGTCTTTCAGGTCTAACGAGACCATCCAGTCCTCCTGCCTGACCGCTGCTAGGACCGACTTCGTCGTCTCCATCGTGAACGTCTGCTTGGTGACAAAAGCATTGAGAGCACTGACGTCCAGCACCGGTCTCCAACCTCCTGTCTTCTTCGCTACCAGGAAGAGACGGTTGTAGAAGCCCGGGGATTGATGGTCCCGGACTATGACTACCGCTTCCTTTTGTAGCAAGAGCGACACCTCTTGTTGCAACGCTAGCCTCTTGTCCTTCTCCTTGTAGTTGGGAGAGAGGTTGATGGGAGATGTAGCTAGAGGGGGACTGCGGCAGAACGGAATTCTGTATCCCTCCCTTAGCCACTTCACAGACTGAGCGTCTGCACCTCTGCTCTCCCAAGCTTGCCAGAAGGTCTTGAGTCTGGCTCCCACTGCTGTCTGGAGAGGAAGAAAGTCAGAACTTGCCTTTTGCGGACTTGGAACCCTTCTTGGATTTGCCACGGTGACTGTCGGCACGGGTACCTCCTCTGCTGGAGGTTCTGCCACGAAAGGGCGGGATGAACCGAGTTGCAGGAGTGTCTACTGCTGCAGGGCGGAAGGGTCTAGGCACGGAAGGTAAGGTTTTAGCCTTACGTGCAGAAGATGCCATCAGATCATGGGTATCCTTCTGGATAAGAGAGGCAGCCATCCCCTTAATCAGCTCCTCCGGAAACAGACACTTGGAGAGAGGAGCAAACAACAACTCTGACTTCTGGCAAGGAGTGATACCAGCCGATAAGAAGGAGCAAAGATGTTCTCTCTTCTTGAGCACTCCCAACACGTACGAAGCCGCAAGTTCACCAGACCCATCCCGAATGGCTTTGTCCATGCTAGACATGATCAGCATGGCAGAGTCCCTATCTGAAGGGGAAGTCTTCCTGCTTAAGGCTCCCAAACACCAATCGAGAAAGTTGAAGATCTCGAAGGCACGAAAGACTCCCTTCAACAGATGATCCATATCAGAAAAGGACCAGCAGATCTTCGATCGTCTCATAGCCAACCTGCGGGGAGAGTCAACCAGACTTGAGAAGTCGCCCTGGGCAGAGGCAGGAACTCCCAAGCCGGGTTCCTCTCCCGTGGCATACCAGACGCTCGACTTGGAAGCAAGCTTGGTAGGAGGAAAGATGAATGCAGTCTTTCCCAGTTGCTTCTTGGAATGCAACCACTCTCCCATAACCCTCAAAGCTCTCTTAGATGATCGTGCGAGAACAAGCTTGGTGAAGGCAGGCGCAGCAGACTGCATGCCCAGAGCAAACTCGGAGGGAGGAGAGCGAGGGGTTGCAGACACAAACTGCTCAGGATACAAGTCCCTGAACAAGGCAAGGACTTTACGAAAGTCTAAGGAGGGAGGCGTAGACTTGGGCCCTTCAAAGTCGGAGTGTGGCTCATCCAAGTGTGCAGCTTCGTCATCTGATACTCCATCATCCGAAAGCTGAGTAGGAAGTGGCAAAGGCAGAGCAGAAAGCTGAACGGCTGAATCCGGCAGAACGGGTGCATGCGTAGCTGCGGATCCAACATCATGCCGCTGCTGGTCAGTCTGCGAGCTGGCAACAACAAAAGCAGAGTGCTGGTGCGTGGGTGGGGCTGCGGTGGGTTGCGGAGCATGCTGTATGGTATGCGGAGCATGCTGTATGGTATGCGGCGCATGCCGCATGGGCTGCGGAGAAAGCCGCATAGTGCTGGAACCCGGCAGCTCAACAGCAGCAAGAACATGCGTCTGGCAGGGAGGACTGCGCATCGGTGGTGGAGCTCTCACAGGTGGAGTGTGGGAGCAGGCAGCCGCAGTATCTGCTGAGCGCACAACCTCGGCGGGTTGTAGGTTAACAGGAGCAGTGTTAACCTTCTCAGCATGATACTCCTGCATGAATGCCGCAAGCTGAGACTGCATAGTCTGCAGCATGGACCACTTAGGGTCTACCGTGGTTGGAGCAACAACAGACGGAGCAGAGGCCTGTTGTGGAACCACTCTACCTCTCTTGGGAGGTGTGCAGTCATCAGATGACTGCAGCGAGTCCGAACTGACCCAGTGGCTACACCTGGGCCGTTGGACTCGCTCGGAAGGGACCTTACGTTTGAGCGGTCGTGAGACCTTGGTCCATCGTTTCCTCCTGGAAACTTCTTCCACAGACGAGGAATGTAAGGGCTCATTCGTCTGTTTGTGGATGGGACGATCTTGAACAGATACGTCCGCAACCACTGAGGATACATCCGTGCGCCGATCAAGGCCTGCCGAACCCTTTGGTCCTTCGACATTGCTTCTCCCCTGGGCTTGGGAGCTTGCAAGAGGTCCCGGACTGGGAGGACGACTGGCACGCACAGATGTACCCTCATGCGCAACACTGACACTGACACTTTTCACATCACTAGCACTGATAACACTTCCCACTGCACTTTTCGCTTTCAGCTCTCTGACATCTGCCAAGAGCTGATTACGGTCATTAGCCAATGACTCCACTCGGTCACCAAGAGCCTGAATGGCACGCAACATATCCGCCATGGATGGCTGAGCACTAGTAGCAGGTTCGGGAGTCACCACCACAGGGGAAGGAAAAGGTTGAGGGGCATGGGGAGAGGAAAAATCCACAGAGCGAGAAGAACTCCTCCTGATTCTCTCCTTCTCTAACCTACGTGCATTTTTGAGGAATTCGTTAAAATCGAATTCCGAAAGCCCAGCGCATTCCCCACATCGATCTTCCAATTGACAGGATTTACCCCTACAATTGGAACAAACGGTGTGAGGATCTATAGAGGCCTTCGGAAGACGCCTAGCACAAGTCCTAACACTACACTGCCTGTATTTAGGGACTTGAGACTGGTCAGACATCTTGAATTTAGAAGTAGTCAAGGGGGAATTCCAAAATCTAGCAAAGTTCGTTAACAATTAATCCAAATTAATTCCAAAAGCTTGCTAAGCTAATGATAAAGCTTCCTGAATAGCGAAGGCTAAACTCTAGAGTAAATACATCACCAAATCGTGAACAACAACTCCAGAATCAACAGCGTATCCAAGTAGGTCTTGCCGGCGGCACGACAGAGGAAAAATTGAGTTCTTGTTGACAAGAAGTACTTGAGTACCTACTCACAGATGGCGCTGTTGTGTACACCCCCACCTGGATAGCGATCGCTGGCGTATCCCGACCGTAGATTTCTGTCGGGCAACGGAGTTGACAGCTACATGATCATCGGGTAAGATTAATATTGAAAAAATTAAAATACTTTTGCTTGGTAAGTTAGTATTTTCTATCATTTCACGTCACATGTCTTATGAAGTTTTTTTGGCAGAAAGCGTGCTGGCAAATAAAAGGATTTTCTTTCAGTGTTTTACCGAGTAATCTTATTATTTCCATCATCAGAACACAGAGCAACGATATCAAGAGTTTCAGTCGTCTGTATCAGTTGTTAGGAAAATGGTACTAGGTAGTGGGTTGGCCAGGGCACCAGCCATATCTATTTCAGAGAAACAATTAATATCGAGATATTTAAGTTTTTAGTTTATAAAATAAGCTGTATTTCTGTTTAAAAAAGTTTAGATAACATACTGCGCAAGAGACAACTCATAAGAAGTTGCGTCATGCTCCTAGAGTAGCGGTGTAGGCTACGAGTCTTGAAGGAAAACATAGAACACTTATAGTAAGTACAGTTAAGCTGTACTGTAGTTATATTACTGTACATATATTACAGTAATATATAGTACAGTATCAGTGAGTATTAGGTTACAGTACAGTATTACTAGATAGGAACAACTTTTGTTAGACACAACAGTAAGGGGATAATGATGACTAGGTAAACTTTACCTTAGCACTCATTTTGTACTGTAACCTTACTGTGTCCAGTACGTAGTGTACTGTACATGTGTGCAAATGTACTGTACACTGTACATATGATTATAAAGTCTTTTAGAAACAAAATTAAAACAATATTAGACAGTATTTACTGTGTTAATCATCAGCTCTATCACCCGCTTGTGACAAGGGGAAGTGACCTTTTAGATAAGGAATTAGCCCACCCTAATGTAGTGTTTATTCGCGAAAATTCACTTTTCGCGCCTATGTCTGTAACCTAACTATCGTGAATAACGAGACTTGACTGTACTCTGATTAACACATACAGATACACCTAGACTGCCAAATATCAATCACCTATGGGGATAGAATTAAGGGACAACAAAATGGCTGAATATATTCGACACAGTCCATGGCCTACTGACTATTGGCTATGATGTTTATAACACAAATTTCGCTATTCTATCATGGAAAGCTACTTTTATACTATAATTCAGCAAGCATTGTGGAAGGGTGAGGTGTGTCCCTTCTGGAGGCAATATTGAGGTAATTTTTTTCCTGGTATCAGATGAATAGCCAACACAACAATAGGTGGAGACCTCATGCTAGCATATCAGCAGAGTCCCTTTCCGTCCCACCAGTCTCTAAACACGATAAAAATACAAGCAAAAATTTTTCAACCGCTTGCACCCATTGCAAAATAGGACCACAACATCTCAATGCATGAAAAGACATTTCTTCATACTCTCATGACCTCAACAGATCATAGGTTGCTAACACTTATCCAGACAAACGGCTTGTATGCACATAGGAAAAAAAAATGTTCCTTGTAATTTTTACTCATGCCATAAAACAATATTGAATCAATGTTAACTCACTGAAATACAAAAGTCCCATCACAGCCTTTTCCAAGAAGCTGCTGTGGGTCAAACACTATCTTTCCTACACGAATATTCCCATTGTCAAGTTCTTCAGCTGTTGCAGTAACACTTCCCTTGGAACTTCCAGAAGTTGCCGAACCCTGAGACCACATACGACCCGAAGACATTTCTCGAGTGAGACGTGCATAATCCCTTGCCTGTAATAAGATGAAAAGCAGATTAATATAAGTATAAGTTTCCAAACTAAACAAAAAGTAAGAGAACCTACAAGTTAAAATATCCAAGAACTTCAGAAAATAAAATATAGCATAAAGCAATAAACAATTATAAAAAAAGTACATCAAATAATAATACTGGCTATATTTCCTTCAAAGGCAATGTTAAATGTAATCTAAAAACCTATATTTCTAATGGTTAATGTATCTTTCTTCCTGACACAAAATTTTCTTCTGCGTGACCCAATAGAGCTCATGCTAGCAAACCATCCAACCCTGACAAAATTATTGATGAAGCAACAAGTTTTCCAAAAGAAATTTTCTTATCTTTTAATGTTGCTTAATATAATTCAATATGCCCCTCAAAGATAGAGTTATCAAATTTTGCCAAGGATATTAAAGATCTGAATTAAAGCATGACATTCTTCTAGATCACTCGGAGTCATTGAAGTGACTGGGTCAGAGGGCCATGGTTTCTCTGAGATAGAGGGCACCAGTCTAATATTTTAGGAATTAAGTCTCCTCTCCTTGGATAAGCTTCCTCAGCTGCACCTCCGAGTCAAAAATGGAAATGAAAAAGAAATATCCTTCCATAAACATAATTACACTTCAAGGAAAAATTAGTCTGACGAAAGCTTTTGAACATCTTTGACTCAGGATATTCTAAAGTGAGTTGTATAGTAACTCTAAAGGCAGGAAAAAGTTCTTGTTAGCGGCCTAAATCAGTGGCATGGCTAAAGATTATAATGTATAGTCATTCAATGGAAATCAGCCATCCAAAGAGCTTGCATTTATACTCGGCAATCTATGATTTAGTTACTAGAGGGGAGGGTGAGGTAGCCTTTTCTGAAAAAGACAAGAACTGGGATCTCTACGGTCGAGTAAATCTAATACGGATAGAAGAACTGGGATCTCTACGGTCGAGTAAATCTAATACGGATAGAATTTCAGAAACAAAATGATAGAGGGCCATAGGACACTGATTCTGAGTAGCTTGTTTCCTTTCATGATTTGCAGCTTAGGTCAATCTATCTGGCATATTCTTTACATATTCTCCTCTATCCTCATACACCTGACAACACAGATTACCAAACAATTCTTCATCACCCAAGGGGTTACTGCACTGTACTTGTTCAGTGCCACTTTCCTCTTGGTAAGGGTAGAAGAGACTCTTTAGCTATGGTAAGCAACTCTTCTAGGAGAAGGACACTCCAAAATCAAACCACTGTTCTCTAGTCTTGGGTAGTGCCATAGCCTCTGTACCATGGCCTTTCACTGTCTTGGGTTAGAGTTCTCTTGCTTGAGGGTACACTCGAGCACACTCTCCTATCTTATTTCTCTTCCTCTTGTTTTGTTAAAGTTTTTATAGTTTATATAGGAGATATTTATTGTTGTTACTCTTCTTAGAATATTTTATTTTCCCTTTTTCCTTTCCGCACTGAGCTATTTTCCCTGTTGGAGCCCCTGGGCTTATAGCATACTGCTTTTCCAACTAGGGTTGTAGCTTAGTAAGTAATAATAATAATAATAATAAATGGCTCAGGTCCTTTGATCATTGGTTTAAGTCCTTTAATATGAGGTAGCTCAACTTCTTGGAGGATGAGATTCATTTCTTTGATGAGAATCAGTTTTAGCTCATTTTTAAAAGAATGACTTAGTTCCCTTTATGAGCAGCTTGAGTCCTTCAATAAGCAACTAAGTTCTTTAGATAAAGAACAGCCCAATTTATTTCATTATTTGAGAAAAAGCTCAGCTCCTCATATAAGGAGCATCTTAGCTAATAAAACAACAAATGGTTCCTCGGATAATGAATGCCCTAGCTCCTCAGATCAGGAGCCTAAGGTCCACTGATGCAGAGCATCTTCATTCCCTTTAAGTACAGTGCCTTACCTTCCTTAACCCTTTCAGTATGGATTTACCAATACAGTAGGGTCCCGAATTATGCGAGAATTTGGTCGATCAATGACCTCGTATAAATGGAAATTCGCATATTTTGAAACACACAAATAACAGAAATAATTCCATTAGGGCCATGGCAACCAGCAACTTGCCTATTCAAACGTGTATACTACCCATTTCCAATACTTTCTATGTACTATACTGTATTTTCTATGCTATCAAATTATTCTTGTAAATACATCAAACATTTGTTATACTTTAAAGTTTGGAAACTTGAAAAATGTTAAAATTACAACCAGGATGGGTGTAAATACCATATATTTCCCGTTATAACAAGACCTAAAATACGGAGAAATTTTAATAAGTTTTTCATATCTATTGTATAAGAAATCTGGTGAATAGCACAACCATCACTGTATAGACTGGCTTTTGTTGTATTATTGAAAATCCTAAATTATCAAAATAAAGGAGATTTTATATCATACGTTTCCTAAACACGTCAAAACGCACAGTACAGTAAAAAATGACGACCATTGTTTTGTTTACGTTTATCTCGGATCATAAGAAGAAACGAACATATTTATACATCTGTGTATAGGTTAGTTTTTGTATGATGATTTTGTTATTACCAATGTTGTTCTGCTTAATTTTTCTTAAAACTTCGAAATAAATGAAATAATGTTTTCCTTTATGACGCCTCCTGAAACGGAAACCTTCCATTTGTTTACTGTACGCTCCATCTTCGATCATAATAAACAAACGAACGTATTAAACATACATGATCAAAGTGATAACTAATGATATTACAAACATTTAGTAAACATTATGTTATTACAAATATTTTACTTACCGTATCCATATAAATTCCTAAATTCGTAGCAAAGCTGGAAATTTTTTTTTCTTATGTGTTTAATCAACAATAGCAAACTGCCGCTAATGACAGAATGATAATTTACGATAATTCTAAACTGTTACGAAAGATAATTGTCCTTTCCATATCCAAAATACTTTTCCTAACTTCAGTTATAGGTCAACTTGTACCTACCTCAATTATGAAACCATATGGAAAAAAGGTAAAAGAAGAAGAAAGTACTATGCCGATTTTTAAAGTCATCGAACAATTAGGTTACCGCTATAATGTTTGGTGAGAGAGAGAGAGAGAGAGAGAGAGAGAGAGAGAGAGAGAGAGAGAGAGAGAGAGAGAGAGAGAGAGAGAGAGAGAGAGAGAGAGAGAGAGATAATGATGGTTTTAAATGTACTAAACAATAAATATGATGGGTTATAAGACATTGGTGATTATGTAATATTAACTGTATATGGTTTGAATAAGTTAAGAAATGGTATAAACAATTCTTTGTTACTGTATTCATACACGCATATTCTTGAGAGCGGAAGCTAGACATCAGCTGGTGTGATCACAGCCAAAAGTAAAACAAAAAGAAGTCAGCAATACTCAATTTTTAAAACACACCCGAAATTTAAAAACATAAGTACATGTTTTATTATAATGCAATTGACTATTTAAAGAATAAACATTTTCTGGAATAGAATGGTGTTTCCTAAAAAGTAGAGGTTTGCTGACGAAATCAGAGGCCATACTTTAAGCTACGATTGAAATGGATGCATACACGGTAAATTTTTTCGTTTCGTATTTAATTGACACTTTTTAAGAAAACCTATTTTGGTTTCTTCATCTATATGTAAGTATTGTATAACACCAGAGAGAGAGAGAGAGAGAGAGAGAGAGAGAGAGAGAGAGGAGAGAGAGAGAGAGAGAGAGAGAGAGAGAGAGAGGAGAATCAGCTGTTGTAATCGAATGCTGTGTTTTTGTTTCTTGTACTACCTGAAACGAAGAATTGATCGCCACAACTAACAATAGTCATGCTAATTTCATTATTAAACTCAAGTTACAATATGTGAACCAAGATTTTATTTTTTACAGAGAGAGAGAGAGAGAGAGAGAGAGAGAGAGAGAGAGAGAGAGAGAGAGAGAGAGAGAGAGAGAGAGAGAGAGAGAGAGAGAGAGAGAGAGAGAGAGATTTTATACCAGAAAACCTCAAATCTCTCTCTCTCTCTTTAGTCAACAGACCATGCTCAAGGCCAAGTGGTAGCCTTTGACAGCTGCAAATGAGAGGAAATTCTCTCAGCGAAGGAATCATCGATCTGCGCTAGACTTGCTCCAACTGGAAAGATATCCCTTCGACAATAAAAATTGGAGAAGATGGCTCACTTTCCCTGGTAGACAGCTGCATATGACTATTGCATGTATCCAGACATCACCTTTGTAGTGCCTCGCAAAAAATCTTTCATTCAGCAGAGATGCTGGATAGCTTCCACCCATGAGGATCCAATGACTTAAAGGACTGTGGTACTGTACCTCTGAAGGTGAGGCTGACAGATGAGCATGAGATACCAGGTATTTTTCTCAGGGCCTCGACCAAATGAGCTTGCAAATCGTGATACCTTACAGCATATGGCCACCTGGGAGCCTTCAGGGTCATACTTAGTCCGTTAGAAGTTGTCTCCTAATATAGCCCATAGATCTCAAAAGGAACACAGAACACAGGGAGATTCCTCTTCTGCTGGGTGGCAAACAGGTTGATCCCTGGAGAGCCCCTCAGTGAACATTCTCCACTACACAAGTAGGCAGGTACCGCTCTAACCCTACAACCTGTCCCTGGCAACAGTGTGTGTCTGCTAGTACATTCCTCTTGCCTGAAATGTACCTTGCTGAATATTCTACGGTACGAAACACCAACTAAATGTGCATCTGCTTGATCAGCTTATGGAGAAGGTGCGAGATCATGCCACCTTATTTGTTGACATACTGTACGGCACTTCAGTGGTCTTGTCACTACTCAACTATACTAAGTGCCTCCTCAAACATTCTTGGAATGCTAGGCAGGCTGCTTGAATTTATAGGACATTGATGTGCCGATGCTGCTCTCCACCCCTCCTTTGTCGTATCGTAAGCACATAAGCATCGGTAGCACATGTAAGTGATGAGGGAATACAAGAGGTGATAGACTTCTTCAGTGTCTTCTTGGGTGTTGGCAAAACTGAAATTATAGAACGCTTGGCTCTCTTCCTCCCCTTCAAAGAATACACCTGCCACTGCCAAAGAATCCTTGGCATACACCCGGCACACAGTCAGTATTGCAAACAATCATGCTCCCTACAAGAGGCACAGAAAGTGTGGATCTACAGCCAGATTGGCCATTGAAAGGGTTGCAGCACCCATCCTTTCTTCACAAGTACGAATCTCCTTCACATCCATTCACCGATAGCAACATCAAATGTTCACTTGCTGCGAGAAAAAAAAAAAAAAGATAAAAAATTTTGTTTAGGGCACAACAGTACATCCGTACATGTTACGACCGAAGATAAAACAAACAGCGTCTGACATGGAGGGGGGATTCTCAGCAGCACTCATTGCCTGATTTTAATGAATTATAAAGTCGTTCCAGCTCTGCTGAAGACATTTCCCTATTCTAATGGAATAAAGGTTTGTATAAGTGTAGGAACAATGAGATGTCAAAGTACAGAGAAGCTAACAACACTTAACTCAAATACTACATACCTGTCTGTAGAGCAAAACTCCAATTCCTCCCATACCAAGAATGAGGACAATTACTAAAAGATTCAGTACATCTGCAGTTAACCATAACCACAGAACATGTAAAATAGCACCCCACCATCGAATGACAGAGCCTGATGTCACAAAACTAATATTGAATCGCTTCATCTCATCTAAGCCATCTGAAAATTTTTTAAAAAGTATTTGAATAAGTAATACAGTACCTAGTATGAAAATGCAATTAATTATATTTATTAAAAATGTATTTAAGGCTTGCCAAATTGCTGTATTGCACTCAAATTGCAATATATGGCCATTTCCTATGTTCTTTATTCCTTAGCATATTGTACAATCATATAAAAAAGACAGATATTAGTAATATTGAAGTAATATTACTATTTTCCTACAGGATTCTTCAACTTACAACCTACTTGACAAATACTTACTACGTGCAAATATGACTTTTTGGGCTCAGCCATGTCGTGCTGATGGAAGGTTCCTTTAGGAAGCTTTCTAAGGGATATTTGACTACAGTACAGTGATACTCCCAGAGAATTGACCACAGGTCTCCAGAATTCTAACTCCTGGCACGAGTATCTTTAAAATAACTCTTAAGGATATCGCATAATATCAGGGGACGTATTTCTTGATACAACACATGGCAATCTTCACCCCGAATATAGTTTTCGCTCTGAGGGAGAAGAGTGGTGAATTTGAAGGGGAGCCGTTATCAAGATCACCCAGTGGATCCCCTCCCGGTACCACCCCTGCGAACTTTTCTTTTTGAAGTAGCGAATTAAGCACGGTGTTTCTCCCACTCACTCTCGGTGTTGTTACTTCTCATAAAGGATTATTACAATGCAATCTCCAGCATCTCCATTCTCTGGAAAGTTGAGTATTTAATCTTTCCTGTGTATAATTTTTGGCTCCCTTCTCACAGTTAAATTAACATAATTTAGATGTGTTTAGTGGAGCAGAGCCATCAGCGGAATCGGCCATTTTGGACCGCTGTCGTACGTCATAAATGCTTTATTTAGTTAGTAGTACGACGTCCCCGGTATTTAGCTTTAATGAATTATAGCTATTTAGGCAAATTATACTAGTGAAGATAAGATTACACATGTAAAATTTCCTCTTCTGTTAAACGTTTCGATTGTATATACAGTATAGGGCCTCGGTGACGTGACGTAACGTAACCAAGATCCAGACTCGTGTTAGGCTAGCCAAATACGTTATAGTATACGTTAGTAACGTTATCCTCTTGTATCGTTTTATTAATTCAATCGGAGATAGCACATCTCCTAAAATTACTACATAATTCGATACTCGTCTCTTTTAGAGATTTAAGGATAAACCCTTCATTCCCTCTCAACTCTATCTTTGGTCTTGCCACGGAGTAGTGTACTCCTGCTTGACTGGGATAGTGTTTCTGTCTTTCCTCTTTGCCGATGAGTACCCCGGCTTTGATTTACAACAGTAACTCAGAGTACTGTATTCAGTCTTGTTGTCGGCAACTCTACCGACGGAGGATTAGTCATTCCCCTGCCGGTTTCACAGTTGCCGGCATAGGATGCCCAGCTTCCCTAGTCCACAACCAAAAGGGGTAGTACAGTTGCCGCCACCTTCTCCCTTGTGGTCTAGAAGACATGTCTTATATCTGGCAATGTCTTAGGCTGAGGAACCGTTATTCTTCTGCCTCCCAAGACGGCGCCGGCATAGGAAACTATGTTTCCTTGTTTTGCTGCTGACATTGGGCGGCAGACGTGCCGCCTTCTTTCTATGCAAAAATATAAGTCCCTTTCCCTTCCCCTTCGGTCCTTTCCGTCACAACATCTGTGGCCGGTATTCTACAATCTCCCCGCTTGCTGGGCTGATTACGATGCCGGCCGGGCTCCTACAAAGGCTGCTAGATTGCCGCTTCGACCCTTCCCCTAATGGAAGCAAGGCTCCGGGAAAGGTTGTGCCAACCATGACGGCTGCCGGTGGGAGACCCATTACAACTTTGAGTATTCTTGAGTCCTCTCTTGGACTGCCATCCACAAACCCTGTAACCGGCAGTGCAGCTGGCAACAGATTTTATGGCTGGATGGAAGCTAGAATAAATACAATCTTTCCCCTTCCATTTGAATCCTCATTCTGGAAAGAAGGCAGTAGAGACAGGAGTCACTACAACCCTTATTATTGTACTAATCTATAGTAATACGGTAGTCCTTCTATCCCTTCTTTCTCTTTCTCTGTTGGCTAGTGCCACCAGGTACTAGCCTAGCTGGTAGTATGCCAGCAGAACTACAGTATAAGACTATACAGTAGCCAGTATTCCTGCAGTATAGAAATACAGCAGTTAGAAAACTACAGTATATAATATACAGAAGTATGATTTTCCAACATATTCTGTAAGTCCTTTTACAATCCATTGTTGAGACCGCTAAGCAAATGTTGAAGTGAAGCATTCCTTCAACATTCTGATGTATCCTAGATCATCAGAACATAAAATCTTTACCCTACAGTATTAATATTCTCTTGTGGGAGAGTTAGTGCTAGTATACACTGACTCCAGCTCTACGTATGAGAGCTATTCCACCCTATATTTCCCTAATAAGGAAATTTTTAAAAATATCAATATTGAGGGAGGTCACAGCAATTGCCTGGACATGAAACACGAATATGTGTCTTTCCTATTACCTTCCTAGCTTACTATCCTAAGCTATAATTATAATAGTAATGATTACAATTTACTACATGTGTATATTTATCAGTATGATAAATTATCCCATTCTCATTTCACTCTTTCCTTCCTTACAGGAGGAGGGCAAGGTGAAAAGTGCAGCCCTGTCCTGCAACCACAAAAGTAGGACCTTTTATGGCCACAAGATGTGCAGGTCTCATGCTCCCCACTGCATCGTATTTGGATCCCTGAGGTACCGTATTTTTAGCATATATTTCAATAATATAAACAACCTAATACTCATTCCCCCTTCTCTCCCTTACAGGAGGAGCTGATGGCGAAGTGTACAGGGGTGTTCTGCAACCACAAGAGTATGGACTTTTGTGGGCATATGATGTACGCGTCTTATGAACCTGCTGCATCGTATCTGGATCCCTGAGGTTCCGGGACTCGAAAGGTCACTCCAATCGCTTGACCTTGCTAACTAACGGCTTTGTAAAAGACATTCCTGACACTATGGAGTCAAGGGATACAGCAAGGGGAACCCAACAAAGGTGAGTATGAGGCTTCCAGAAGAACTTTCAGGGACCTTACCTACCTGATAAATTTTGAAGAGCCTAGTGTTCCCTAAGGCTCAATCGTATACGCTTGTGCCTCAGGCACAGGTCCAGTCTCCCTCTATCCAACAGATGGTGGACACAGACATCAATAGGCACTACAAGGCTTGGACATCCACCAAGATCGGATGCCAGAGGCGTCCATTGACACCAGACAGGACCTACTGCAAGAAGGCCCTGTATAAGGAGTGGTTCAACCACCCATGGAGGAAGAAGGATCCGTTTCGACGATGACTGAGGTACCTCACCTCACTGTGCCGGCATATTAACTTATGCCGTCAACCTCTTCAACACCAACTCGTCAACTGGCTAGACAGTTCGGCAGGAGCAAAACACTCCTAGAGTCGATCCAGCAGACACTGACACTGTTTTGGAAGGAACGAGAGGAGAATAAGCAAGATCCCAAAGAGAGGTACAGGGAAGGAAACACTCTGGCTCTTCCAGGGGCTCCGCTAAGCCCCTTAAAATATCTGACCTCCCTCACTGTTCCGAACCAACCCCTGGGGGTAGACGGAACACATGCCCAAGTTGTATAGGAAGCTTTATATCTCCTAGAAGTTGGGGCCCAATCCCCTTGAAGAGCTTCAGTTCTGGCCCAGCTTTCAGTGTACCCAGATTGCTTCGTGAGACTACGAGATGAACCTACATCCTGCGAAGAGACTATACCGAAGGAAGTCATTTTCCTCGAACATGACAAGGCTCAATCGATCCTTACCAAGACCCAGAAAGGGGCCGGATATAACTCCAAAGTCTCAGCAGTGAACAAGAAGCATTCAACCGTCATTGCTCCTTCCTCCCTTTTGGGGAGGGCCCTAGACTGTGTTAGAAGAGCAGGCGAAGAGGGCACACCCTGCCCAATCCTAGAGAAAGGTCTCTAGCTATGCCCACCTGCGAGGAGAAGTGGAAAGAAGTACATCTAACCTTCTCTGTATCGAAGTTGGATCCGGAGATAGCGGGTCAGCAGTTTAACGAGAACCAAACCATCCCTTGAGAAGGGAACAGGAGTCGAAAAATAAGCTTATCGCCTCCCTGTCTCGTCAGAACTGCTTGAGAAATGTGTGCAGGCCTTTAGTAACGCTCCACCCTTGTGATGGATTTGTAAGTTTTTTCTCAGGTCAAAAAAGGACTGGTAGAGATCATGTGTTTGCCGCATCAGCGGTGAAACACGAACCCAGAAAACTGATTTCATCATGTATCTGGGGCATGGACCCTTTCCCACAGGAAATGGTCCAAGAGGTCATTACCAAAGCTACCACGGAGAATGGGAACCTGCTCCAAAAGTGGGGCATGTCCTCAAAGAGGAAATCATCATTAGCACTGCACAATTTCTGACCGTGACCATGACCACGGTGCCTCAAATGGTAGCCCAGCCGTAAACCACGTTACAGATGGTCCTTCAACAGCTGGTAGCCAGTCACCTGTGTTTAATCCAGGCTTTGAAAGGCACTCGGCCACCTTTTGGCCCTACAAAGGTAAGGGCCCAAAAAAAGGATCCTCCGGAAACCCCCCCAAGGGTAGAGGAGGACGTGGTCACGGAAACAAGTACTCCGGAACCTCTAAATAATGAGAGGTTCCAGGTAGGAGCCGGACCTTTCCACTTTCGGGATCGTTGGACCTTCGATCCCTGGACCACAGCCAAATTATGAATGGACTTGGTTGGATATGGAACAAAAATCCACCCCACTTTTCCAAAATTCTTCCAACACTCCACTCCGTTATTGGAAGAATATACCTTAGAACTCTAGAGTAAGAAGGTAATGAGAAAAGTGATGTCCATCAAAATTCCAGGGAAGGCTGATTTGTGTTCCCAAGAAAGACTCGGACAAACCCAGAGTCATTCTAGACTTCTCTCCACTCAACAAGTTCATTGAGAACAGCAAGTTCCGGATGCCTACATTGCAACACATAAGGACCTTCCTACCATAAAAGGGGCGTACACAGTCTCAATAGACCTGGCAGATGTATACTGGCACCTACCAGGCAGCATCCAAGACTACTTGTCTGCAAGCGGCCGGAAAGGTGATCCAGTTCCTGGAACACCTGGGCCTCAAGACCGGTCACTAGAAGTCTCGCTTTTCTCCAGCTCACAAGTTTCAATGGTTGTGAATCCATGGAAACTTGCAGTCACACCACCTCTCCATTCTATTAAAGAAGGGGAGAAAAATAGCAGTATCTGTCAGGAGTCTAATCCAACACAAGAGGATTTCATAATGCCAACAGGAAAGAGCACTGGGCTCTCTCCGGTTCACAATAGTGACAGATCCAGTGCTAAGAAGCACCGCCAAAGGATGCACCAGGAGTCTGGAGAAGATAGGCATCAAACGCTCGAAGAGATCGACAAGGTTGACACTGACCCGATTACGCACGCTACTGAGGCCGTGATCAATGAATAAGAGCCTAGCACAGACAATTTTCTTGTAACCACCACAAACATCAGTGGCGATACACACGGAAGCCTCCCTGAAAGAACGGGGAGGTCATCCGTATGAAAAGACAGGGCAAGAAATTGATCTTTCCAGTTCAAAACTTTCACATCAACATCTTGGAGGCTATGACAGTCCTCCTGATGTTGAGGAGACTATCTCCTCGCAAAACAGTCCACATCAGATTGCTTCTCAACAACGAGGTGATAGTAATATATCTAATCAACAAGGCTCGAGTTCACCTCATATCAACCATGTGATGTTAGCCATCCTCCGCCTAGCAAGGAAGAGTAGATGGCATTATCAAGCAGTTCACCTTCAAGGATTCAGCGATGTGATGGCGGATGCTCTATCCAGGCGAAAGCCGATGGAGACAGAATGGTCTCTAAACGCAGACTCATTCTCCTTTATTCTAGATAAAAGTCCCGGAACTGCAGATTGACCTCTTTGCAACGAGCGACAACAAGAACTAGTAGCCCCTTACGAGAACCTTAAGCAGAAGCGATAGACGTTATGTCTTTCGACTGGAACGGATGGAATCGAATGTATCTGCTTCCACCAACCAATCTCCTGCTTAAAGTCCTCGAAAAGCTAGTATCCTGCAAAGGAACAGCCCCTGTAGTGGCCCCCAAATGGCCCAAAAACAGTTGGTTTCCTCTAATTCTAGAATTGAAATTGTAGCTGTTTCCTCTGCCGTACCCAGCTTTATCAAATCTGGTGCAGAAGTCAGCTGTTACATTTCATCCCCGAGAACCAACAACCTGCATATCAAGATTTTTTCACCCTAACAGCGAACAAAAGTTCGGGATCTCGGAGAATGTGACCGACTTCATTGTAGAGTACAAGTCAAGTCCAACCAGGAGACAATGTGAATTGTCTTGGAAGAAAGGGGCACCCCTTGTGAAACAAGATAACCAACAGAAATTTCATAGGTTTCTGTCTCTGTTTCTTCTTTTACCTACTTGAACGAGGCCTGACTTCCACTGCGATAACCACGTGTAAGTCGGCCTTGACTAGACCTCTTCTATACGCCTTTGAGATGAACCTCATAAGCAAAATCATTTTAAGGTACCAAAGCATACACTAGACCCAAGCCGACAACCACTCTAAAGCATGGTCGTTGGTTAAAGTCTTACACTATGCTTCGAACCTAAACAATGAAGATTGTACTCTAAAGGAGCTAATACAGAAAGTCAATTTTCTGTTCGCAATAGCCTCAGGGACTAAAGTTAATGAAATATAGGCCATATTCAGTTCACAGAAGAGGGAGAACTGAATCCTTTCCCGATCCTACTTTTCTCGCCAAAACGAACTGCCCACCAAAAGGTGGGGTCCTTGGAGAATCTGCCCACTGAAGGAAGATGTCTCCCTATGCCCATTAGGGGGTCTTAAGATCTATCTTCGTAGAACTTCAGACTTCAAGGAAGGACAGCCTTTCCGAGGCAATACCTCAGGATCAAAAATCTATCCCTAAAATAACTGAGAGCAGTGCTCACCTATTTATTCGCAGAGCGGATCCTGACAGCTCACCCGCAGTTCATGATCCTAAGAAAATTGCTTCTTCACGGAACTTCGTCCAACATTATTCGAAGCAAGTACATAAGATAAGACATGTTGTGGTGGTGCCGGGTAGGTCTAAAGAACCTGTCGTCTAAGCCTGCGACATACAGTGAACTGCTTTGGGATTTTCCAGTGCATCGGGTGAATGGGTACATTTACCTTCAAGTGCGAATCATAACTATGATTACTACACTGTTCCACATAGGTGCATATCTGACCGATAACACTAGTGCCGAATGAACGTTGCGTCACGGTGTTCATGCATTTCCAAAATCTGTACAGACCAGTCAGATTTGGTTTCACATCTCTATTGAGTGGCATCATTTCGATGAAATTACATATTTTCCCATAAGGAGAAAAATATGGACCCTGATGTGTTTTCTATGCTGGATCAGATTCATACCTGATTGTAACTACAATTGATAATTTAGCTACAAGGTAAAAAACTGAACGTATTATTATTGCTGCTATCTCAGTAACAGACGAATACAGCATACTAGAGTTTTAATTAAACCCTAGAAGGGCCCAACATGAAATCAGAGTACAGATTTCCAAGGGATTAAGGGTAATCTCTAAGATTTACCGTCCGTCTCTATGGAGATACAAACTTTGAATCCTTATAGTCGAAGTCGACACTTTCCCTGCAGGGGGCAGGAAGCCCTAAGCTAGTTCCAAGCTTAGTGGATATGACAAATAATGGTACTGTCATATATAAAGGTCTAGGAAACCATATAACAAACTCAATCAAAGTAAAGGCACTTATACAAACCCACAGATATAGTACTTTCAAGTTAATTCACTGGTAAGCTTCAATCAGCACAACATGGCTGAGCCCAAAAAACGGATTTTGAGCAAAGCGAAAAATCTATTTTTGGGTGAGATAACCTTGTCGTCCTGATGGACCCGCCCTCCTTTCTAAAAAAGGAGTATACACACATGTAACAAATCCCCACCCAAAACTACTCTATCTGCAGCTATCTGTGCTTAATTGCAACAAGGAATAGTTCGCAGGGGTGGTACCAGGAGGGGATCCACTGGGTGACCTTGATAGCGGCTCCCCTTCAAATTCGCCACTCTTCTCCCTCAGAGCGAAAACTCTATTCAGGGTGAAGATTGCCATGTGTCGTATCAAGAAATACGTCCCCTGATATTATGCGATATCCTTGAGTTATTCTAAGGATACTCACGCCAGGAGTTAGAATTCTGGAGACCTGTAGTCAATTCTCTTGGAGTATCACTGTAGTCAAATATCCCTTAGAGAGCTGCCTAAATGAACATTCCATCAGGACGACATGGCTATATCACCCAAAAATAGATATTTCGCTTTGCTCAAAATCCGTTATCAATACTACCAAGATATATCAACAAACATATTTGAAAAGCCATCAATACAACCAAAATATCCAAAAAATTAATAAAAAAAATAAAACATATTAGGTCGTAAAAAATCTAAATTTCAGACTAAAATTAATATTAGCAATACTGTACTTACCTGGATAAATTAGCTAGCCCTGAATTCCAATAACACATCTAAGCTTTTAACTTATTGGCAACCCTGATACCTCTAATTCCATAACACCGTTAATAACACTGATGGCTGGAATGAGAGTTCACGCAACTCTTCTTCCAGTTATGTAATAACAGGGGTGGGGAAGGATGGGTGGGACTAGCTAAATTATCCAGGTAAGCATTATCAATATTAATCTTGGTTTTTTGAAAATTCCATATTAATAAACATTAACTTAGGACAATTTATCTAGCACAATTATCCACATTAACAAAGAGGAGGGAGCTGGTGGAATTTCCCTTTTTAACGGGATGGGAGAATAAGCATAAAGCGAGAAAACCCCAAACTTAAACCTGAACCATTCTTAGCTGATGCAGCGAACTGTGTAAAAGAAGACAGAGAAAGAACTGAAGGTCAATCCAGAGTGAGGTCAGCTGAAACCAATCTTAGGGGAGAGGACAAACCCCAGTCCAAGCATCCTCTCCGGGGAAGACAATGAAAAGCGCACCTGATTAGAATGTCGACACAACATCATATAAAGAAAAGGTGCAGAAATGGGTAAATTGTCACCAGAAAAGAGACCAGATAAGACAATCCCTTTGGTAAGACGCCATGAGGCAACCAAATGGAAAGCAAACATATCTCCCCTGGGGACCAAAGCCTGTCAATCACCTAACTCTCTCTCCCCCAAGCCAAGCATCACAAAAAATCTGACAACAAATACAAGAGCCAATATCATTCTCGCAAGAAGACAAGGACTAGAGTGTAAAAAAAAAAAAAAAAAAAAAAAAGAGACTCAGATTGAATCTGTTTAATTAGTGATGACAGGAAGGGAAGAACTTGCTATAAAGACCACTAATGAGTTGAAGACTTTTGATGCTACTTAATTCTCAAGAAAGGGTAGCATTAAAACACTCTCAATACTGAGGAGAGAGACCTAAAGATGCTTCTCTTCCTTGCCAGTAGAACCAACTAGCCAAGGTGGCAGGGGGCTTAAAGGCTAGACGACTAGACTCGAAAACTTGCCGAGAGGGCCCAACGACATAAACCCCAATAGCAAGAATACGACACTATTGAATTCATTTTGAGAAAGGAGGGACAAATTAGCACATGGCATCTCCATCCTCATGAGAAATATTCTAAAAGTCCAATTGGATCCGTGACAGGCGACGTAAGGGGGGAGGCTATCCCAACATCAAAGCAACCACCTGTTGCCTGATTTAATAGGATGTTGTTGTCATCAAAGAGAAAATTGGGTTCACAGGAGGGAGGCGACTCATTCCCCTGTAAAGGGGTGCCTAGGACCGATCAATTGTTTCAGTGTAGGATCGGAACATTTGCCAGGATAGACCTGTTATTAAATCCTCAAAGGCGCCAAACAGCAAGGCACTACCAAATACCGAACCACTCCTGAGAATGACAAAATAAGCAGATGGAAAAAGTATGGTTGGCAACTCCGTCTCCCGTAAATTGCCTAACTTTCTTACTGGTTTTAGAGTCAAATAGAAATGGGGGAAGCTTCACACAGTCCAAGGTCCCCAACACCAACTGGCAGACTACTTGTTACCTCACAGGAGAAGGCGCTGCTGTCAAAAATGAGAGTGAACAGGCAGTAGAAGACTCGTTCCATGATATGAGCACCTAGACTGACTGAATAGTCTGTGTTAGGCAATTTGGGCTCATGACAAACACCCGCCAAGGGGGCTAATACTGAATGCAAACAAACTACTGCATGACTCCCGGAGGAGATGCCGCCAACCGACATCTGGGGGCTGAAAGGAGGTGAATAGCTCCCCAAAAAGAGAGGACAGGTAGTAGGTGAATCGTTTCATGAAATGAGTGCCTAAACTGAACGAAGCATCCATGTTAGGTGACTTGTACTTATGACAAACGCCAGTCAAGGTCACCAACATTGAACATATACAAACTGTTGCCTGACTCACAGAAGAGCTACCACCAAGCGACATCTGAGGTTGGTAGGAGGCGATTCACCCTAACATAAAAAGCGCCAAGTCAGTCTGCTTGTTTGGTATTAGGTACCACTGAGTGGTACAGACGAAGCCACCTGATGTTCCTGCCGCAAATAAAATGTCAAATTCATATATCAAAGCACTTAGAAAACAAGAAAGTCTTCAGTTTCTTCTTAAAATCCTCAGTATCTTCAGTCTTTCGATGTCTAGTAAGAGCTTGTTTTAAAGACTTAGAGCTGCATATTTTACAGCTCTTGAACCTATAGCGAATAGTAGGTAGTAGGTTGAAAAGGGCACCAACCACCTGTTGGGATACTAGAGCTAGACAGTTATGGGGTCCTTTGACTGGCCAGACAGTACTACATTGGATCCTTCTCTCTGGTTACGGTTCATTTTCCCTTTGCCTATATGCACACGGAATAGGCTGGCCTATTCTTTACATATTCTCCTCCGTCCTCATACACCTGACAACACTGAGATTACCAAACAATTCTTCTTCTCTCAAGGGGTTAACTACTGCACTGTAATTGTTCAGTGGCCATTTTCCTCTTAGGTCAGAAGAGACTCTTTAGCTATGGTAATAAGATCTAAGAGAAGGACACTCAAAAATCAAACCATTAATCTCTAATCTTGGGTACTGCAATAGCCTCTGTACCATGGCCTTCCACTGTTTTGGGTTGGACTTCTCTTGTACACTCAGGTGCAGTATTTTCTTATTTCTCTTCTTGTTTTGATAAAAGTTTTTATAGCTTATATAGGAAATGTTTATTTTGATGATGTTGCGATTCATAGAATTTTTAAATTTTTTGTTTTCTTTCCTCACATTTAAAGAAGCAGGCAGAAACAAGCTTCTTTGGACAATTATTTTAGTAAGAGGCCTTTGGTAGAAGCAGACCAAGCGCCAGCTAAAAAAACAAAGAAAAGTGGTAGTAGTGTAGAAGAAAATGCATAGTGTAATTAAGTGTGGAAAATAGGACTATGAAGTGTGAAGTAGGCGATGATGAATGGAGAAGTATTGATTTAAAAGCTCAGGATAGAAACAATTGGCGAAATCTGACCGAGGCCCTTTGCGCCAATAGGCATAGGAGATGATGATGATGACAAAAGGTTGGTTGCCCTCATTAGCTTTCGGCATCTCGGAAAACTCTAATAATAAAGGATTAGCCAAGGAAAGTTGAGAACTGGAAAAAGAATGCTTTAGCTGTTGGAGGAACAATCCTGTTTAGCCTTCTTTTTTCTGTGGCTGTTATACTTCTCCCATTGTGAGGATAACCCCTTCCAGTGAATATCCCATGGGGAGTTCATTTCACATCTCCTTCTCCTACACGTAGCATACAAGGGATGGGGGATCAATTTCCATTTGGCTCAAGAAGAGTGACCTTGAAGACCATTGCAAGTTTGCAAAGACACTTGGGGTTGAACACTCATTCTGGGAGTAAGGAAAAGTAACACACAAAGCACTCGAGGAAGGTTAGTGATGGACAACAGCACGTTGTCGTGACCAAGAGCAGAGCGAGAACACAAACGCTACCATCAACTCACCTAAGCAGTGCTGGGTGCATGACGCAAACATACAATGTTACCAGATGACATTATAAATTCTTCAAACTGATCTCAACAAAAGCTGCACCAGAGGTAACACAAATGATGAGGGTTTTAATCCACATAGGAACAAACATATAATACAGCACACATTTTTCTTTAATCTCGTATACAGTAGTGTAATAGAAAACTTATAAATAACAATTGATAACTACACTATGAAACTCCCATCTAATTGTTATACATAATGTGATATAAGTAGCCCATAATAATTCCATGCAAGTCAAGTAGACACTTTTAAGACAATAGTTTCTAGAGTTAAACAACAAAAATAAAAACACATACACCTGTATAAACAAAAGGGGTAATAAAGCTTCCAAACTTTAAATATATATCCTTACATTTAGATGCAAAATATTTATTGCATACTCTTTGCTAAGTACCACATAAATTTTCAGTAAATATAAATTTCATAACACCTAATTGGACCAGAATCCATAGCTACTAAATTATCTGTTGACTGAAGAAAAACCTTTCTAAAACATGATAAAAGTTTTAAAAGTAATATGAACTCCACAAACCTTATCTTATTTTAGCAAGGAATGTATGAAATACTGTAATTATGAAAATATATGCTTAGACAGGGAAGGGCTTCTTTAGAACCCAACAACTTCTAAAGTATAGTACCAACAGGCAAGAGTATAATATTCATATTGCATGCAAAAGTCTATACAAAAATTTGAGAAATTATGGAGCTGAGCATAAATCCTGGTTGTCTTTACTTACCCCATATTACAGTAATTGTCTCTTCTTCCACAACGGGAATTCCTCGTCTGTTATGCTTTGATGACCTTGTGTCATTTTTTTCATGAGTAATGCCAAGGGGAAGGATCCGATCACCAAGGCCTAATAATTCTTCTGGAGTTGCTTTAGTCAAATCTACCTTTCCATTCTCTGGGATCTCATAATATCCTGAAAGAAAGGCTCCATAATTGCATACCATATATATATATTTCAACTCAAAAATTTAGTAAACTATTTTTTAAATAGACCTAACTATTTTACATTCAAGGGGAATTTCAAAATTCATCTGTGCTGAAGCACACTAATCTCTCCTTTTGATACTAGCTATCTTTATCTTCCCAGGAGATCCTATTCATTTTTCTCCTCTATTAGTATGGCTGCAACTGCTCTCATCTTATATCAAGCAAATGTGTATAAAATAATCTCCTTTCTTCTTCACTAAACCTGTACTTTTTTCACAATTATTTGAAGTGTTAGGCAGTACATCTTAGCAATCCATGTTTCCCAACGGTTATATAAGTGGATGAGCAACCAGGTGGAGTAACAAAAACTTTGGGTGTGGAGAAAATGACCCCTAAATCTCAATGCAGTCACTGGCAACATGGTGACAGATTGGGTTTAATACAATAGACAAGCTCCTACTCCTGATGCCCGGCAGATGATCTTACTCAAATTAGTATGTACCGGCAGAGGTTACTTATCTTAGTTATATAGGTACTGTACATCACAATGAACTGGCTATCCTTTGATGAATCTAGCTAACGAATCCTCTGTGGATTTAGTCAGTCTATGGAAAGCAAAAATGACAGAATGGCCCCTAGTCCTGGGCATAGCGGGGTGCTAAGAATCTCCTGGTTTATAAATAATAAAGAAAAATTGAACATTGGTAATTGCAATGTTAGAACCATGAATCAGATTAAGAAGTTACAGCAAGTGAAGAATGAATTTATAAAATACACTTTGGATATTTTGGCCCTATGTGAAACATGTAAGGGATTGATAAAGAAACCTTAGACCAAAGAAATATATATATCTATTCAGGAGGAACATAAGGAGTTGGAAGAGAAAGGGTAGGAATGATGATGACACCAAGAGCAGAAATGGCATTAACTGAGTGGAGAGCTGTAAATAGCACATTTTTTCTTGCGAAGTTTAAATACAAGCAGTGCAATATGAGTGTTATAGTTTGCTATGCACCAACTGAAAAAAAGAAAGATGAATACTATGAAGAACTGCAGAGTGTAATGGATGCGATCCCAGAGAGAGATATAAAAATTGGGATTGGTGACTTCAGTGTTAAAGTTGGAAGGAATAATCAAGGTATAGAGAATGTGATGGGTAGTAAGGGTCTTGATGAAGTTGGTAGTGAAGTTTTGAGACATGCAGTTACAAAGAGAAAGCCATGGATATCAAATGATACAAAGGACACGATAAAAAGGAGACAAAGACAAAAGTTGATTGTTGAAAGTTTTCCAAGAAGTAATGAAAATTACAAGATAGAGCATGCTAAATATTCCAGTATTGATAGAGGTCAAAAGAAAAGCCAAGAATGATCGGAGAGAGTATTGACAGTAAAGCAGATGAAGCTGACAAAGTTATGAATTCAGGGAGTGGCTATGGTGTAAGAATAGCTCATAGAATCATTAATGAAATCTCTATGGGGACAAAAAAGAAGTACATACCCATCAAAAAGAGAGATGGATCTGTTGTAACAGCAGAAGAGGAAGAAAGGCAATGTTGGATGGAACACTTTAGTGAGGTCATCAACAGGAGACATGAAAGGAATAATTTGATCGATATACCTAAAGCTGTTGAAGACCTTGATGTGCCCCTCAAGGAATTCAGTGTGTTTAAAGTCAAAGCTATCAATAAAAAATTCAGGAGATGGAAAGCCCCAGGTTATGATGGAATAATTGCAGAGATGATACCAGCTGAAAATGAAGTGTCCATACTTACAAGAATATTTTGTAGTATATGGCATGAAGAGGCAAAACCTGCTGAGTGGGCATTAGGAGTGTTGGTAAAAATGCCAATAAAGGGAGACCTAATGATTGCAATAATTACGGAGGCATCACACTCACGTCAGTTGTCATGAAAATATATGGTATGCTTATTCTAATGATACTAAAGAGAAAGGTTAATGAAAAGCTGAGAGATGAACAAGTAGAATTTAGAAAAGGTAGATGTGCTGACCAAATTTTCATTTTAAGACACGGTGTACATCAATGAATCGAATATAGAAATCCACTTTGATGGTATTTGTAGATTATGGAAATGTCTTTGATAGTGTGGACCGGCCAATTTTATGGAGAGTCCTGCGTTATTATGTAATTCCTCTCAAATATGTAAATTTGATTAAGTCTGTTCATGAGCATAGCAAGTGCAGAGTTGCTGTTAATCGACCCCTATCATATGAATTTCCAGTGAACGTCGGAGTACTCGAAGGGAATGTGTTGTCACTAATGTTGTTTATCCTCCTCATGGAGTTTGTAAAGCATAGAACAGTCATGAACAGGAGCTATGAATGGAGTAATTTGATTGATATACCTGAAGCTGAGGAATACGTTGATGTGCCCATGAATGAATTCAGTGTTTGAAGTCGAAGCTATACTTAAGAAACTAGAGAGATGGAAAGCCCATGGATACAATGGAATTACTGCTGAGATGATATTGGCAGAAAATGAAGTGACACCCAGTATACTTACAAGATTATTTTGTAGAATGTGGCAAGAAAAGGCAAAACTTGATGAATGGAAGCTAAGAGTGGTGGTGAAGATGGAAAAAAAGAAGACCTGACCGATTGCAATGATTACAGAAGCATCACACTCACGTCAGTTGACATGTAAATATAAAGTATGCTCATTCTAAAGAGACTAGAGAGAAAGATTGATGAAAATCTGAGAGATGAACAAGCAGGCTTTAGAAAAAGTAGTTGTGCTGACCAAATTTTCATTTCAACGCATGTGGTACAGCAATATGTAGAATATAAAAATCCACTTTTGACAGCATTTGTGGACTATGAGAAAGCCTTTAATAGTGTGCACCGGACAATTTTGTGGAGAGTCCTATGTTATTATGGAGTTCCTCTTAAATATATAAATTTGATTAAGTCTGGTCATGAACAGAGCAAGTGCAAAGTTAATGTTAGTGGAGTCCTATCCTATGAATTTCCAGTGAATAGTGGAGTACTCCAAGGGAATGTGTTGTCACCTATGTTGTTCACCCTCCTCATGGATTTTGTAATGCATAGAACAGTTGGGGATGGTGGAAAAGAATTGGACTGGATTGATAACAAGAAATTAGCTGCCCTTATCAGCAAAACACCACAGGAATTGCAAAGTCTCCTTACCAGAGTGCATGAAATATCACATAAGGTTGAGCTTAAGAAAAATAAAAGAAAGATAATGAGAGCGAAATATGCAATGGAAGATGAAATATCCTTGGAAGAAGAAAGGATTAATGAGGTGGAATCATTTAAATATTTAGGGGCTATGATCTATAATACAGGATCTTTAGAATTTGAGTTTAATGAAAGATTGAAAAAAGCAAATGAGTAAAATTTGGAAATCAAATCGCCTGATATTACATTTAAAAATCAGGCTATATATCAGTTTAGTGAGATCAGTGTTACTATATGGACATGATGACAATGAAACAATATACAACAGATTTTGTAGATTTAAGAATGGCAAGACAGGATTAGATATTAAACTTTAAGAAAGATTACTCAAGTGCCATAAGTAGATGAGATCATGGTGAAGGGTAGATGGAGATGATTTGGACATGCTCTTCGCACTCCTCAAGAGAGATTACCTCACCAAACTTTCAGCTGGGCTCCACAAGGCACTAGAAGAGTTGGAAGATCCAGGCCTACATGGCTGAGGACTATGAAACATGAAGTAGATGATGAATGAAAAAGTATTGATTTAAAAGCTCAAGATAGAGACAACTAGTCAAATCTAAATGATGCCTTACGTCAATAGGAGTAGGAGATGATGATGAGAACAGTTGAAGATGTTGGAGGAGGATTGGAGTGGATTGGTAATAGGAAATTATCTGACCTGGAATATGCTAATAACACTGCCATTAGCAGAACACCACAGGATTTGCAATGATTGCTTACCAGAATGCATGAAATATTGCATGAGGTTGTGCTCAAGATAAGAAGAAAGACAAAAATGAGGAAAACGGAATATGCAATGGAAGATGAAATACCATTGAAGAAATGATTAATGAGACGCAATCCTTTAAGTATTTAGGAACTATGGTTTCTATTACAGGTTCTTTAGAATTGGAGTTTAATGAAAGATTGAAAAGTGCAAATCAGACAATGGCTAGGTTAAGGAATATTTAGAAATCAAATCACCTGAAATTACATATAAAAATCAGGCTATATATGTTTAGTGAAATTACAATTATGGACATGAGTCATGGTATGACAACAAAACAATTTCCAACATATGTAGTAAATTTGAGAACAAAGCTCTCAGAAGAACATTGAGAGTTTAGGAGATCATCTGCTATGGTGGATAATAAAACTTGAAAAAATAAAAAATAAGTAATTTTTTTCTGCATACATTTTACACAAAAACATGCTCTCCAAAAGTTTCTGCCAATTATTTCCACAAATAATGAAGATAAAGCAGTCTTTAAATGATGATGTCATCCTATATACGCCGTCTGCACGACTGTGTTTGGCAGAATCATCTTTGCACGTTCATTTTTGCATATACAATTTTTTTTAATTATGTTTTGAAATCTCATACGTCTGGCAAAGATGGAAGGTATTGGAAGACGATAGGAACCACGAGAAACTAACACTGGAGCCGGTGACTCCAAAGATGTCTGAGAGTTATGAGTCATGCGCATTTGTTTACTTGTTGTTCGTGAATACGGTGCTTGTACAACGTCCTCAGGAACTTTATGGCAATTCCAAAGTTAACTAAGTTCACAGAAAAAACAAGAAGTACACAGAGAGCAACAAAAAAGAAACAAAAAGAGAGGGAAACATGGAGAAAAGTACAAAATACTAAAACTAAAACTCTGGCAATAAGAGGGAGTTGGCAAGTTTGGCAACTCATGACACCCTTACACTAAGTGTATTAGTACATTTAAGGTTTAAATACCTCGTCTATGGAGCCTTCGTGTAAGAATAAATAATAAAAGTACAAAGTAATGTTTTCATAATAATGTTATTTTGATTTTTCTATTAAAAAAGCAAAAATTTATAGAAAATCTTTGGGAGCTCATAAATCAAAAACACTTTTCTGGGTCGATCTGTGGCGCCGGGTGAAAAGAGTCCTTCTTATATACCTTTTCTGATAAAACCTTCCAATTATACCAGAGAAAGATAAAAGCATGGAATGCTGAGGTTACAACCCTCGCGCGAGCACCTTTAGGGTGTCGTGTATAAAGCAAAGGCGCGTGAAATCCACTATTCACAGGTTGTCTTCCATTTAGTTAATTCCTTCGTCAAAGGGATGGGCCGATACAAAGGCCCTTGCCAACCACCAGCGCCACACCACCCACGCCACGACGCGAGCGCCATCTGAACTACATCCTTCTTTTTGGAATTCAAAGTGTTGAATGTTTTCGTTGTGCTCTCGGTCTTTTTTATCTATCGTGGATTTATTTTGTCATGTCCGAAGCTCCATCTTCACACATTCCAATGTTAAGTACCATAGTTTGTTTTGACAGTATTTTATTGTACCGGGCTTGTGTTTTATATCCAGTATAGTCTGTTTTATTATTCCCGTCTGGCCGTTCATGGCGGCCATTGTTTGTTCACTTGTTTGGGAATTCATCTTTATCTGCCCGTTTAGTACTCTGTCACTTAGGTTCTTGGTTAAGTCCCTGGCCTTATGCCTTTAGAACCGTTATTATTTTTATTTTTATTTTATGCTCATGGTACTTTTTGCAAGTAAGTCCAGCCTACGATCGAGATAGCGATTTAGCTTTGTTTTTGTTTAGTAACCGCCCGAGGCGTTCGTCACTCGACTCGGTTAAAGGAACAGTGCTATTTATTTTAAGTTTTAACGGATGCTATTCTTCGATCGTAGTATTATATGGATGTACATTTTTATTTTATACGTTTATAATAGTGTTTTGTGATTTTTAGTCCTGTTTTTGTGTCCAAGAGAGCGAGAGATTGGGGTCCCCGTTTTCTGTTCGCAGTCACGAGTTTCCCCTTTATCTCGTTTTCTTTCTTTGCTCTGGTGGTTGAGCGGATTTCCCGTTTTCCGTTTTGTGCGTTCAACGGGTTCTCCCTCCCTCACCTCTCCCCCTCGGGGTGGATGATAACTTACGAGTTATTTATTTTTTCGTGACTTTTCAATTGTTAGCGTTATTTTGGTCCGTGTTCGTCCTCTCCCCGTTACGGCTCGGGAGTAGTTTATGAACGTTTTCCACTCCGCCTTGAGTTCTACTCCGGCTTGAGGGATTCTCAATGACTTTCGTTCTATTGTTATATTTATATATTGTTTACTACATGGGACGGGCTTCATATTGTTTAGATACGACCCTCCGGTGGCCCTTACTGCGGTCTCAGGCCACGGCCATATCCACAATAGCCATTGTTATTACAATTGTGTTTTTATTCACAATAATTATTCAGGACCTTTCTTCTCCCTCCGGCCTCACCGGAGTTTGTAAATACGCTTTGCTATGATCTAAGCCTTAGCCCTTAGCTGCGGCTTGGCTTTTATATCTTCACAATTGAATTATTAGCCACAATTGAATTATTCAGAGTATCTCATTATCCTCCGGCGTCACCGGAGGTCGCCCATACACTTCACACTTATATTTGCCTTGCCTTTGGCTAAGACGGCATTATTCAGGACATCTCATTACGCTCCGGCTTCACCGGAGGTCGCCCATACACTTAACACTTATATTTGCCTTGCCTTTAGCTAAGGCTGGTGTTTATATTTATTTTAAGGGCATGTCACTGCTTCCCCGACCCTCGCAGGTCGGCAGATTGCTTTAAGTTATTTATCCTTATGTCATTATCAGACATTAGGTAAATTACAAATATACAAACATTTGGATATTATAGTGCCAACAATGGTTTTGGCCGAATAGCGATTTAAACGTTTGCGATTTAGTCTGTTAGTTTGTACTCGCCCCAGGAAGGCTCGATTTAGACTATATCCTTATTTATTGGTTAAGTTGTCGTTATTCTTCGTTTTTGGTTATTACAATGACTAAAAATTAAAAAGGAAAAGGAAAAATAAAAATAAAATAAAAACAATCAGTTTTATTTTACTTTCCTTATATTATTGTGTGATGTTAGCTTTTATTATGTAACCTTGAGAGTGAGAACATAGGGTGCTCGTTTATTAGCTCGAGTAAGGGAGGTGATTTTCCCGTTCTCCGTTTTTATACGTTCACGAGTTATTCAGGCCTCCTCTTATTATCAGAGTTGATGATAGTACGTTTAATGTTATACACGTTTTATTGATGTGGTTACTGTTAATATAGCTAACACTATTAGTAGGAACGTTGGTGTATGAGTCATTAATTGGGTTCGATTTATACCGACACCCTTAGCTCCGCCTTGAGTTATGTTTAGCTCCGCCTTGAGTTATGTTTAGCTCCGCCTTGAGTTATACGCCGCTATAATGGATACTCATTGGGTGAGAACTAGTCAGATATTTGGAGTGCAACGGTGAAATCCGGCACTCAGACTCCGGCTGAGACCTTTTTGCACACGAACCTTTGTCATGTTTGATCTCAATTACACCTTTCCGGCCCCTTTTTTCATCGAATCTCCGGCTACGCTGGAGATAACTCAAACATTCATTGAGGTTAATGTTATCGTACCGGTGACGGTCACGATCTCACGGGGACTAGCCTTTGCTACCGGATCTCCCATACAAACAGAGATCAAGCAGACGTCCGGAACCGGAGTTAACAATGTGATACCGATGAGGATTTCACAGTTTCATTATTACGGTTTCTTTTTCATCGAATCTCCGGCTTAACCGGATATCGTACAGGCGATCAGCATTGAGGTTAATATTAGATTGCCTCTGGTTCACGTTGTCACTATGACGGACCTTTGTTTGTACCGGGGATGGTTACCGGAGATCCGGTACAGTCGGAGATCACTCAGACCACGGGTGGCCAATCTTTTGTTTTACCTGTAAAAAAAAAAAAAAAAAAAAAAAAAAAAAAAAAAAAAAAAAAAAAAAAAAAAAAAAAAAAAAAAAAAATAATTATTATTATTTATGAACGTAACTATGCCTATATTTATGCATGTATTTAATTCTAACTATGTATAAATATGGTTAAATATCCATACAACATCGTGTTCAAATAGAATTAAATTAATTATGCCTATATTTATGCATGTATTTAATTCTAACTATGTATAAATATGGATAAATATCCATACAACATCGTGTTCAAATAGAATTAAATTAATTATGCCTATATTTATGCATGTATTTAATTCTAACTATGTATAAATATGGATAAATATCCATACAACATCGTGTTCAAATAGAATTAAATTAATTATGCCTATATTTATGCACGTATTTAATTCTAACTATGTATAAATATGGATAAATATCCATACAACATCGTGTTCAAATAGAATTAAATTAATTATGCCTATATATATGCATATTCAATCCTAACTGTCTAAATATGGCTAAATATCCATACAACATAGTGTTCAAATAGAAATACATTAATTATGCCTATATTTATGCATAGTCAATTCTAACTATGTCTAGATATGGATAAATATCCATACAACATAGTGTTCATATAGAAATAAATTTCCACCCAGTGGCGAATGCGCCAACAGTGTCACATTTCATGAATACAAGTGTCGCACTATACCCCAGAAGATAATACATTAAATAACTTGTCTTTAAAATGGCTTTTTAAGAGTATACAGCTGATCCCAGCCTGTGAATAGGATCGCTAACCAAAGTTCAAGGAACATCCAGACTCATGTCCCCTTTGTGTTACAGAAGGTTCGCCTGCATGGTTCCCATCAGGATGATGATGATTCTCTCTGGCCTGCAAAGAGAGGCTCTCCACCCTTGGGTATCGAAGTTGGGAAGGAATGCTCCATCTAGAGGTCCCTATCTCCTCGGAGTGTCCTCTCTAAGGTTGGACAACGACCCCATGGACGGGCAGGTATGTGGGGATGAGTTTTGAGCCTTCAGCTTTGCAATTACCTACGTCACCGACCTAGGACCATTAAAGGATCCTAATGTTCATGTTACCCTGCATAGACTGTGACGGCTAAAAGCAACACATTCTAAGGAAATCCAAGGGGCTATGATGAGCTCTAAGGTAGGGTGGTGAGTCAGTGCCGTTCAGGAACTCGGATATAGGTGGTACCATAAATCTGGAGGGCATAGACGTCCTCCCTCTGGGGGACCTAGATTTTACTCCCAGGTACTAGAATTCCCATTCAACGGATTCGTTCGATTGAAAGAGATTGCCTTGGTTAGCTTAGACAAGGTACCGAAGGTAACGGTATTATTTCCTAAAGGGCAGGCCCGATCTGTCTGGACCAGGATGTTGTCAGCCTGGGGGGTACGATAATTCCAGGCTCTGCCCTTCCAGTTCGACCTACACGTTTGTTGGTCTGATCGGGTCAGTTGTGGGAAGTACGTTCTGTCTGAGACCTCTATCAGACAGGAATTGATAGTCGGTTTCCCACTCGTCATCACAGCCTTCCTCTGGTTCGACGATTTTGTATCTGACCCCCCATCATCAGGTGGTCTACCTCACTGATTCCCCAGGTACACAGTCCAACTCCGTTGGGATGTTTTGCCTGCATGCAGCCCTAGATCCGAACCCTCAGGCTCCTTTCATGGACACCAGAGAGGAAGCTACAGGAGTAGAAGACAGTCCCGACATCAAGGCGGACCTAGGAAAAAGGGGGCTCGGAGAAGGGAAGGACCTAGATTCACTCCCTCACAACGCGGTGGTCCTGGTAGAGGGAAGACTTTACCACTTTCGTGACCATTGGACTCGGTCTGTGGGATCATAGCATAGTCTCTAACGGTTTGAGATGAAAATGGCCTCAAGGTCCTCCTCCTCCGCCAGTGACCTTCTCCCAGAAATACACTCCCGTCCTGAAAGAGTACACCACAGGGTTACTCAAGAAAAAGCAATCAAACGACTATCTCTTAGGTATGGACCTTACTTCCCCGTGGGACCGTCACCACCTCTGTCGATCTTACCGACCGCTATTAGCTTGCGCCTATAGCTCGAAACTTCTCTTCTTATCTGGGTTTCCACCTAAGCAGGAAAGCCTTTGTGTTCAAGACATACCCTTCGGCCTCAACATTGATCCCAGGATATTCACGAAACTGGGAGAGGCAGTGTTAGAACAACTCGGGAACCAAGAGATACTGATCATTGCTTATCTGGCCGGTTGGCTCATTTGGGCCCGGCCGGCCATAGAAGGTAACAGAGCTACGAAGGAATTTCTTCGATCGCTCGACAACCTGTGATTTCGGGTCAATCTCCATAAGTCTCGCCTGCGACCATCAGGCCACTTAGAATGGTTAGCCATTCAGTGGGACCTTTCGAAGCACACGTTGTCTCTCCCTTCCAAAAGTAAGAGGAATAGGTTCCAAGATCAAGAATTTCTCAAGCACAAACAGGTGTCCAAAGAGCCTAGAAAGTATCCTCGGCCTTTCCCAATTCACTTTAGTAACAGATCTCCTAATAAAAGCCAAACTCAAGACATCAATCGATTTTGGAGAAAGAGAGCTACAGTACCTATAAGAAGACAAGGTCTCGAAGGTCCCCTCTGTCGGGAAAATGAGACTACGCCCATGGTCCGAACCGAAGAACCTCTCCAAAGCGGTTCCTCTACAATTCCCACCTCCACAAGTGACATTCCATTCAGCCGTGTCTCTAAGTGGGTGGGGGGATTTCTCCGAACATCAGATGTTTCAGGTTCTTGGTCACTAGCCATGAAACAGTCCCATATCAATGTTCTCGAAGCCATGGCAGTGTTCTTGACCCTGAAGAGAGAGACTCCTCCGAGGTCGACCCACATCAGAGTAGTGTCAGACAGCACAGCCGAGGTACACTACGGAAACAGGGGAGGATCCAAGTCACCCAACCTGAATCAGATCCTGGTCACTTTCTTCGCCTGGGCAACAGAAAAGAACTGGTTCCTGTCAGCACCTCACCTAGCGGGAGGCCAGGATGTGAGAACGGGCTCACTATCCAGGACGAGTTCCCTGGAGTCAGAATTTCACTCCGGTGGATACTCAGGTTCGTTCCAGGCATCCAGGTAGATCTATTCACATCTCAGATCAATCACAAACTTCCTTGTTATGTGACCCCAATCCTGGACCCTCGGGCTCATGCCATGGACGCATTACCCCGGGATTGGAATCATTAGAGGAAGATTTCCCTATCTCTCCCAGTGAATCTTCTAAAAACTTTAACACCGACTGCGCTCCTTCCGGGGCGCAGTGGTTTTAGTACCACCTCACTGCCCAAGAACAGTTGGTTTCCTCTCCTCCTCGAGTGGAAACTCCGTCCCATCCGGATTCCGTTCCTCAAACTGACCCGAGTATTCCAAACTCACTGTGTCAGATTACTCAAGGATGTCCAAAACCCTAACTTTGTGGACTACAGGAAGTTGGCAGCTCGTAGAGACTCGAACATTGAACCGGAAAACGATTTCTTACTCGAATCAGTCAAAAGGGACTTGACAATTCGCCAATATGATTCGGCCGTTAACCCCCAAAATAGGTGGTCCCCTTGGAAAGTTATTCCTCTTCTCCAAGATACTTTTCTATGTCCGGTCACCACTCTCAGGGCCTTTTTAGCCACGACTGCTACCCGATCGTCTGGCCCCTTGTTTATCAGGGAACAAGGAGGTACCATTCCCATACGTGGTATTAGGCTATAGATCCTATACTTCGTTTGACAAGCCAATCCGGGATCATTTCCCCCAGAAGATGGACTTTGATGACCTTATAAAGTTCACGGGTTGGGAATCTCCTATGGTCTTCAAACGCCACTATCTAATGAACTTACAGGCTCTTAAATACCCAACAGTTGCAGCTGGGAGCCGTATCTCTCCCCAGTGATCTTTTGTTCTTCCTTTCATCCATCTCTTTTCTTCTCCCTCCTACCCGCCACTCGTACCACGACGCCGCTTCCTTGGTGGTTCGTTAGCCCTAAGTTTATTACATATTAGGTTATGTTTGTAACTATTATTGATTAACGTTGTTACAGGGTTGGGATATTCTTAGCCATGTCAGTTTTGTAGCATGTTTCCTCTGATACTCGGAGGCTTCCCTGTTATCATGTTTGTTTACCTTAATTATTTATGATTTTCTTTACATGGTGTTGTTTCTCTCCCCTCTTTAAATTAGTTATTGTTGGGCTTGGAAGGCATTCTCTGGTACATTTTCACCCGGCGCCACAGATCGACCCAGAAAAGGGATTTTGACGAAGGAAAAATCTATTTCTGGGGAGAGACCTGTGGCGCCCGGTGAAACCCTTCCCCTTTATTTTACACAATCCCACCCTTTCCTTTCCAAGCCATCATGGCCAATACAGAAGGATGTTGTTCAGATGGCGCTCGCGTCGTGGCGTGGGTGGTGTGGCGCTGGTGGTTGGCAAGGGCCTTTGTATCGGCCCATCCCTTTGACGAAGGAATTAACTAAATGGAAGACAACCTGTGAATAGTGGATTTCACGCGCCTTTGCTTTATACACGACACCCTAAAGGTGCTCGCGCGAGGGTTGTAACCTCAGCATTCCATGCTTTTATCTTTCTCTGGTATAATTGGAAGGTTTTATCAGAAAAGGTATATAAGAAGGACTCTTTTCACCCGGCGCCACAGGTCTCTCCCCAGAAATAGATTTTTCCTTCGTCAAAATCCCTTATTTGCATGTTGGTAGCCATTTCTTGGTTATTTATTGTTCAATTTTAGAACGAAAGATACTATTGGAAAGAGGAATAAAAATCCCCTAATTCTGTGTGACAAGGATTTCTTAGTTTGTTTACCCTTTCAAAAGCAGGTAGTAGCATGTGAACTTGTACTATATTTAGATAAACTAGCATCCAGTTAACACTCTGCAAGAAGAATTAATGGCCAAGCTTGTAAGTGAATTGTAAATATGGTTGTCTGAAACATCATGAAAACTATACATATTACTTTAAACTTTCAGAATTTAAGGGAATTGTATAGTACGGTATGCCAGGGCATCCACATAAGTTGATATGAGACTGGTATTAAGCACTTGCTTTAGTGAATGGAAGGTTATAGTTTAATGGAGCTTCTAGAATTGTGGTATTGCAAGGGTTTATATCAGAAGGACCTAAAGTATGTCAAGAATTTGAAGCTTTGTGTAAGGCTTATGTATCTGTGGAGCACAGTGCATGCTCAGAACCCTCACTGCATGAAATGCTATTAATTACAGTGAGTATGGTAGGTTGAGTTATATTTGACAACAGGTTAAGACAGACCATAATTCCTGTGCACATTTCAGGCAATATTTGTAAACTAAACCGGGGAAGATATCTCAAAACATAGTATATAAACAATCTGAGAGAGTGACGATCATCGATGATCGACAGAGTAAACTAGAAATTATACACACAAATGCGGAAAACTGGGCTTCCTATCACTTGCTCTTGGAAGGTCCTATTCCTTAGTTAAGGGAATGTAATTGTTGAAGTGAATAAAAATGGAAAAATTTTCAAATTTAAAAATTTTTACGGGCAAGTGTTGATTAAACTGGGGTACAGTAGAAGAAGCAATTCATAGAAATATGTTATTTTCATTAGTAAAATAAATTTTTGAATATACTTACCCGATAATCATGTAGCTGTCAACTCCGTTGCCCGACAGAATTCTACGGAAGGGATACGCCAGCGATCGCTATACAAGAGGGGGGTGTACTTACCAGCGCCACCTGTGGCCAGGTACTGCAGTACTTCTTGTTGACACCACCTCAATTTTTCCTCGGTCCACTGGTTCTCTATGGGGAGGAAGGGTGGGTCAATTAAATCATGATTATTGGGTAAGTATATTCAAAAATTTATTTTACTAATGAAAATAACATTTTTCAATATTAATCTTACCCGATAATCATGTAGCTGATTCACACCCAGGGAGGTGGGTGAAAACCAGTGTACATGTATATCAAGAAGCTAAGTATCCCGTATTTCATATTATCAGTTATTCAAAATAACAATGAAATTATAAGTACCTGGTAAGGAAGTCGACTTGAACCATTACTCTGCCTTTAATAAGTTCGTCTTCCTTACTGAGCGCAGCGTTCCTCTTAGGAGGCTGAACAACTCTAAGGTGCTGAAGTATCAAGGGCTGCAACCCATACTAAAGGACCTCATCACAACCTTTAACCTCGGCGCTTCTCAAGAAAGAATTGACCACCCGCCAAATCAACAAGGATGTGGAAGGCTTCTTAGCCGACCGTACAACCCATAAAAAGTATTCAAGAGAAAGGTTAAAAGGTTATGGGATTATGGGAATGTAGTGGCTGAGCCCCCGCCTACTACTGCATTCGTTGCTACGAATGGTCCCAGGGTGTAGCAGTACTCGTAAAGAGACTGGACATCTTTGAGATAGAATGATGCGAACACTGACTTGCTTCTCCAATAGGTTGCATCCATAACACTCTGCAGAGAACGGTTCTGTTTGAAGGCCACTGAAGTAGCCACAGCTCTCACTTCATGCGTCCTTACCTTCAGCAAAGCAAGGTCTTCTTCCTTCAGATGAGAATGTGCTTCCCTAATCAGAAGCCTGAATAGTAAGAAACTGAGTTCTTAGACCTTGGAAAAGAAGGCTTCTTGATAGCACACCATAAGGCTTCTGATTGTCCTCGTAAAGGTTAAGACCTTTTTAGATAGTACCTAAGAGCTCTAACTGGGCAAAGTACTCTCTCCAGTTCATTCCCCACCAAGTTGGACAGGCTTGGGATCTCGAACGACTTAGGCCAAGGACGTGAAGGAAGCTCGTTTAGCAAAAACCGAGCTGCAAGGAACATGTAGCCGTTTCAGATGTGAAAACTATGATCCTGCTGAAGGCGTGGATCTCACTTACTCTTTTAGCTGTTGTCAAGCACACGAGGAAAAGAGTTTTTAATGTGAGGTCCTAAAAAGAGGCTGATTGGAGAGGTTCAAATCTTGATGACATAAGGAACCTTAGGACCACGTCTAGATTCCAGCCTGGAGTGGACAACCGACGTTCCTTTGAGGTCTCAAAAGACCTAGGGAGGTCCTGTAGATCTTTGTTGGTGGAAAGATCCAAGCCTCTGTGGCGGAAAACCGCTGCCAACATACTTCTGTAACCCTTGATCGTAGGAGCTGAAAGGGATCTTACGTTCCTTAGATGTAACAGGAAGTCAGCAATCTGGGTTACAGTGGTACTGGTTGAGGAAACTGCATTGGCCTTGTACCAGCTTCGGAAGACTTCCCCTTGAGACTGATAGACTCTGAGAGTGGATGTTCTCCTTGCTCTGGCAATCGCTCTGGCTGCCTCCTTCGAAAAGCCCCTAGCTCTTGAGAGTCTTTCGAAAGTCTGAAGGCAGTCAGACGAAGAGCGTGGAGGTTTGGGTGTACCTTCTTTACGTGAGGTTGACGTAGAAGGTTCACTCCTAGAGGAAGAGTCCTGGGAATGTCGACCAGCCATTGCAGTACCTCTATGAACCATTCTCTCGCGGGCCAGAGCGGAGCCAACCAACGTCAGCCGTGTCCCTTTGCGAGAGGAGAACTTCTGAAGTACCCTGTTGACAATCTTGAACGGCGGGAATGCATACAGGTCGAGATGGGACCAATCCAGCAGAAAAGCATCCACGTGAACTGCTGCTGGGTCTGGAATCGGAGAACAATACAACGGGAGTCTCTAGGTTATCGAGGTAGCGAACAGATCTATGGTTGGCTGACCCCACAGGGCCCAAAGTCTGCTGCAAACATTCTTGTGAAGGGTCCACTCTGTGGGGATGACCTGACCCTTCCGGCTGAGGCGATCTGCCATGACATTCATATCGCCCTGAATGAACCTCGTTACCAGCGTGAGCTTTCGATCTTTTGACCAGATGAGGAGGTCCCTTGCGATCTAGAACAACTTCCACGAATGAGTCCCTCCCTGCTTGGAGATGTAAGCCAAGGCTGTGGTGTTGTCAGAGTCCACCTCCACCACCTTGTTAAGCTGGAGGGACTTGAAGTTTATCAAGGCCAGATGAACCGCCAACAACTCCTTGCAATTGATGTGAAGTGTCCTTTGCTCCTGATTCCATGTTCCCGAGCATACCTGTCCGTCCAAAGTCGCACCCCAGCCCGTGTCTGATGCGTCCGAGAGGAGACGGCGGTCGGGTTTCTGAACAGCCAAAGGTAGACTTCCTTGAGAAGAAAGCTGTTCTTACACCACGCGAGAGTAGACCTCCTCTCTTCGGAAACAGGAACTGAGACCGTCTCTAGCGTCATGTCCTTTATCCAGTGAGCAGCTAGATGATACTGAAGGGGGCGGAGGTGGAGTCTCCCTAACACGATGAACAGGGCCAGCGATGAAAGTGTCCCTGTTAGACTCATCCACTACCTGACTGAGCATCGGTTCCTTCTCAGCATGCTCTGGATGCATTCTAGGGCTTGGAAGATCCTTGGGGCCGACGGAAAAGCCCGAAAAGCTCGACTCTGAAGATCCATACCCAGGTAGACAATGGTCTGGGATGGGACGAGCTGGGACTCCTCAAAATTGACCAGGAGGCCCAGTTCCTTGGTCAGATCCATAGTCCAACTGAGAATCTCCAGACAGCGACGACTTGTGGGAGCTCTTAAAAGCCAGTCGTCTGACGGAGCCGGACACAAGATCATGGTACTGCTGCACAGTCTGTGAACTGTCAACCATGGGGAAGCGAGGAAGTACAGTGACAACCCGAAGCTGTCTAGACTGTCTGGGTCGTACAGACAACTCCTTATCGGGTTGCTGAGGTTGCCGCACTGCGTCACAACAAGTCACTTCTGCTGGTTGTTGAACGTCTTCCCAGTGACACACTGACTCCGTAAACAAAAAAATCCTCTAACAAGGACTAAGCTTGGACTGCATGTCTTGCAACACAGCTCAAGGTCTAAGGGAGCAGGTGTGGTAACAGACGGGGTTAGCGACTGAAGTGGAACCATTACCTTCCCTGGAAGCATGTTATGCTTAAATAAAAGTCCATAGGAGGCTACGCAGCTAAAGGCTCCTCTCCACAGAAGGAGGGAGAATAGCACTTTCTCATCTACAGGGACCATATCCGAGAAAAGCCAAGTTCTCTCAGTGAGGGTTTCACTGGTGCAAAAGCAGCAGACCAGAAGGCAACGTTATGAAACTGTTTGACAGTCTAGTGAGTTGGCAACAACCAAAGATGTGTGACTGAGAAGCATGCGGCAAGGCATGCAGAGCATGCTGTATGTAGAGCATGCTGTAAGGTAAGCAGAGCATGTTGCATGGCGTGTGGCTTATGCTGCATGGGATGAGGCTCATGCTGCATGGGATGAGGCTCATGCTGCATGGGATGAGGCTCATGCTGCTTAAAAGAAATCTGAACCTGACAGTAATCTAGCTGTCCGAGGATTACCTGGTGAGACATCAGTCTCTTAACCAGAGAGTTTTACCAGATTTCCCCGGGCCACCACGTGACACAATTGGTAGTAATTCATTCAAATTACCTCTAATGAGTCAATATGGATAAATATCAACACAACATCGTGTTCAAATAGAAATAAATTTCTACCTCATACTTGGGATCGAACACTAGCCCCTTCTAATGAAAGGCCAGGTCGAAACCAACCATGCCACGAGAGCCCATAGGATGTCGCATAGCAGAAGGCTCCTGCCTCATGGGTTGAGGAGGATTCATGGTTTGATCCTGTGAGGTTCCTGCCTCAAGAGTTGCGTCTGCCTCAAGGGTTGAGGGGGTAGCTGCGCAGAGAGAGGCTCATGCATAGACTGCGGTTCAAGTTGAATGGGAAGAGGCTCAAGCTGAGGAGAAAGTGGCAGATGCAAGCGTTGAGGTGGCTGACTCATAGCATGAGGTTCCTGCCTCAAGAGTTGCGCTTGCCTCAAGGGTTGAGGTGGCTGCGCAGAGAGAGGCTCTTGACTCACGAGTTGAGGTTCTTGAGGTGCTTGCCTCGAGAGTTGAGGTTCTCGCCTCGAGGAAAGTGGAGGTGGTTGTTGCGAGAGTTGAGGTGGCTGCCTCAAGGATGGTAGAGGTTGTCGTACCTCAAGAGGTTGCTGCCTCGAGGGTAGTTGTAATGCAAGATACTCCTGCCTCAAGGGTAGAGGAGGTTGTAAGGCATAAGGCTCCTGCCCCCATTGTTGAGGAGGTTGCTGCGTGGTAAGAGGCTCCAGCCTCAAGGAAAGTGGAGGTTGCTGCACAGCGCTGGTATCTGGCAACTCCCAACGCGGCAGCTCACGCATGGAGGTAGCTAGAGGAACCTCAACCTCATACGTCTGGCAGATTGTACTGCGCAGAGGAGGAGGAGCGTTCGCAGGAGGAGGTGTATTAACCTTCCCTGCCTGAAACTCCTGCATCAACACCGCAAGCTGAGACTGCATTGTCTGCAGTATAGACCACTAGAGTTTAAGAAAGACAACAACAAACGGAGCTACTGTCCGTTGAGACTGAGGGTCTAAAACAGCTGGTGCGGCAACAGACGGAGCTACTGCCTGTTGCGATACCACCTTGCCTCTCTGGGAGGTGTGCAGTTGTCGTACTGCAGCAAGTCCGAACTGACCCAGGGCTAATGGCTACACCTAGGAGTTGGACTTGTGCGGAAGGGACCGACTTGCACTTAAAAGCTGCAAGATTTGGTCCATGGTTTCTGCGAGAAACCTCTTCCGCAGACGAGGAATAAAAGGGCTCTCTCGTCTTTGTGTGGGTGGGGTGATCACGTCGGCAACGTGTGTAGATACACCCGAAACCACGGAGGGAAAACGTCTGTTCGTCGATCAAGGCCTGCTGAACCCATAAGTCCTTCGACATTACTTCTCCCCTGGGCTTGGGAGCTTGTAAGAGGTCCCAGACTAGGCGAACAACTGGCACGAACAGACGAACCCTCGAACGCAACACTGTAACACTTTGCGCTTATCACTTATCACTTTTGATTTTCTGTTTGCACTTATTTCACTGAACTCGAAACTTTAAGTGGTTTGTACCTGAAACACGCAATTCTATCCTTCCTTAAAAGTTAGTAATTGCGAAAACAGAATTACAATGTAACAGAAAAATCTAATGAAAGATAAATAATTCAGTGGCTGGAAAGAGACTAAACACTAGATCAAATAAACTACGTTTAAAATCTCTCACCGCATAAAGCTTGAGAACAAGAATAAAACTCTAGAAACGTTTACCTTCTTCCCCTAAAGAGACTAGGGAGAAGAGCAAAAACGATAACAACGTTACTCGCTTGAACGAAACGTTTATCCTCCTCTCTCTCCCTCCGTCTCTATCTCTCTCTCTCTCTCTCTCTTGACTTAGAACCTGAGAGAAGAGCCCAATCATATATATCGTTAAAACATATTATTGTTAAAGGAAAAAAACTGAAAGATTTCCCAAATAAAAAGTTCCTTTATTAGAATTAAAACCATTAAGCTAAGAAAGAATGAACAAAACGCTAGAAACGGTTTACTCTTACTGCAACGTGACACCGTGAAAATTCTCTCTCTATCGTAACGATAGAGCGCAAGTTGAACGTTCTGAACGTCAACAACTGCAGAGACAAAACAAAACGTTAGTTCAACTTTGAAAACAGTACGAGACTATCAAAGAAATTCTTTCAAAAACATTAAAATAGCATAATATGTTAACAGGTAAAACCGAAATGACGGGCTCAATGTTAATTAACTTCGGTACCAAGAAAAGACCGCCTACTATTAGGAAAGGTCGAATATAAACAAATATAAAAATTAATTTTAATAAGTTTATAATAAAAGGAAGTTAATCGAAGAGGCCTATAAAAGGCGGAGAGATATAAAATAAATCTATAACTTTTGTTAAGCAAAATTAAGAAAGAGAGTCTATACTCTCTTAGACACCAACACTTCCGTCTAAGGGAAGGGTCGGCCATTTAAAAGTGAAAGAGAGTTCATACTCTCTTCGTCACCATAATTAATCAAATTAATTCCAAAAGCTAGCTAAGCTAATGATAAAACTTCCTGAATAGCGAAAGCTAAACTCTAGAGCAAATACATCACCAAATCGTGTGCAAAAACTCCAGAATCAACAGCGTATCCATGTAGGTCTAGCCGGAGGCACGACAGAGGAAAAATTGAGGTGGTGTCAACAAGAAGTACTGCAGTACCTGGCCACAGGTGGCGCTGGTGAGTACACCCCCCTCTTGTATAGCGATCGCTGGCGTATCCCTTCCGTAGAATTCTGTCGGGCAACGGAGTTGACAGCTACATGATTATCGGGTAAGATTAATATTGAAAAAAACATATTTTCCACAATCAAGCAACTTTCTAAACATGTTTCTACACTTCCTATTTACTCTAAGAACACCAGAAAACCATACCAGCCAAAAATTCCATCTCTTTCAATGTCCTTTACCTTTACATTCAAGATCTCCACTACCACCCTTTCCTGTTCTCCAAACCCACCCAAGCTCATATTCTGATTTTACCAAATAGATTATCTTTTTCTACAGAAGTTACTTTTTGTTTCTGGACCTTATATACTTATAATCTCTAATTTTACTCCTGTCACTCAGTCTTACTCTTACTCTTACAATATCACAAATTCTTAAAGCAATTTATATTTTTCCTATCTATAAAAGCTGGAGACCTTTAATTATGGATTGATCCAGCAAGAGCTGGAAAGTGTCATTAGATACTACTAGTGAGTGGTTAAATAGCTGGTGAAGGGTGTGGCCAAGGAGCCCCATTCCCTTTCCCAGCCAGAATAGCTAATTTTTCACCTTTTGGCCCAGGGCTGAAAGGGATGGTTGAGGGGGGAAGTAAGATGAAAGGACTAAGGTTTGTAGAGTTAGGAAAAATACAAATTACTTTAAAAATTTGCGATTTGTTCTTACGCGACATGAAAATCCTCATCATTTAATAGGGAAACTTCTGCTTAGTGGGTTAGAAGCCTCTTATCATTATTAATCATCATCATCATCATCATCATCATGATTATTATTATCATCATCATCATCATTATCATTACCATTATTATTATTATTATTATCATTATCATTATTATTATTATGTAAGCTACAACCCTAGTTGGGAAAGCAGAATGTTATAAGCAAAAGGGCTTTAACAGGGAAAATAGCTCAGTGAGGAAAGGAAACGAGGAAATAAACAAACTACAAGAGAAATAATAAACAGTTAAACTAGAATATTTTAAGAACAGTAACATTATTAAAATAAATCTTTCATACATAAACTATAAAACCTTATAAAAAGCAGAAGAGACATAAGATAAAAAAGTGTGCCTGATTGTACCCTCAAGCAAGAGAACTCTACCCCAAGACAGTGGAAGACCATGGTACAGAGGCTATGGCACTATCAAAGACTAGAGAAAAATTATTTGATTTTGGAGTGACCTTCAAGAAGAGCTGCTTACCATAGCTAAAGTGTCTCTTCTACCCTTAAAAGGGGAAAGTAGACACTGAACAATTACAGTGCAGTAGTGAACCCTTTGAGACAAGAAGAATTATTTGGTAATCTGTTTGTCAGGCATAAGAGGAAAGAGGAAAATTTGGAAAGAATAGGCCAGACTATTTGGTGTATGTGTAAGCAAAAGAAAAATAAGCTGTAACCAGAGAGATGGGTCCAATGTAGTACTGTCCGGCCAGTCAAAGGACCTCATAACTCTCTAACAAACAGCATGGTTAATTTTCTTCACTTTAAGTGTCCATTGCTTAGTTCTATACAGGAGCTAAGTGATGACTCCAGCAACCGTATGTCTTTCGTAGGGAAGAAAAGACTGATAGGGCCTGTTCATGGAAGCATTGAGTCAATAGAATAAATAACCTTTACCCCTAGAGGAATATCAGTTTGGAACCACATACCTGTATGATGATCAACAGATTGGTATAAATTCCACCATCCTCACTCTCGTTTAGTGAGGACGACGGAGATACTGTACTTCCTTAGTTAAAAAGAATGGAGCTCTGAATGTAACTTTCCAGCATCAGGTCTCATTCACCACGTAACGATTCAACCACTTCATCACCAAGAGAAGGGACAGAAATATAAAGAAAAGCCAATCTTCTACCATTCATTCTAGACTTTCATCTACACATTACCAAAGACGAGATGCTTTCTGTCCCACGAGGGAAATGAGGTGGTTACACAACTACTTGAGCACCCACCACAGGACCAAACACAAAGGTGTCATGTGATTTGTGGGCATACTCCAGGAGGTAGAAGTCCGTGAAGGTGGTCTGTCTCTTCCAGACTCTGTCCATCATCACTTGGCCCACTGACAAGGTTCTTTTAAAAGCTAAAGTTTGGCCTATACCACTGACTTTCTGAGCTCTGGTCCCAGCTGGTACCTCAACCTTCTCATCAGTCGAGGTGGGGGTTTTATGGATCAACTCACAAAGGCTCATACGGGACACACGTAAGGACTTGAGGACAAGAGTAACGTCCCACTACGGAGGTCTAGGGTCTCAGGTTGGGCAAGAATACTAGAAGCCCCCATGAGCATAGATAACTACCACGAAGCTGAAAAGTTTAAAAACTCCAGTCAATAGACCATGCCAAAGGCTGAGCATTAGCCTTTGATAGCTGCGACTGAGAGGCACTTCTCTCAGCAAAGGCTCTCAGCACTTCTCTCCACGAAGGAAGGATATGATATCCGCGATCTACGCGAGAGTTGGGAAGACTAGGAAATCTGCGATCTATGCTAGAGTTGCTCAACCAGGAGAAGTATTCTTCTCCTATACCTATCGTAAAAGTGGGCCCACTTCCCTTGATAGACAGCTGACAGAGGAAAAGCACACGTATCCAGGCAGCTCCTGTCCAGTGCTTCACGAAAAGCCTTTCGCCGAGACGAGACGTTGGATAGCCTCCACCTGTGAAGACCAAATGACATCATGGAATGCTGGTACCTCTAAAGATATGACTGACATAGGAGTGTGGGCCTCTGGTGTAGTTCTCTCGAGACCTGGACTAGAAGAGCTAGAGACTGGGATACCACTCGGCAATGGGCCATCTGGGAGCCACCATAGTCATCCTGAGTCCTGGTGAAATAAACACTTAGTTGATTAACACCTAGATCAGGCTGAATGGAGGGAAGGTAATTGCATATGTGTTGGAAGACATCTTTGAACACAGCTCGTGATCTGAAATGGCAAGGTAACAAAAAAGGAGACCTGCTTTGCTGACTGGTAAAAAAGTCGCTTTCGGTTAAGCTCTACAAGGCAAGAAGACTCTCCCCTATGCAAGGATGTAGGGACCACTTCAACCCTACGACCCACCCCTGGCAACTGAGTGTGTCCGCTAGTACATTCCTCTTGCCCCCAAAATGTACCTGACTAGCAACTCAATGGGGTGGAACGTTGCTCAGATGTGCATCCAATTTGTCAACGAGCAGAAAGGGTGCAAGACCATGCCCCCTTACTTGTTGACGTAGGATACTAAAGGGGGTGTTGTCGATCATCAACAGTACTGAGTGCCTCGTCAAATATTTCCTTGACGTTGATGTGCAAATGCCTAGGTAGTTTAAGTGTGCTCCCCAACTCTCCTTTGACGCATCTGAGAACAGTTGCTTGTCCAGAGGCGGAGGTTCTCCTCACTGAGATAATATAAGCTTTAACTTCCTCCCCAAATGGAACATGACAGAACGGAGGATCCTAGTTGGCTGATCAGTGATCCTTCAGTCTTTCCAACAGATGATTGCATCAGCAGGTTCAATTAGATTGCACAACCGTTCCTGTTCAAGACAAGTACTAGCTTGGCACTGGCAGTCTTATCGGCTACCTTGCCTCTTTGGAGAATCTCTGGCGAAGACTCCTGTTAGGAATGAGCTTCTCCAAAGAGGCTAGGTAGCCGATAACTCTGCCAGTGCCAAGCTAGTACTTGTCTTGAACAGGAACGGTTGTGCAACCTCTTTGAACCTGCTGATGCGATCGTCTGTTGGAAAGACTCTCGCTGCTGCGCTTAGGATGGGGGCTCTTAGACTCATAGTCATAGCCCCAAAAAGAAAATCCAATCCCAATCCCGTAGCAATTACCTCTCCGAGGAGGCCATGATAAGCTAATACTCGAAATATATTAAAAGATTTATCCTCTGGAAGAGGGCCAAAATTTCTACCAATGTGAAAACCTGAATGAACACCTGAGGAGCTGCACACACTATGGAGCACAGTCTTGAATGGATACACTAAATTGTAGGGGAAGAAGCAGAAGTACTTTTGAGAGGAATGATGAAAAGTCATTTGGCAGTATGCAACTTTCAGGTCCACTAAAAGCATGGTCTCCTTCTTTGACCCCGAAGATGTTACAGACCGTACTATATACATCTAGAACTTTGTTTGACAAACAAACTTGTTCAGTGGTCTACTTCTCCATAAGGGTGAGCCAACTGTAGAAGCCAAGACTCGTCTCAAAAGAATTTGAGCATGTTCTTCTCCAACATCCCCTCCACCTCTGCCAGCAAGAACAGGGATTTCAACTAAGTTGCTTGATTAATCAGGAACTCTATCGGTAAGGATAGAGGGGCTGGCAGTCCTTAAAAGGAAGCATGTAAGCATCCCAAGGCTCTACCCCTGCTTCTGCCAAGTTGCCCAATAGCAAAACAGGCATCCCCATAGCCTTTGCTACAGGAGGGGGAGACAATTTAGCATCAGCATTTCCCTCTTCTCACCTCTTTCCACTGGCCCCCTTCCTGTAAGGCTGAGTATTTGTTGCTTGAAAAGTCAAGAAGACATTGCAGGTGGTGGTGATTGGGATCTAGAATGGACACAGGGCTCTATTTGATCCTGATCCCTCACACTTGGCCACTGCTACTTTCGAAGAGGCGGGGCTCCCTTAGGAAACAGCAGCCTGTATCAGGGAATCCTCTGACGCAGTCCTCCAAGAAGCCATTGCTGCCTGCACAAGACTTGACTCCTAGGAAGAAGAGACTTAGGACCCCGTAGCGATGAGTTCCTCAGTGACACCACCACCTCTGGGATAACTTGTTTTGACAAATAGAAAGCCAAACCTTCCCATCTCTTCAAAACTGAGTTAGTTAACTGGTTTTCCTACTGGCGAGCCAGGTAGGTCACAGCCTTCCCACCAGAGAGCATAAGACTTGTACTTCTCTAGACTCCAGGATCGATAGTCTCGTTGTCTTTGCGAAGAAAATTATTGCTCTTGACCACTGGTCAAGCCAGGAAACAACATAGCAGGAGGCCAAGGCAGTCAACTTCATTGCCACCGGCTCAGAGGCCAAGAAGGATGTATATTCCACTATGAGTATTTTCAACGAGAGTCCTCTGTCAGAACCCAAAGACTTCCTTCGGTCAAAACTTATCTTTAGCAGTCTGCACAGAGATGGATGATGATCTAGCTTCTAAAAGGATGTGGTGAACACTGGGAGTACTTCACACACTACAAAAACCTGAAAAGTTTAATGATCCAGATCCTTGCTCCTTATACATACCCCCTGAAGACTAAACCAAGGGCATACACAGAGGCAGCAGAAGCAGATGATAATAGGACAATTAGGTAGTGGACAATTAGGTACTGAACAATTAGGTACCGGACAATTGGGTCCTAGACAATTTGGTATTAGAACAATTCAGAACTAGTTATATGTCATTTTACCTATATTTAAAAGTTACAGTGACAACAAAAGGAGAGGGTTAATAATATTTGTTATTAAAATGTATTCATTAGGTTTATATCAAATACATTTAATAAAACCAAAAACATTTTAAAAAATCAGTATATATTACCATATTTTTGGATAAAATTACACTATATGAAACATTAATGTTTAATATTATTAACGATTGCTTTCAAGAAATCAATTCTTTTTGCTGGATCATAATTCTGTACCAGACGTAAGATACAAGTTGCAACCCCTGTACTTCCTTTGAAAGACTTCCTCTCCATGTTTTAACTTTTGTGATTTTCTTTTTGCTAATATATCTTCATTTTAAAAGGCTTCAACAAGTGATCACATCCCTCATAGTCTAGCATTTCGTCTACTAAGAGCAAGTTTCGTCACATCCACCAGTGCACACTCATTTAATTTTTCTAGTTCTTCAGTTATAAATGAAAAAAGTGTTTGACCTGTGCTTGCCTTGTCCTTAATATTTGCAATAGCAACCTTTTAACTCACTTCCACAGCTGTCATGCTATGATTATGATTTCCAGTATACTCCAGCAAAATGATAACTATCCTGTAAATGCCAATATACTTTTGAGCCATTAGCATTTTCTTAATGTTTGTGGTAAAAGTGGTTTTCAATGTTGACTAATTCCTATTTTTCCCTTTTCTGATTTTATACACTTACAAAAATCCATTCTATAAATGATGGGGTGAAAATAATATACAAATGTAAAGCTAACTTCGAAATAAGATTTGTAAAAACTGCAGATTTGGAACTAAAAGTTGGTTTCTAAAAGTATGCTGTCTTGATTAAAAAGTTTATAGTTAAGTATTTCAAATGTAGTTTAGTAGTCAAAAAATGAAATAAACAAGCTAACCATTTAATAATGATGTAGTTATGTACCGAATTGTCCTTGTGTCAAATTGTCTGGGACCCAATTGTCCGGAAACCGAAGCAGATGCATCTAATGAGGAGATCGAAGCAGCAAAAGACTTCTTTGGTGTTTTCTTGGGCACTGTCAAGACAGAAACCACTGAAGGCTTAGCTAGTTTCTTTCCCTTCATGTCGTAAGCCTTCCACTGCAGAGGAGGCCACAATCTGCACTCGATGCATGGTGATGATTGCAAATAGTCATGCCCCTTACAAGATGCACAAAATTATAGTGGATCTAAAGCCAGCTTACTAAAACTAGATGTAACATACCCCCTTCCCTTGCCAAGTACAAACATCTTGCTTAACTTCATCACAATTAAACCAACAATGCACTCACTTCCTGTAACAGAAAAAATTACGTTTGGTAAGGAGCTGACAGTACACGTATTTACTAACCATTGGCCAAATCAAAAGTGAGCTATTCAAGCTGGGAAAGGAAGCGGGGCTCCTCAGCCGCAACCTTCACTAGCAGGTTAACTATTTCTAAGGACACTGCAGCTCGTGCTGAATCGATCTCTAATTAATGAATGAGGGTTTGTATGTTGTGTTGGAACAATCTAGAATTAACACATTTATCCTCTTTCACCCATCCAAAGAGTCTTCCAGACTTCAAGGTCTACCCTTCCCTAACCATGCATCTACCATCTACCACAAACATCACTTGTTATCCTTCCCATTCTTTGTTTCACAAAGTGCCCTCTTTCACCCCTTGAACAAATCAGTTATCAAACAAATCACATCTGCTCCACAACTATGCACATTCAATATCTAAAGACATGGTATCTTCCTTTTCTTATTTTCTACAATACATGGTATAAAACTTCAAACACCATACCACCGGCCAATTACCAACACAACACACACACACACTGGTGAGAATAAAATTACTTTCTTTTCCAAGCTTGGAACAGGGAATGAGACTGAGTTTGCCACTAATCTCAAAATAGGAAGCTTAATTGCCATGCGTGGCATTCTTCCATTCAATGGGTACAAAACCCCAAACTAAGTTCTGATTTGCCTTCCGGTACATCATATTTGCATTTCAAACCCTTAGCACTTCCTAGGCCAGAGTTGTCCATGTTGTACTACTTACTACCACCATGGTAGCAGTTTCCAGTAAATGGACTGTCCTGATATATGCAATTTCCATTGCCTTTAAGAGGGAAAAGTTCATCAGAACTTTAGCTCATTTCTTCCAATACATGCTTTTTATGTCTGTTATTACATATAAAAATGTTATTTTGATAATAAAATAAATTTTTGAATATACTTACCCGGTGATTATAATAGCTGCAGCTCTGCTGCTCGACAGAAAACTCTACGGAAAAATCCGCCAGCGATCGCTATGCGGGTAGGGGGTGTACTTCAACAGCGCCATCTGTCGTCCAAGTACCCAGTACTCATTGTAAACAAAGAACTCAATTTTCTCCTCGGTCCACTGCGTCTCTATTGGGGAGGAAGGGAGGGTCCTTTAATTTATAATCACCGGGTAAGTATATTCAAAAATTTATTTTATTATCAAAATAACAATTTTCAATATTTAACTTAGCCGGTGATTATAATAGCTGATTCACACCCAGGGGGGTGGGTAGAGACCAGCAATATATGTTTACATTATTATGAGCTAAGGATTTTTTATTTCATTTTAGAAGTTATCAAAATAACAAAAATAAAATAAATAGGTACCTGGTAAGGAAGTCGACTTGAACAATTACTCTGCCTTTTTAAGTACGTCTTCCTTACGGAGCCTCGCGATCCTCTTAGGATGCTGAGCGACCCCTAGGATCTGAAGTATGAAGGGTTGCAACCCATACCACAGGACCTTATCAAAACCTCTAATCTAGGCGCTTCTCAAGAAAAGAATTTGACCACCCGCCAAATCAACCAGGATGCGAAAGGCTTCTTAGCCTTCCGGACAACCCAAAAACAACAATAAAAAACATTTCAAGAGAAAGATTAAAAAGGTTATGGAATTAGGGGATTGTAGTGGTTGAGCCCTCACCCACTACTGCACTCGCTGCTACGAATGGTCCCAGAGTGTAGCAGTTCTCGTAAAGAGACTGGACATCCTTAAGATAAAAAGACGCGAACACTGACTTGCTTCTCCAATAGGTTGCGTCCATTATACTTCGCAGAGATCTATTTTGTTTAAAGGCCACTGAAGTTGCGACAGCTCTAACTTCATGTGTCCTTACCTTCAGCAAAGCTTGGTCTTCCTCACTCAGATGTGAATGAGCTTCTCGTATTAACAGTCTGATAAAATAGGATAAAGCATTCTTTGACATAGGCAAAGATGGTTTCTTAACTGAACACCATAAAGCTTCTGACTGTCCTCGTAAAGGTTTAGTTCGTCTTAAATAGAACTTAAGAGCTCTCACAGGGCATAAGACTCTTTCTAGTTCATTTCCAACCATATTTGATAGGCTTGGAATATCGAACGATTTCGGCCAAGGACGAGAAGGTAGCTCGTTTTTGGCTAGAAAACCAAGTTGTAGAGAACATGTAGCCGTTTCAGATGAAAATCCGATGTTCCTGCTGAAGGCGTGAATCTCACTGACTCTTTTAGCTGTGGCTAAGCAAACCAGGAAAAGAGTCTTTAAAGTGAGATCTTTAAAGGAGGCTGATTGTAGCGGCTCGAACCTTTCTGACATGAGGAATCTTAGTACCACGTCTAAATTCCAACCAGGTGTAGCCAAACGACGCTCCTTCGTGGTCTCAAAAGACTTAAGGAGGTCCTGTAGATCTTTATTGTTGGAAAGATCTAAGCCTCTGTGACGGAAGACTGATGCCAACATGCTTCTGTAACCCTTGATAGTGGGAGCTGAAAGAGATCGTTCATTCCTCAGGTATAAAAGGAAGTCAGCTATTTGAGTTACAGAGGTACTGGTCGAGGATACAGACACTGACTTGCACCAGTTTCGGAAGACTTCCCACTTCGATTGGTAGACTCTAAGGGTGGATGTCCTCCTTGCTCTAGCAATCGCCCTGGCTGCCTCCTTCGAAAAGCCTCTAGCTCTCGAGAGTCTTTCGATAGTCTGACGGCAGTCAGACGAAGAGCGTGGAGGCCTTGGTGTACCTTCTTTACATGTGGCTGACGTAGAAGGTCCACCCTTAGAGGAAGCGTTCTGGGAACGTCCACTAGCCATCGAAGTACCTCGGTGAACCATTCTCTCGCGGGCCAGAAGGGAGCAACTAACGTCAACCTTGTCCCTTCGTGAGAGGCGAACTTCTGCAGTACCTTGTTGACAATCTTGAACGGGGGGAATGCATATAGGTCTAGATGTGACCAATCTAGGAGAAAGGCATCTATCTGAACTGCTGCTGGGTTCGGGATTGGTGAGCAATATATTGGGAGCCTCTTGGTCATCGAGGTTGCGAAGAGATCTATGGTTGGCTGGCCCCATGTGGCCCAAAGTCTCTTGCACACATCCTTGTGTAGGGTCCATTCTGTTGGAATGATTTGTCCCTTTCGACTGAGGCAATCTGCTATGACATTCAAGCTGCCTTGGATGAACCTCGTTACTAGCGAAATGTTTAGACCTTTTGACCAGGTGAGGAGGTCCCTTGCGATCTCGTACAACGTCATAGAGTGGGTCCCTCCTTGCTTGGAGATGTACGCCAAAGCCGTGGTGTTGTCCGAGTTCACCTCCACCACTTTGCCTTGAAGGAGAGACTTGAAGCTTTTCAAGGCCAGAAGAACTGCCAGAAGCTCCTTGCAGTTGATATGCATTGTCCTTTGACTCGAGTTCCAAGTTCCCGAGCATTCCCGACCGTCTAATGTCGCGCCCCAGCCTGTGTCCGATGCGTCCGAGAAGAGAACGTGGTTGGGAGTCTGAACAGCCAGGGGCAGACCCTCTCTGAGGCTGATACTGTCCTTCCACCAAGTCAGGCAAGACTTCATCTTCTCGGAAATGGGGATCGAGACCGCTTCTAGCGTCTTGTCCTTTTTCCAGTAAACAGCTAGGTGATATTGAAGAGGACGGAGGTGTAGTCTTCCTAACGATACAAACTGTTCCAGGGATGATAGTGTCCCTATCAGACTCATCCACTGCCTGACTGAACACCGTTCCTTCTTCAGCATGTTCTGGATGCATAACTGGGCTTGGCTCGTTCTGGGGGCCGACGGAAAAGCTCGAAAAGCTAGACTGTGAATCTCCATCCCTAAATACACAATAGTTTGGGATGGGACCACTTGAGACTTTTCCATATTGACAAGGAGACCCAATTCCTTGGTCAGATCTAGAGTCCACTTTAGATCCTTCAGACAGCGACGACTGGAAGAAGCTCTTAGAAGCCAGTCGTCCAAATAGAGGGAGGCTCGGATGTCCGCTAAATGAAGGAATTTGGCTACATTCCTCATCAGCCTCGTAAACACAAGAGGAGCTGTGCTTAGGCCAAAGCACAGGGCTTGAAACTGGTAGACAACCTTTTCGTAAACAAATCTCAGAAAAGGTTGGGAGTCTGGGTGGATGGGGACGTGGAAGTATGCGTCCCTTAGGTCTAAAGAGACCATCCAGTCTTCCCTTCTGACCGCTGCTAGAACGGACTTTGTGGTCTCCATGGAGAACGTCTGCTTTGTGACAAAGACATTCAGCGCACTGACGTCTAGCACCGGCCTCCACCCTCCTGTCTTCTTTGCCACTAAGAAGAGATTGTTGTAGAAGCCCGGGGTTTGATGGTCCAGGACTTTGACTACCGCTCCCTTTTCTAGTAAGAGAGACACCTCCTGTTTCAAAGCTCGTCTCTTGTCTTCCTCTCTGTACCTGGGAGAGAGATCGATGGGAGACGTTGCTAGAGGGGGTTTTCGTACAAACGGGATCTTGTACCCCTCTCTGAGCAACTTCACAGATTGTGCATCTGCGCCTCTCTTCTCCCAGGTCTGCCAGAAGTTCTTGAGTCTGGCTCCCACTGCTGTCTGAAGAAGCTGGCAGTCAGACTCTGCCTTTAAAGGACTTGGTTCCTTTCTTCTTTCCACGTCTCCCTTCGGCACGAGCACCTCCTCTGCTGGAGGCTCTGCCACGAAAGGGCGGAATAAATCGGGACGCTGGAGTGTCCATCCTTGGTCTAGCTGACAAGGTAGGCAAAGGGGTGGCTTTGCGAGCAGAGGACGCAACCAGGTCATGAGTGTCCTTCTGTATCAAAGAAGCAGCAATCTCCTTAATCAAGTCCTCTGGAAAGAGGCACTTAGAAAGAGGAGCAAACAGAAGTTCGGATCTTTGACAAGGTGTCACTCCAGCTGACAGGAAAGAGCAAAGGTTCTCACGCTTCTTGAGGACTCCGGATACGAACGATGCAGCAAGCTCATTAGACCCGTCACGTATGGCCTTGTCCATGCAGGACATGATAAGCAAGGAAGTATCCTTCTCTGTCGGAGAGATCTTCCTGCTTAAAGCTCCCAGACACCAGTCTAAAAAGTTGAAGACCTCAAAGGCTCTAAATATCCCTTTCAAAAGGTGGTCTAGGTCCGAAGATGACCAACATATTTTCGAGCGTCTCATGGCTAGCCTGCGGGGAGAGTCTACAAGACTTGAGAAGTCGCCCTGGGCAGAGGCAGGAACTCCCAAGCCGAGAACTTCTCCCGTGACATACCAGACGCTCGATTTAGAAGAGAGTTTAGCAGGGGGAAACATAAAGGCTGTCTTCCCTAGACTCTTTTTGGACTGCATCCATTCTCCTATCACTCGTAAAGCTCTCTTGGACGAGCGTGCGAGGACGAGTCTAGTAAAGGCAGGCGAGGATGACGGCATACCTAATACAAACTCTGACGGAGGAGAGCGCGGAGCCACAGACACAAACTGGTCCGGAAACATCTCTTTGAACAGAGCTAGAACTTTTCTAAAGTCCAAAGAGGGTTGCGTGGACTTAGGCTCGTCAAGATCCGAATGTGGTTCATCAACGTGAGCGGCACCATCATCATCCGAAAGTCCATCATCCGAGTATTGAGGAGGAAGCGGCAATGGAGTAGGTAACGGCTGGTTAGCTGAGTCCGGTCGCACGGGTGCACGCGTGACTGAACCGGACGCAACGTCATGGAACTGTTGCCCAGTCTGTGAGCTGGCAACAACCATAGCAGCGCGGGGACGCACAGCGTCTACTCCAGACTGTCTAGCCTGATGCGGGTGAGCAGTGGCAACCACACTGGGTTGCGGAGGTTGACGCACCGCGTCAAAACAAAACAACTCTGACTATTGTTGTGTCTCGCGAACGTCAACGGAAGGCTCCGTGCGTCGCTGAACGTCAACATGCGGCTGGCAGGGTACACTGGAACGCATGGGTGGCGGAACTCTCTCAACTGGAGTGCGCAAGAAGGTCGCCTCAGCGTCCACAGGACGCACAACCGAGTGTGTGGTTGGTTGTAGGCAAGAGGCTGGTGCAGCAGCAACCTTCTCCACACGAAAGTCCTGCATCAGTGACGTTAATTGGGACTGCATGGTCTGCAGCAAAGACCACTTAGGGTCTGCAGGAGCAGGTGCGGCGACAGACGGTGTAACAGTCTGAGGCGGTACCGCTTTGCCTCTCTTAGGAGGTGAGCAGTCATCGGAAGACTGCAGCGAGTCCGAACTGACCCAGTGGCTACAACTGGGCCGTTGGACTTGCGCGGAAGGGACCGACTTGCACTTAAGTGGTCGTGAGACCTTGGTCCATGGTTTCTTGCGAGAAACCTCTTCCGCAGACGAGGAATAAATGGGCTCTCTCGTCTTTGTGTGGGTGGGGCGATCTTGGGTAGATACGCCCGAAACCACGGAGGGAACGTCTGTTCGCTGATTAAAGCCTCTCGAACCCATTGGTCGTACGACATTGCTTCTCCCCTGGACTTGGGAGCTTGCAAGAGGTCCCGGACTAGGAGGACGACAGGCACGAACAGACGAACCCTCAAGCGCAACACTATCCACAACACTATCACTCACTTTATCACCTCCCACTGCACTTTTACACTTCAGCTCCTTGACGTCCGCCATGAGCTGGTTACGGTCACTAGCCAGGGACTCAACTCTCTCACCCAGAGCTTGGATGGCACGCATCATATCAGCCATTGAAGGTTCCTGAGTGCCAGTAGGGGGATTAGGAGCAACCACTACAGGGGAAGGAATAGGTTGTGGGGCATGAGGAGAGGAAAAATCAACAGAACGAGATGAACTTCTCCTGACTCTATCTCTCTCTAGCCTACGTGTATATTTTTGGAATTCGATAAAATCGAATTCCGAAAGCCCAACGCATTCCTCACATCGATCTTCCAATTGACAGGTTTTATCCCGACAATTGGAACAAACGGTGTGAGGATCGATAGAGGCCTTCGGAAGACGCCTTGAACAGTCCCTAACATTACACTTCCTGAATTTAGGGACTTGAGAAGGGTCAGCCATTTTGAATTGGTCAAAGGGGAATTCAAAAACTATCCAAAGTCATCAACAAATAATCCGATATCAAAAAAAGAATGCAAGGATTTATTGAAGAGAAAGCCTGCACAGCGAAAGCTCAAAACTAGAATAGTGTACTTCACCAAATAGTTGTGAAAACAAATCCAGTTAGCAACAGCGAATTAGTAGGTCTTGCCGGTAGCACGACAGAGAGAAAATTGAGTTCTTTGTTTACAATGAGTACTGGGTACTTGGACGACAGATGGCGCTGTTGAAGTACACCCCCTACCTGCATAGCGATCGCTGGCGGATTTTTTCCGTAGAGTTTTCTGTCGAGCAGCAGAGCTGCAGCTATTATAATCACCGGCTAAGTTAAATATTGAAAAATGAAGCACATATATGGAAATATAAAGGAAAATCATATCTATTTTTTGCCAATGACAGTCTAGGTATAAAACATATTTAAGGTTAAATTTAGGTACTCTGTAGGATCACATATAAGTTCACCCGAAGTTACCAGTGTCACAATTCCTCTTATCCATAAGCTGAATGAAATACTGTAATGAGTTTTTTCAATTTTTTTCATTAAATAAGAATATTGGAAAAAAAAAATTTCATAAGTGGAAGATGAAAATAGTTTACAGTGAACATCTGTTCTGCCTACAAAGAGGTAAATGTTATTTGCAATCCTCTGTCTAGACTTTCTTCATATACAAATTCCTGTTGGCCGAATATTTTTGAATAATGAAGGATGGCTGGAAGTACCTATCAAAGTAAGTCTTAATCTTATCCTGAATCTTACATTATATTTGTGAAACTGCCCACTGCACCAGTGAAGTTAAATTAAGTACTTTATAAATTGTTCAAGAAAACTTTTAAAACTTTGAGAAATCATATGTAACTTAGCCAGAACACTCATGATTAATCAAACTTAGGTTATAACTATCTGAACTTTGTAAAAATTATACCTTTTATCATATAAACTAAGTGGCATAAGTTTTCATTACAGTAGCAGAAATACTTACCTAATAACAAAACTTCTGGATTTTTCTCTTCTGGATCTTTAGGTGCCATGGATGTCCGAGCTATTGTGCCTTGAGATCCAAGAGGACCTCCTAAAAGTAGCCTTGATCCCTTACGTGAAATGGTCACAGTAGTTTCGTCAACTAATGTCGGGACAGCATACACACCAGAACTGCATTCTCCAATATATATGGTTGGACTTCAGAAGAGACAAGAAAATAGCTTGGATTAAAATTAAATTCACATCTTATATTTTGAATAAACATACCATAATATCTTGAAATCCATAAAGAACTAAATTATCAAAATTATCAACAACCATGTAACTGACAAGGACTAAAAAGAACAATGGTCTTATAATACTACCTTCTAGTATGTTAAAACATTAAAAGCCTGTGCTCATACCTGGTGTTTCTCAGGGTAGTGTTCTTGGCCCATTACTTTTCATACTATAAACACATATGCTGTTTGTCCTAGAAAACGATTTTGTTGCATTTGCACATGATGCTACTCTTTGCATCAATTCCATCTCTTAAATGCAGATCTAGGGTTGCTGAATCCCTTAGAGATCTAGCTAATTAGTACATGATGCAAATTATGGGTCATCAATTTGAACCCTAACAACACTCAAAGTATGATTGAAAGTAGCTCAAGAGCAATGGATCCTCAACATCCAGATCTCTGAACTGCTGTTTCTTTAACTATATACAACTCCTTTTATATTTTAGGTGTGATTCTTGATTGCAAATTTACTTTTGAGAAACACACCGAGTCTGTTTCTTCTTCAATTTGGCAAAAACATATTGAGAAAGTCCTTCAAGATTTTTAGTGATCAATCTATCATGAAGAACTATTTTAATTCTTTCATTCTGCTTTATTTTGCATGTTTTTTTTCCTGTCTGGTTTTCTGCCACTTACTCATCATATTTTCCTGGACTAAAACTTGCAGTCTGTTAAATTTTCTATTCCTGAGCTTGATATTAACCCGTGGCACAGTTGTTCAGTTAGCTCTTTATGCATTGTTGACCATCCTTTGTATTTAAGTCTTCCCACACTACCCTCCTGTATGTAGTACTAGGTATACAGTTAATTCTATCAGTCTTGCCTTCTCCATAATAAAGCTCAACACTACACAATATTCCAGATGTTCGATTCCAGCTGTCACCAGATTGTAGAATGATCTTCTAATCCGGCAGTTGAATCAGTGGAACTTCAGAGGTTCAAATTTCCAGTGAATGCTTTTATGTTAAACAGAAAAGGTTGATATGATTATCTCTTCATTGTTTATATATGACAGCTATATCTTGACAGTGTTACTATTCTTAAGATATTTTGTATTTTTCACTATTACTTCTTATAGTTTATTAATTTCCTTATTTCCTTTCCTCACCGAGATATTTTCCTTGTTGGAGCCCTTGGACTTGCAGCATCTTGCTTTTCCTACTAGGGTAGTAACTTAGCTAGTAATAATAATAATAATAACCAACAGCATCCTCTGTCTCATAAAATTTTAAGGGAGAACAAATGTAATACCCTCAAAACACATTATAGTAAGCTTAGTCAAAGGTAGCAATAAAAGACATCTAAACTAATCTGGACCTGTACACGCTGTCAAAGTTGTCTTGGGTGTTTCCAGTTAAAAGCCTATAACTAGATTCAACATCTTGATTGCAAACTTAGGAGCTCAAATTTCCCAAAACTCTAAACGAAATACTTTGGAGGGATATTGGTTTGTTAATATTATATTGCCAACTGTATGAAAACGGTAAATTTCACTTTTTTATAAACCACTTTGAGTAATTTTATATAAAACTGATGGGAAGTCACTCAGGATGACACAAAGATAGGTATCAACCAGCCACCCGTTGAGATACTGCCACTAGAGAGTTATGGGGTCCTTTGACTGGCCAGACAGTACTACATTGGATCCTTCTCTCTAGTTACAATTCACTTTCCCTTTGACTACACATACAACAAATAGTCTGGCCTATTCTTTAAAGATTCTTCTCTGTCCTCATGCACCTGACAACACTGAGATAACCAAACAATTTTTCATCACCCAAGGGGTTAACTACTGCACTGTAGTTGTCAGTGGGTACTTTCCCCTTGGTAAGGGTAGAAGAGACTCTTTAGGTATGGTAAGCAGCTCTTCTAGGAGAAGGACACTCCAAAATCAAACCATTGTTCTCAAGTCTTGGGTAGTGCCATAGCCTCTGTACCATGGTCTTCCACTGTCTTCGACTAGTTCTCTCTTGCTTGAAGGTACACTTGGGCACACTATTCTATCTCATTTCTCTTCCTTTTGTATTGTTATTTTTTTATAGTTTATATAGAAAATATGTTATTTTCATTAGTAAAATAAATTTTTGAATATACTTACCCGATAATCACGTAGCTGTCAACTCTGTTGCCGACAGAAATCTACGGTCGGGATACGCCAGCGATCGCTATACAGGTGAGGGTGAACACAACAGCGCCATCTGTGGTCAGGTACTCCAGTACTTCTTGTCAACACCACCTCAATTTTTTCCTCGGTCCACTGGTTCTCTATGGGGAGGAAGGGTGGGTCAATTAAATCATGATTATCGGGTAAGTATATTCAAAAATTTATTTTACTAATGAAAATAACATTTTTCAATATTAATCTTACCCGATAATCATGTAGCTGATTCACACCCAGGGTGGTGGGTGGAGACCAGCATACATGTTAACAAAGAAGCTAAGTATCCCGTATTTTATTTTATTAGTTATTCAAAAATAACATAAAATAAATAAGTACCTGGTAAGGAAGACGACTTGAACCATTACTCTGCCTTTATTAAGTATGTCTTCCTTACTGAGCGTAGCGGTCCTCTTATGATGCTGAACGACTCTTAGGTGCTGAAGTATAAAGGGCTGCAACCCATACTAAAGGACCTCATCACAACCTTTAACCTCGGCGCTTCTCAAGAAAGAATTGACCCCCCGCCAAATCAACAAGGATGTGGAAGGCTTCTTAGCCGACCGTACAACCCATAAAAAGTATTCAAGAGAAAGGTTAAAAGGGTTATGGGATTATGGGAATGTAGTGGCTGAGCCCCCGCCTACTACTGCATTCGTTGCTACGAATGGTCCCAGGGTGTAGCAGTTCTCGTAAAGAGACTGGACATCTTTGAGATAGAATGATGCGAACACTGACTTGCTTCTCCAATAGGTTGCATCCATAACACTCTGCAGAGAACGGTTCTGTTTGAAGGCCACTGAAGTAGCCACAGCTCTCACTTCATGTGTCCTTACCTTCAGCAAAGCAAGGTTTTCTTCCTTCAGATGAGAATGTGCTTCCCTAATCAGGAGCCTGAATAGGTAAGAAACTGAGTTCTTAGACCTTGGAAGAGAAGGCTTCTTGATATCACACCATAAGGCTTCTGATTGTCCTCGTAAAGGTTATGACCTTTTTAGATAGTACCTAAGAGCTCTAACTGGGCAAAGTACTCTCTCCAGTTCGTCCCCCACCAAGTTGGACAGGCTTGGGATCTCGAACGACTTAGGCCAAGGACGTGAAAGAAGCTCGTTTAGCAAAAAACCGAGCTGCAAGGAACATGTAGCCGTTTCAGATGTGAAAACTATGTTCCTGCTGAAGGCGTGGATCTCACTTACTCTTTTAGCTGTTGTCAAGCACACGAGGAAAAGAGTTTTTAATGTGAGGTCCTTAAAAGAGGCTGATTGGAGAGGTTCAAATCTTGATGACATAAGGAACCTTAGGACCACGTCTAGATTCCAGCCTGGAGTGGACAACCGACGTTCCTTTGAGGTCTCAAAAGACCTAAGGAGGTCCTGTAGATCTTTGTTGGTGGAAAGATCCAAGCTTGTGTGGCGGAAAACCGCTGCCAACATACTTCTGTAACCCTTAATCGTAGGAGCTGAAAGGGATCTTACGTTCCTTAGATGTAACAGGAAGTCAGCAATCTGGGTTACAGTGGTACTGGTTGAGGAAACTGCATTGGCCTTGTACCAGCTTCGGAAGACTTCCCCTTTAGACTGATAGACTCTGAGAGTGGATGTCCTCCTTGCTCTGGCAATCGCTCTGGCTGCCTCCTTCGAAAAGCCCCTAGCCCTTGAGAGTCTTTCGAAAGTCTGAAGGCAGTCAGACGAAGAGCGTGGAGGTTTGGGTGTACCTTCTTTACGTGAGGTAGACGTAGAAGGTCCACTCCTAGAGGAAGAGTCCTGGGAATGTCGACCAGCCATTGCAGTACCTCTATGAACCATTCTCTCGCGGGCCAGAGCGGAGCCAACCAACGTCAGCTGTGTCCCTTTGCGAGAGGCGAACTTCTGAAGTACCCTGTTGACAATCTTGAACGGCGGGAATGCATACAGGTCGAGATGGGACCAATCCAGCAGAAAAGCATCCACGTGAACTGCTGCTGGGTCTGGAATCGGAGAACAATACAACGGGAGCCTCTAGGTTATCGAGGTAGCGAACAGATCTATGGTTGGCTGACCCCACAGGGCCCAAAGTCTGCTGCAAACATTCTTGTGAAGGGTCCACTCTGTGGGGATGACCTGACCCTTCCGGCTAAGGCGATCTGCCATGACATTCATATCGCCCTGAATGAACCTCGTTACCAGCGTGAGCTTTCGATCTTTTGACCAGATGAGGAGGTCCCTTGCGATCTAGAACAACTTCCACGAATGAGTCCCTCCCTGCTTGGAGATGTAAGCCAAGGCTGTGGTGTTGTCAGAGTCCACCGCCACCACCTTGTTAAGCTGGAGGGACTTGAAGTTTATCAAGGCCAGATGAACTGCCAACAGCTCCTTGCAATAGATGTGAAGTGTCCTTAGCTCCTGATTCCATGTTCCCGAGCATTCCTGTCCGTCCAAAGTCGCACCCCAGCCCGTGTCTGATGCGTCAGAGAAGAGACGGCGGTCGGGTTTCTGAACAGCCAAAGGTAGACTTCCTTGAGAAGAAAGCTGTTCTTTCACCACGTGAGAGTAGACCTCCTCTCTTCGGAAACAGGAACTGAGACCGTCTCTAGCGTCATGTCCTTTATCCAGTGAGCCGCTAGATGATACTGAAGGGGGAGGAGGTGGCGTCTCCCTAACTCGATGAACAGGGCCAGCGATGAAAGTGTCCCTGTTAGACTCATCCACTACCTGACTGAGCATCGGTTCCTTCTCAGCATGCTCTGGATGCATTCTAGGGCTTAGTAGATCCTTGGGGCCGACGGAAAAGCCCGAAAAGCTCGACTCTGAAGATCCATACCCAGGTAGACAATGGTCTGGGATGGGACGAGCTGGGACTCCTCAAAATTGACCAGGAGGCCCAGTTCCTTGGTCAGATCCATAGTCCAACTGAGAATCTCCAGACAGCGACGACTTGTGGGAGCTCTTAAAAGCTAGTCGTCTGACGGAGCCGGACACAAGATCATGGTACTGCTGCACAGTCTGTGAACTGTCAACCATGGGGAAGCGAGGAAGTACAGCGACAACCCGAAGCTGTCTAGACTGTCTGGGTCGTACAGACAACTCCTTATCGGGTTGCTGAGGTTGCCGCACTGCGTCACAACAAGTCACTTCTGCTGGTTGTTGAACGTCTTCCCAGTGACACACTGACTCCGTAAACAAAAAAAAAAAATCCTCTAACAAGGACTAAGCTTGGACTGCATGTCTTGCAACAAAGCTCAAGGTCTATGGGAGTAGGTGTGGTAACAGACGGGATTAGCGACTGAAGTGGAACCATTACCCTCCCTGGAAGCATGTTATGCTTAAATAAAAGTCCATAGGAGGCTAAGCAGCTAAAGGCTCCTCTCCAAATGACAGAGTCCTCAAGGGAATATCAGAAGGAGGGAGAATAGCACTTTCTCATCTACAGGAACCATATCCGAGAAAAGCTAAGTTCTCTCAGTGAGGGTTTCACTGGTGCAAAAGCAGCAGACTAGAAGGCAACGTTATGAAACTGCTTGACAGTCTAGTGAGTTGGCAACAACCAAAGATGTGTGACTGAGGAGCATGCGGTAAGGTATGCAGAGCATGCTGTATGCAGAGCATGCTGTATGTAGAGCATGCTGTAAGGTAAGCAGAGCATGTTGCATGGCGTGCGGCTTATGCTGCATGGGAAGAGGCTCATGCTGCATGGGATGAGGCTCATGCTGCATGGTATGAGGCTCATGCTGCATGGGATGAGGCTCATGCTGCAAGGGATGAGGCTCATGCCGCATGCGTTGAGGAGGATGCCGCATAGTATGAGGCTCCTGCCTCATGGGTTGAGGCGGTTGCCGCATAGCATGAGGCTCCTGCCTCATGGTTTGAGGAGGATGCCGCATAGCATGAGGCTCCTCATAGCATGAGACTCCTGCCTCATGGGTTGAGGAGGATGCCGCATAGCATGAGGCTCCTGCCTCATGGGTTGAGAAGGATGCCGCATAGCATGAGGCTCCTGCCTCATGGGTAGAGGAGGTTGCCGCATAGCATGAGGCTCCTGCCTCATGGGTTGAGGAGGATGCCGCATAGCATGAGGCTCCTCATAGCATGAGGTCCTGCCTCATGGGTTGAGGAGGATGCCGCATAGCATGAGGCTCCTCATAGCATGAGGCTCCTGCCTCATGGGTTGAGGAGGATGCCGCATAGCCTGAGGCTGCTGCCTCAAGGATGGTGGAGGTTGCTGCAACGCATGAGGCTGCTGCCTCAAGGATGGAAGAGGTTGCCGCAACGCATGAGGCTCCTGCCTCAAGGGAAGAGGAGGTGAGTTGAGGCTCTTGCCTCAAGAGTTGAGGCTCTTGCCTCAAGAGTTGAGGCTCTTGCCTCAAGAGTTGAGGCTCTTGCCTCAAGAGTTGAGGCTCTTGCCTCAAGAGTTGAGGTTCTTGCCTCAAGAGTTGAGGCTCTTGCCTCAAGATTTGAGGTTCTTGCCTCAAGAGTTGAGGCTCTTGCCTCAAGAGTTGAGGCTCCTGCCTCAAGGGTTGAGGAGGTTGCCGCAACGCATGAGGCTCCTGCCTCAAGGGAAGAGGAGGTGAGTTGAGGCTCTTGCCTCAAGAGTTGAGGCTCTTGCCTCAAGAGTTGAGGTTCTTGCCTCAAGAGTTGAGGTTCTTGCCTCAAGAGTTGAGGCTCTTGCCTCAAGAGTTGAGGCTCCTGCCTCAAGGGTTGAGGAGGTTGCCGCATAGCAAGAGGCTCCTGCCTCAAGGAAAGTGGAGGTTGCTGCATAGCGCTGGTACCTGGCAACTCCCAATGCGGCAGCTCACGCATGGAGGCAGGAGGAGCCTCAACATCATACGTCTGGCAGGGTGGACTGCGCAGAGGTGGAGGAGCGCTCGCAGGAGGAGGTGTGCTAACCTTCTCTGCCTGAAACTCCTGCATCAACACCGCAAGCTGAGACTGCATTGTCTGCAGCATAGACCACTAGAGTCTAAGAAAGACAACAACAAACGGAGCTACTGTCCGTTGAGACTGAGGGTCTAAAACAGCTGGTGCGGCAACAGACGGAGTTACTGCCTGTTGCGGTAACACCTTGCCTCTCTGGGAGGTGTGCAGTTGTCGTACTGCAGCAAGTCCGAACTGATGGCTCCACCTAGGAGTTGGACTTGCGCGGAAGGGACCGACTTGCACTTAAAAGCTGCAAGATTTGGTCCATGGTTTCTGCGAGAAACCTCTTCCGCAGACGAGGAATAAATGGGCTCTCTCGTCTTTGTGTGGGTGGGGTGATCACGTCGGCTACGTGAGTTGGTTACACCCGAAACCACGGAGGGAAACGTCTGTTCGTCGATCAAGGCCTGATGAACCCATAAGTCCTTCGACGTTACTTCTCCCCTGGCTTGGGAGCTTGTAAGAGGTCCCAGACTAGGCGAACAACTGGCACGAACAGACGAACCCTCGAACGCAACACTGTAACACTTTGCGCTTATCACTTTATCACTTTTGATTTTCTGTTTGCACTTATTTCACTGAACTCGAAACTTTAAGTGGTTTGTACCTGAAACACGCAATTCTATCCTTCATTAAAAGATAGTAATTGCGAAAACAGTATTACAATGTAACAGAAAAACATAATGAAAGATAAATAATTCAGTGGCTGGAAAAGAGACTAAACACTAGATCAAATAAACTACGTTTAAAATCTCTCACCGCATAAAGCCTGGGAACAAGAATAAAACTCTAGAAACGTTTACCTTCTTCCCCTAAAGAGACTAGGGAGAAGAGCAAAAACGATAACAACGTTACCCGCTTGAACGAAACGTTTATCCTCCTCTCTCTCCCTCCGTCTCTATCTCTCTCTCTCTCTCTCTTGACTTAGAACCTGAGAGATGAGCCCAATTATATACTGTATATCGTTAAAACATATTATTGTTAAAGGAAAAAAACTGAAAGATTTCCCAAATAAAAAGTTCCTTTATTAAAATTAAAACCATTTAAGCTAAGAAAGAATGAACAAAACGCTAGAATCGGTTTACTCTTACTGCAACGTGACACCGTGAATACTCTCTCTCTATCGTAACGATAGAGCGCAAGTTGAACGTTCTGAACGTCAACAACTGCAGAGACAAAACAAAACGTTAGTTCAACTTTGAAAACAGTACGAGACTATCAAAGAAATTCTTTCAAAAACATTAAAATAGCATAATATGTTAACAGGTAAAAACGAAATGACGGGCTCAATGTTAATTAACTTCGGTTCCAAGAAAAGACCGCCTACTATTAGGAAAGGTCGAATATAAACAAATATAAAAATTAATTTTAATAAGTTTATAATAAAAGGAAGTTAATCGAAGAGGCCTATAAAAGGCGGAGAGATATAAAATAAATCTATAACTTTTGTTAAGCAAAATTAAGAAAGAGAGTCTATACTCTCTTCGACACCAACACTTCCGTCTAAGGGAAGGGTCGGCCATTAAAAGTGAAAGAGAGTTCATACTCTCTTCGTCACCAAAATTAAATCAAAAATTAAATCAAATTAATTCCAAAAACTTGCTAAGCTAATGATAAAGCTTCCTGAATAGCGAAGGCTAAACTCTAGAGCAAATACATCACCAAATCGTGAGCAATAACTCCAGAATCAACAGCGTATCCATGTAGGTCTAGCCGGAGGCACGACAGAGGAAAAATTGAGGTGGTGTTGACAAGAAGTACTGGAGTACCTGACCACAGATGGCGCTGTTGTGTTCACCCCCACCTGTATAGCGATCGCTGGCATATCCCGACCGTAGATTTCTGTCGGCAACAGAGTTGACAGCTACATGATTATCGGGTAAGATTAATATTGAAAAATTTATTGTAATGTTATTCCTGTTCTTAAAATATTTTATTTTTTCTTTTTTCCTTTCCTCACTGGGCTAATTTCCCTGTTGGGGTCCCTGGCCTTATAGCATCCTGCTTTTCCAACTAAGGTTGTAACTTAGCAAGTGATAATGATAATAATATGCTCAGCCAATAAAGTTCTATAAAGTAAGTTGGTGAATGGGATTTTGTCATTCATGTTTCTTAACAGTTTCTCATCATTAACTAATAAAGGGATGAGAGTATAATTACTTAATCAATAACAAGAGTATCACAACTTCATTCACAAAAGATAAGTTGAACAAATTTCACTTCATTTGTTTTAACAATGGACATTATCTCGTTGATGCCAGTTGATATCTTATCATATGATAAAAGAGGATTAGATATTTCTAAAAGTATGTAACACTCATGTGAAGTACATAAGATACTATTCCATACCAAGAAATTACATATGTAAATTTCAAATAAATCATAAAGGAATTTTATCTTCAAAGAATGACAATCATATGTAAACAATCTTCTTATCTATAACTCCATTATAAGACAGTAAAACATATAACCTATCAATCAATGTGTGATACTTTTCACAATGAATGGTAATCTTGTAGTTGACTGGTTTCTGTATTTCTTTCAGTTTATCTAGAATCTAACCGTGGCAAAAATCTCTGGAGAGAAATATTTGCTAGGTGAATTCCATGAAGGTCACTTGACAAACCACGCTCCCCCCCCCCCCCCCCCCCCCCCCGAAAAAAAAAAACTTCAGATAACATGTTGAAGAAATCATACATTTGGGCTATGTAATGGCCAAAGTCAACATCAACAGCCTCACCAGTGTTTCTATGCTTGATCAAAATATCAACAACAGACTACTTTTACATAAAATGTTGAAAAAGGAGCCTTAAGAAAATAAGCAGCTGCAAAAATAGCCCAAAGTATTTCACAAAAGAACTGAATAAAAAGGTGATATATTAATATTAATATTAGCCAAGCTACAACCTAAGTTGGAAAAACAGGAAATTAGGAAATGAATAAACTACATGAGAAGTAATGAATAATTAATATAAACAACATTAAAATAGATTTTTCATATATAAACTATGGAGAGATTTGTGTCAGCTGTTTAAACATAAATAACATTTCCTGCAAGTCAGAACTTCTGAAGATCCAACTATTCAACTGCCTAATTAGGGAGAGCATTTCACAATCTGGTCATAGTGGAAATGAAACTTCTAGAATACTATGTAGTACTGAGCCTTATGATGGAAAAGGCACGACTGAAAGAATTAACTGCATACCTAGTATTATGTCCAGGATGGTACTGTCTGGGAAGATCCAAATTCAAAGGATGGTCAGAATTAGGAAAAATCTTCTGCAACACACATATTAAACTAACTGAATGATGGTGCCAGAGATTAATATCTAAATCAGAAAAAAGAAATTTAAAAGACCAAGTTATTTTTCAACAAATTACGAAGAGATTCAACAACTAAAGACCAGACAGGAGAGCAATACTCAAAACTATGCAAAATGAGAGAATTGAAACCATTCTTCAGAATAGATTGATCACCAAAAATCTAAAGACTTTCTCAATAAGCCATTTATTTGCAATTGAAGAAGAAACAGACTGGATGTGTTTCTCAAAAGTGATTTTCTATAAAAAAAAAAAAATCCCACTTGAAATTCTAAAGGAGTCATATAGAGTTAAAGAAACATTATCAATGCTGAGATCTGGATGTTGAGGAGCCACTGTCCTCGACCTATTTACATTCATACTTTGAGTTTTGTTAGGATTCAACTTCATGCCCCATAACTTGCAACATGCACTAAATTTTACTAGATCTCTATTAAGAGAATCTGCAATTCTAGATCTACATTCAGGAGATGGAATTTATCCAAAGAGAGTAGCATCCTCTGAATCTGCAACAAGCTTATTTCTAGGACAAAGCTCTTAAAACATGGCAATAAGTAGGAAAAATAGAATTCAACCAATCCCTATGATGAGCGTTGAAATCACCAACAAGAACAAAAGAGGCCTTTCTATCATCTTTTTGTATCTTAGCCTTAATGGCGAGAAGACAATCAAAGATAGAATCATATTCCTTCAATTTTCCATCTCAAACAGTGTTCAAAAGAAAAAATGACAAGATTGGAAGTAATTAACGATACAATCCTGAGTTCTTTACATATGAGTACGATTTCAGTGAAGTTGGAACACGGCAGTTAAATCTTTTAACGGGATGTTGACAATCGACTGGTTGTTTCCAGTTGGAAGTGAGGAAGCACTGCCACCCATCTCTCACTGGATCACTAACTTTGATTGCAGACAGGACTTACAGGGGTAGGTGTCGGTAGGTGAAGTTGTGTAAAGAATTAAGGTTTGCATAGTTAGGAAACATATAAATTACTTCCAAATTTGTTATTTGTTCCCGTACAAATACAAACATTCCTTCTTTACATGGGAGACTCATCCTTAAGATGGGGTAAGTTCCCTTACCAACTGGCTGGAACATTTACTAAGCATCTCCAAACTTGAGCATAATGATGCGCATAGAATGAAGGATCCTCACTCATTATTATCCACTGACATAGCACTGCCAGCAGGTCAATGGCCCATGTCAAGAGGCTAATGAGCTAAAATAAACTCAAGTAAAAGGTTTCTGGTATAACACACATGAGATAATGCATTAATTGAACATTTCCACACTCCCCTTGTAAGAAGTGTGGACCCACACTTCTTTAAACTATGTAGTATTAAATAGCTGTATGCTACATGGGGCTTCTGCAGACAGATCAAATCCAGTTAACAGGATGTCGTAAGCTGTAACCCAAGAGAGGGGAAGGTGAAAAAAAAAAGAAGAAAAGGCCAGTCATTCTAATATTAACCCCAGATTAAAACTAACCTCTGCCCTTGATCAGCTGCTAATTGTTCTGTAAGAGGAGCTCAGGTAGCTAAACCAATTGCTGTGCAGCTACAACAGGCCCAAGCGAAACTACATCTAGTGACCAGTGGATTAAGTCCAGCTAGTAATGGGCTGTGAGGGTTGTCTGTCTTTTTTAGACACCTGCTTGAAGAACCTGTCATAGAAAGATTCTTTCTCAACGTCATGGACATGCTTACTCCTTTCACATTATTCTGAGCCGTGTCCCCCTTCAAGAGGAAGATGACATATTGCCACCAGGTCAATGACCTCTTTGATCTATGCAGAGATTGTTTTTGGTCACCTTCTACACCTTCCTGGGTCTGACAAATAGATGCTTTATATGAGGACGAGCTCGACATGTATGTTTGAAACAATACCTTAGCGCTCACACAGGATACAATAGCAGACAATCAGTCATCAGTTACTTCCCTAAGACTAAAAATCTGAAAGTTTGTGAACCTGGGATTGAGTAAGGATGGATTTTGGGTCTTAGTGATACACTCATCGACAAAGGAGAATGAGACCTGCCCCCATCTATTTGAATAGACTATGTCATAGGAGAGACCATGAAACTTGCTAACCCATTTGGCTGAGGCCAGAGCGAGTAAAAAGATTGTTTTCAGCGTAAGATTACAGTGGCTCGTACATAGCCTCTTTTAAGGAACGGACAACTTTAGTCACACTCCAGGGTGATGGTCTCACTTCTGACGTAGGGAAGGCCTGTTCAAAACTTTGTAAGACCATCAACAGTTCTACTGCAGCCTAAATGTCAACTCCTTTCAGCCTAAAGACCTGGCTCAATGCTGAGAGATAAACTTTCACCGCTGACACTGAACAGTTTTTTCCTCTCAAAGATATAGTAAATATTTGGCTATCAGGGGTATAGTGGCTCCGAGGGGACAAACACTCCTTCCACAACACCAGCTACAAAAGAGGGATCATTTTATTTGATAAAATGAGGAGTATGACCTCCTGAGGTACCCAGACATCTATTTCACAGTCTATTGTGAAAATCCTCTCTGTGTGAGGAGATTCCAGATAACCTCAAAGCATGAAGATATAATGACTCCACTGAATTGTAGAAGACCTGGGCGTAAGATTATTGCAGAAGGTCGTTAAAGGGAAGTAACTCCCTTGGAACCTCCGAAAGAAGCAGCAGAAGGTACAGGTACCATTCGATTGGCGGCCATAGTGGAGCTATTAAGGTTATGTTGAGGATGTGAATCAATCTAACCCTCTTGAGAACTTTTCTCAGCAGTCAGAAAGAGGGAAATGTGTAGACATCCAAATTGTTCCACCAATGTTGGAAGGCATCCTCGCTTGCCGTTTCCAGATCTTGAACTAGAGAGTGGTATACTGGAAGTTTCCGGTTGAGAGACGTCGCAAAGAAGTTATCATTGGCAAACCCAATTGAGTCATTATCATGTTCGCTATCCAAGGGTTAAAAAACCATTCGAATCCAACTATTCAAGCCCTCCTGCTCAGTTTGTCTGCCATAATGTTATTCTTGCCAGGGATATAGTAGGCTGACAGGGCAATCACATTGTTTTCCAACAAATACAGGATTTGTACAGCCAGAAGGCAGAGGTGCTCTGATAATTAATAGTACTTTCTCCATTTAGACATGCTACTACGGTTATGTTGTCACACACATCAACACAACCGATTGACCTGCATGGAGTGGTTTAAAGTGTTGGAGAGTGAGAAAGGTTGCCTTCAGCTCTAACAAGTTGATTTGACACTTGCGTTCTGAATCGGACCACTGTTCTGACAACACATGTTGGACCAGGTGTGCCCTACACCCTTCCTTTGATGTGTGCGTTAACAGCATGGGTTCCGGAGGAGGGGCCAGTCTAAGTCTGTGCCTCTGAGGAGATTAGTGGCAGAGAGCAACAACCTCAAATCTTACTTTTGTTCCTCCTCAATAAGAATCATCCTTTCAGGAAGACCCCTGTTCTGCAACCAATGGGACTTTAGCTGCCATTAAAGGAAGCAAATGCAAAGGCGACTGTTCAGAACTAGGCGTTCAAGAGAAGCCAAGTGTCCCAGCAGTTTTTTTCCATTGCAGAACCTGCAGAGAGGTTTGTTGTAAAAACAAGTGCAACCTCTCACAATTTGTTTATGCAAGTATACTAGGTTCTGTTTGGGCTTAAGATCCTACTTCTCTCGTTGCAAGAAGTCTGTCCCAACGGAGGAGGAAGGTTTCCGCCGAGTCCAATAAAATTAGCCAGACATCCAGGCAATGCAATAGACGCATCCTGTTGCCATGAGCACAGGCTGACAATAGTGCAGATCCTAGTGAAGACTTGCATATCTGTAGATAGCCTGAAACACAGTCAGTACCTAAAACTCATAATGTATACCTTTTTCACTATTATGAACTGAAGGTACTTCCTTGAGGCAGGATGGATTATAATTTGGAAGAAGAGCACTTCCTTGAGGTCTAATTTAATTATGAAGTCTACTGCTCTTACCGTAGCTGCGTCTCCATCTCAAACAGGGTCTGACGCATGAATCCGTTCAAGACAACGGTCTATGACTAGTCTCCAGCCTTGAGACACCTTCTCGACAAGAAAGAGTCAACTAAAGAAGCCTGGGGGTCCACTGCAGACCTCCTGGAGAGCGCCCTTCTCTACCAGGGCCAGGACCTCTGCCCGAAGGACTGACCTTCACTGATCCCTGCACAAAGGGCATTGACCTCACAGAGGGACAAATCAGGGGAGGGGAAGAGATGCTGAATGGGATGCGATAACTTGCCCGCAGAAAGTTTACCGTCCAATGTTCCGCACCCCCGTGCTTCCACCTGGACTGTAGGTATCCCTCCACAGGTAGTATTGCAGGGGGGATTGCCTCCTCTAGTAGAGACATTGTCCTTGCTTGCCTTTGAGAACCCCACGTCCTTTGCCTCCCTTATCCAAAAAAGGGATTTTGACGAAGGAAAAATCTATTTCTGGGCGAGAGACCTGTGCCGCCCAGTGAAATTGCTCCTTATGCACCATTTCAAAGGAATATAACTGCTAATATTACCAGAGAAAAAATGTAAAGGAATGCTAGGTTGAACTAGCTCGCTCACCTAATGGTGTCGGTATAGACTGGGGCGAAATACCAGAGGTCTCGTACCATTTAGACTTCTCCTCTTCGAAATCCCTCAATAGTGAGGTGCAGTTCAACCTCCCCTGCCTCGCAGACCAGTACTACTAACTCAACCCACGCTTGCCCATCACTCCTTTCAAGCACCTGATTCATATAAGTCCAAGTATTTTATTCTCGTGTTTTTCATTGGATTTATCATCAACTTTCTCTCGATGGCCGATTCCCAAGATACCCCATCGAAGTTAAGTACCTTATCCATGAGTTGTTAGCGAGATTGGGCAGTGTAATCTTTGTTTTTATTATTGAGAAGTGTTTATATATGAGCGGCGTCCCCGTTCTTACTTTCGCCTCTGCCCTTTGTCTCGTTAGTTCGTCCGTCTTTAATATTCGTTCGAACCTTTAGGAATTTTTTCCTTATATTCATATAGTACACCGACTTTATGCTTTCATATAGCATTTATTTTATGTTATCCTATGATATCGGTGTTAGCGTTTCATCAGGAGTAGGTTATGTTGGTATGCCTGCATTCGTGCATGTTGGTGGATAGCGTCACCATTGAGATTGTTTCGCTAGTTCTAGGAGCTTTAATATCGACCATCTCACTTATTATTAGTAAAACCTTTTGTTTTATTACGCTCCACCTAGTTTTACGTTTGGTTCGAGTGGGACTCTCGCGTATTTTGTTGTTTTTACTGTTCGATCTACCGCTTCAGTAACTAGGTTGGTACCCCTGCTTTCCATCTACTGATGGCGTCATGCTCCTCCCTTACCACTCGCCCAAGTCCCTCTCTCGCCATATTTTTTCTGCATGCCTAACCTTACTTACGTGATTTCGCTTTTAATTCATTAATTATTTTTATGTATTTGTGCATTGATATTATGTTTATTGCTTTACTCCGTTATGATCATATTTTTGGGATTTTCATGTCATGATTGAGGGGATCTCCAGTTGGTAGCCCTGTCTACCACTGCGCACTGGCGATTTCCCGGTACCATTACCCCTCCCAACAAGTTGGGGAGGCTATTCCATCCCCCCCCCTTCAGTGTACACCCTTCCTCTCACTCGATGGTTGTTGGTTATGATTTACGGGTCAAGTATGCTTGTACCTCAGTCTTCCATCAACGTTCCGACATATTGAGGACTGAGTATACCAACGGGGTATGACTTAGTCTCATTCATTCATACCGGGCGGTTTCGTCTCCCCCCTCCCGTCGCCCCGATTGGCCATCGGGCGGGGAGGGGGAAGGCCGGGACCACCGGGGACTATCACACGTGATTAGTCGGTATAACTGCACCTTGGTGTAACCTTGCTTTTAGCTACGGTTGGGCATTTACCCAACTCTCTGGGTGGAACAGATACCATCCTTAGAAGATTTGTGTGCCTGTCCTCAACAGGAGCACCTTTCTAAGGAGCCAGAGTCTAAGCTATGGGTTGGCAAGATGTTACAGTTTGGTGGAGGAGGGAGGTTTGACTCGCCGTCCTCCACTTCTCAACCACTGCCTCAACATCCTTGAGAAGGAGGTGAGATGAGCTCAGTAGAGAACCTGCCTCTGAAATTTGGAGATCACGGCAACTTGTCTCTTCGGAATCGAGTTAGCCCATTAGTTTGTCGCATGGTGAGAAGAACTCCATTGCCTTGCAGCTGTAAGGATGATGTTCTTAAAATATTCCCGTTTGTACGGGTTCCACAGATCTTCAGTATTGAAGAAACAGCCAACTGTACCCTACCAGTGGTCCATCCAGGAAGAGGCCTGGAGGGTTACTATTGCCATTTTCTCCATAAACAGGGCATCTTCTGCTGAAAAGACAATGAATTGAGAAGTCAAATGGTCTGTTGTAGTGCCCAGAGCCAAAATTGACACTATTGGGTGTAAAGCAAGGGGGAAGGATTGGCACCCTGAACCTTGTAGTACTTCCTCAGCCTCACAAATGGGGCAAAATGATCTTAGACAACCTCCCATCCTAAATGAGTCTATCAGAGCTAAATTCTGGTTATCTACATTATCCTGTGCCTCGGCAGCCAAGATCGACCATGGCAGCTCAAGACGAGGTCTGTCTGCTCTAGGGGTCCAACAGAGTGGCTGCCTTCCCCTTAGGAGGGGATAAAGGAGCTTTGCTGAGACCATTTACTTTCCTTACGTTTGCAAGATTTGCAGGAAGGTAGACTCTGATTCCCCTTCTTGGGTATCAAGAGCTTTAGAACCTGCTGGTTGGGTGGTACCCTGATAGAAGTGTCTGAATTATTCGGTATCGGAGAGGGTCGTTAAGAGCGAAATACCGTAGCCTTGCTTGTCCTTATGGGGGAAAGGGCCATAAAAGGAACCTTCCCAGCATTTTGGGTCATAAGAGAGGGAGCTCTCGGGGTCTCAGCCTTCCACTAACCTGGAAGCCAAGTTCTTTAGAGTCATAGCGGAGTTCTTACTTTTCCTTGAGGAAGTTACTTCCCAGTAAAAGAAGCTAAAATGCTTTGAACCTCCTTCGGTATTACTATTTCCTGTTGATACTTCTTAGAGGAAGAAACCACCTCTGTATTCCTCCACTGGACATTGTATGGAAGGGGACCTCGATCCAATTCAAATGTTGAAATCTGAAATTGTCAATATAAGAGACCTCTATAGGAAATCACAAACCTCTGAGCATACGACGATGAAACGTATCTCCCTATGGAGAAATTACTTGTCCCAGAGGTCTCTGTTTCCTCTCTATCTTAATTGAGACAATTCCCAATTGTACCCATAAAGGATGAGCAGCGAAATGCTCAACAAGCCTCGACATATTCCCTCTCCTGGAAGAGAAGGCACGATCTTCTGCTTTTTGGGCAACAGAGATGCAGCTCGCACAGCATGTGTGCACACCAAAGTAACTCGAGCCACCTACTGGAAAAGCCATGCCTCTCACATGCAAGCGAACAGCACGAAGGCATGCACTTTCAACCTGAGTTACAGGTGTGCTAGAACAAACAGGTAGCGAGTGCATTACCTCTTCATGAGGTAATATAATGCACCCATCATCAAACAACCCCACGCCATAAGGGGGCGAGCTATGAGAGAGCAAAACAGTTATCACCTACTTTGGGAGAAAGGATAGTTAGCTGCACCTGGCATGAACGCTTAGGTAATTGACCGCGCTCAGGGTTAAACGAGGCCCTTGCGACCCACACATAAAAATGACAGTTATATTGGTGTTCCAGGAGAGCATGCTCGTGATCTCCAGGAAGCTCTAAATAGCTAGAGCACTCCAACACACTCACACAATGTTGCTTCTGAGCCCGCTGTTAAGCACTAAAAGGTCGACATGCTAGGAAGGAAAGCAAGGGTGTCTGCTTTGGTGGTGAGAGGACTGCTGCTCAGCGTACAACATCCTCCCGCCAGGAGAAAATCCTGGGGAGACACCAGCATGAGTGCCCGTCTGCAAGCACTCTGGTTCGACTTCCGGGGCACAAGACCAAGAAGGAGAGACTCTCTCCTCTCAGTTCTAGGACCCCAGGAGGTGGCCATATGTGAGGAGTAATAAGGAAGAATACCAGGTGAGAGGGAGAGAAGTTAGGATTTCTTACACTTCGAAGAAGACCCTAAAGACGAAGAATCCTTTTCAAACCTCTTTTTCCTCCTGCTATATACCTCTCACTGGGAGGATGGCCACTCACCACACTCATTGCAAAGAGAGTATCTTGGGGGCAGGATGTTCTCTGCAATCTGGGCAAAGGTGAAGATATCCCCCTCTTAGACATGAAAGTGCTGCACCTACGGCCCGACACTCTTGGACACGTGCACATGTATGGCATTCCTCATCGGGAAATACACACAATTATGAAAAGGAAAAAGGAAAAAGTTTTAGTTTTAGCAAGTTATGTTTATAGAATGAGCTGAGAACGTCTATTCATTCTTAAGGCTGAAATCAAGGTGGTTTGTCAGTAAGCCAGTGGAGGGCAGTCCTTCCCCACTACCAACAGGTAATAACCTGTGTTAGTACAGCAACAAAACTACAGTAAAAAATTATTAAATCATTTCCAATTGTTTATATTTTTAATAATATAAAACTATGAAAAAAATTCCATTGCAGATCTTACTTATATAAAAAAAAGGTGGAATTAAAAGATTAATACTATTAAACATCAAGCTGTTTCTACAATACCTTAATTTCTTGATGAGAAGACTGTCAGATTCATCTTTATTATGGTGTGATAGTTGCATAAATTCTTCAGTGAAATGATGAAGAGTCTGAGAAGCTACAGTAGTTGTTGGCACAGTCAGTAAACCTCCTGTCAGAAAACAAAAGAAAGAAGAGCTTGAATTATTAAGATTAATTTTAATGTCCATCAGAGACATGTTACAAGGCCTTTCATGTGTGTTAAAATTACTTAATAAACTATTCCAATTTTAAATAGCACAGTAATTTCTATTTTTTCCTAGCTTTACAAACCCAATTCCTTTACAATAGGAAACATGTCTTCAGTGGAGCTGAAACAGTCGTTCAATTCATTAATGAGTTAGTTACGACTGGTGGTGAGTGCAGAAGCTCTTTACTTTTGAACTTTGGCTCTGGACTAACAGGGGTGGTTGAGATGGGAAGTTGAACTGTAAAGGACTCTGGTATGTACAGCTTAAAAAACTAAAAATTACTTTTAAAAATTCTTATTTGTATTTAGGCATGTATAGTATACAGCAAAACTGGTGATACCTGAATTCAGTGATTTTCGTTTGAAAGTCACTAACTGGCAACTCTCACATTCTTCCCCTTTCTAATGAGACTAGGTTTGCGGGATGAAGCATTCTGTAAGCTCGCTAAATAAAAGATACAGTGCACTAAGCATGGTTTTAAAGAATTATCAGCTAGATCATTATGGAAAAATTACCCAATAATCTTGAATTTTGATAAAAATTAAAAAAAAGATAAATACTTAATGAGTCTGAAATTTTAGCTACCATAGTTATGTATTTAACACAAAGAACATATCATAGATGTAGTTGTGGACGGGGTCTAACCGGGCATCAACTGGCAGTCTCTCGGTGGCACTCTCACAAGCAAATCATCTGTAAAATATGGCTAAAACTTTCCAACAGCTACCGGATAACTGTAACTCTAGTTAAGCTTATTTCACCAGATTCTCTATAAAAAAAAAAAATGTAACCATTTGTCTTAACATCAACGATACAATTGTTAATAGATGGATAAATGATACAATGAAGGAGAAAAACTGAAAAGCCATCTTAGGAGATGAGAGACCCCGCTGCTGCACAACTACAGAAGACGACGAAGAGTTATAAAGCCAGTAGCATAAGCCTACAGTAAACTCTAGAGCCGCCGCCACCATCATCATCATCATCATCATCATCACCATTATTATTATTATTATTATTATTTTTATTGTTACATTATTATTATTATTATCATCATCATCATCATCATCATCATCATCATCATCATTATTATTATTATTATTATTATTATTATTATTATTATCATCATTATAATTTAACATACGTTTCTATTGTCTTTCTGTAGAATCTGCACATAATACGTGTGGCTGAATACATCTGACCTGATTATAAGTTTCCATTCGTAAAGTAAAAGTAAAACAATAGAAAGGTAGAATTAATTGTATCCCTAATGTCGAAGATAACTTACCACCTCACTTATTCATTTATTTATTAATTTTCATCAAACTAAGAAAACCCATTGGGAGACTAGAATTATAAAAGTGGCATTGACTATAGTCTAAACTATGACTTGTAATTTATTTATTGCATGTTTTAAAATCACGTTCCTAACTAACGTTTGTTTTATACACTAAACGACATAAGCTAAAAAGATGTAATAAATTTTAAATCATACCCCAAATGCATAAATTATTATCATTAGACAGTACCGCTCTGTTTAAACTGTTCTCCATCTAGATGCCCTTTTTCCCAGTTTGAATCCTTCTATCCAGACAGACAACTCAAAGACTAGTCTCACTGACTCTCACGGAAACACGATGACAAAGGGATTAGTGCTACAGTAACATATTTAATTTTTCTCATATTTAATTTTTGTTCTGAAGTATCATTTTAGCATGAAATATTTTTTTTCTAGTGATCTAACATTATTCAATGGTAAAATTATCCATAACAAGTGACCAACGTTGTCTTATACATAAACGTTTATAAAGTGAAATATAAGATTAGTACTAAGTGGCAACTTAAGAACAGTGCTTGTCCAAAGCAAAATCAATAAGTATCACCAGTTTTGCTGCATACTGTACATAGCTTTCATCCTTTATTATGCAGAGAATCACCGATTGGTAGGTCGGACGTTCCCCTACAACCAAAACTGGTTTATTCTTTTTTTTTCCCTGGAAGTGTTAATCTGCCTGGTCCCATATAAGAACAAAGCTGACGACTCCAGCAAGCTTGTATCTGCCTATCATAGGGATGAATAGATTAATACGCCTAGCCTTTCCAAGAAGATTGATATGTGGTGAAAGGAGGGACTCCTTCCCCTTAAGGGTACAGCAGTCCGGAATAAAATACCTGGTGTATGATGATCACTGGGCTGGTATAAATTCTACCATCCTTCCCTTCACTTCTGTTTCTAAAGAAGGGAGCTCAGAAGTGTAGCTTACCAGTATTAATTAGATCCAGTAAATAATACTTCAAATGCTTCGTCCCAAAAAGAGGGAGCACAAATAAGGGGTTTTGACGAAGGAAAAATTTAGTTTTACTATAAATCTCCTCTGATGTTCATATTGCTTCTTCCCCAGAAGCCCAGTTTAATCGACACTTCATCATCATCCTCATTTTCTAAGCCTATTGACACAAAAGGCCTCGGTTAGATTTCGCCAGTCGTCTCTATCTTGAGCTTTTAATTCTATATTTCTCCATTCATCATCATCTTACATGCTTCATAGTCCTCAGACATCTAGGTCTGGGTCTTCAAACTCTTCTAGTACTTTGTGGAGCCCAGTTAAACATTTGGTGAAATAATCTCTCTCGGGGATTGCAAAGAGCATGCCCAAACCAGCACCATATAACCAGCACCATAACCTTATCCACAGATGGCACTCGAGTAATCTCTCTTATAGTTTCATTTCTAATCGTGTCTTACCATTTAACCACCAATATTCTTCAGAGGGCTTTGTTCTCAAATCTACAAAATCTGTTGGATATTGTTTCACTGTCATATCACAACTCATGTCCATTCAGTAACACCGATCTTACTAAACCGATATCAAGCTGATTTTTACCCGTAAATCTTTCTGATTTTCCCATCCTCTTTCACTTCTACAAATAAATTAACTTATCAAAGGAATAGAGCCCTCTAGCAGTACCTTAAGTAGTAGGGAGCCCAGGTTGTTTCATTAGGCAGAATACCCTTCAGTTATCTCCCTTGACCACGGGTGACTGCAGTAGTGTTTCTTTAGAATGTTTACATACTGCATTTTAAAATATCTTGAACTTTATCCTAAGTAATTCAAAATAAATTAAATAAGAGTGATTTTACATAGAGTTTTTTTGCAAATAAACACCGCCTAAAACAGAAAACGTTTCAGGTCGAGGCTTCGCCTTTGCATCAGCACCTCTTGTGTCTTCTAGTTTTGTGTGTTCCTTATTTTCAATAGCTTTTATCTTTTTCCAACATTTGTTGCAAGACACTGATTTTCAATATTTTCTTCACAGAAAAAGAATCTTCCAATTGTTTCTACGCATGGTTCCTGAAGCTCTATTACTTTTCTTCGTATATCACTATACTGTGGACAGCATGTTTATGTTTCATCGCCGATCACAACAAATGAACCCATTAACACATACATGTGATAACTAATGATACTGAGAGCTTTCAGAAGGTCAGATTCCAGAATTATTTTTTTAGTGTATTTAAGCATATATTGTTGAAACAGTAAAACTGTATATTACACAAGCAGAAACATAGCTGTATAAAAGTAATTTGAGAGTACATGTAAGCAATAAGCATACATACTACATCTCAATAGCAGGATATAATAAAAATAAAAATAATAATAATAATAACAATAATAATAATAAAGCAATTGGACAGTACAGATAAGCAATAAGCACACACAACACATCTCAATAGCAGGAAATAATAAATAACAATAATAAAATTAATAATGATTATAAAAACAATTTGGCAGTACAGAAAATCAATAAGCATAAACAAGACATCTCAATAGCAGGAAATAAGCAATTTGTCAGTATAGGCATGTAAAGCAATCACAATAATACCAAAATATTTGACACAAAAATAAAGCAAGCAATGCATAAAGCAAGAAGAAAGGTAAAGTAGAATCTTTTTTATAAAAGCTTTATACCACTATACTTAAACATACGAGTAAACAACGAAAAGGGGAAACATTAATCATCTTTATTCATCTTCAAAACAGGACAAGTCATCATCATCGTCAAAACCTGCTAACAGCAATTCTTCAACTTTGTTACTACTGCTGGAATCACTTCTACAAATAATGCATCATCGTCTGTGCCATCAAGGGCATTTCTAATGCCACACTTTTTGAAAGCCCTCACACTGATTTCAGGCCTAATTTCATCCCAATATTTCTTCATCCACTTGCACACTTGGCCAATGGAGGGCCACTTCATTCTACCTAAGGGTGAGATTTCATGGTGTAGATCAGTCATCCACTTGTTCCAATGGTATTGCATGTTTTGCTTAAACAGCCTATTCACAGACACATCTAAAGGCTGTAATTGGCTTGTCAGTCCACAAGGAATGACAGCTAACTGTGTTTTACATTCTCCTACCATTTTTTAATGACTGCAGTTCTATGTGCTGTGAACTGATTCCAAACCAAAAGAGATTTTCTTAATAGTCCACCAGGATGCCTCGACCACACATTTCTTAATCAGTTTCATTCCATTTTCATCCATCCAGCCTTTTTGGTGGACATGAACCAATACACCTCTTGGAGTTTTATCTTTAGGTTGAGTTTTTCTTTTAAATATCAAAAGAGGTGGCTAGTCTTTTCATGGGCAGTGGTTTTCACTGAGACCGATTTAGACCTTCTGGCAGCCACAGTCTGTTGGATGGTACATCAAATGTGAGTGGAACTTCATCCATGTTCCCTATTTGTCCCAGTTCAAAACAAGTTTTCTTTTGTGCTTATATATGAAAAATTTATGAAATGATAAAATTTTGTCTCCATAATTAGCAGGCATTTTCTGTGCAATGGATATTTCTGTATGAATTAATAAGTCCTACCGTTTCATAAACCTGTAACATCACCCTTAATTTACTGAAAAGTTCTGTATCCCTTGTTGTTCTGCTAGTTTTTTGGCCTCTTCCATTATCATTTTGGTAGAAACACTTCTCCCCGAATTTCTATCGTTTATCACCCACGTTTTTATGTCAATCTCAAGTTCTGGCCAATAGGAGGCTGAATAACGAAGGTTATGTTTACCCTTCTTTGCACTTCTCAGTTTGTCTTCTTACTGTCGCCATGCACGTATGATCTTTTCTACAGGCAGTTGCCCAAACAACCTTGCTGCTGCTCTGTCATGCTCGTTGGCATAATCTACTACTTTTAATTTGTAGGAGATTTTGTAGCTGGCTCTTCTTCCTCCTGCTACCATGACGGTGAGCACATTGTTGTGTTTTTGTTATGATTATGAAATCGTTTTACCAAGTTTATATATCCATTCCAACAACACGAACTGACAGCGATTAACGTTGCCAGATATCATACTATGTAATCAATTGTGGCACAATAAGGCTTCAAAATGTTGTGCAATCATTATAAAATCAACAATTCATCGAAAATGTCATACATATGGACTAAAAAATTTTCTAAATTGCTAATTAAATCCAAATGTCCTAGGTCGTACAGCAATGGGTCATACATCTGGCAGACAGCACTGACAAAGATCATACCGTAGTTTTGTTCCTCGCCAACAGATGACATTACCAGGAAGTCAGAGCACCAATCAGCTGATGTTTATAAACGTCACAGCATTTCAGATTATGGTACATTGCTTTCATTTTTAAAGCACCGGTAATAATACAATAATACCAGCAATAAAATAAGGATGCATGGATTTTAGGGCAGGTAAAAGCACCCAGTACTGAGCATAAACTGGGTTAGTGAGTGTCAGAGAGAAGATTAGCCTTAACCTATAGGAGGTCTCAAACCTCACATACGTTGTATAAGACGCACGGCAATTTTTTACACAAATTTTGGAAAAAAAGTGTGTCCTATAGGCCATCATACACGATAATAGTATTTCACTCAGCATTACCCCTTCTCTTCCTTAATCAGGTCAGTCATGCGTGCGCTTCATCCCTCCAATGCATCTGAGAACTGTTGCTTGTCTGAAGGCAAGGAGTCAAGGGGAACTCCCCTGGTGACGTTTTCCTCATTCAACTACCAGGTAAGATTGTTCAGAGCTTCCTATCCCACTGGAACAGGAAAGAAAGGGAGATCTCTAGAGGATAAACAATGATCCTTCAAATACCACTGAAGAGATCTTTGGCGGAGGTACCCGTGAGGAACCAGCTTCTCCAGCAAGGAAAGGTGATCAAAATGACTTTGCAAGCATAGAGCTTTGATTTCTTTCTTGTACAGAAATAATCGCACTACCTCCTTGAGTTTGTTGATGCTATTATCTGATGGAAAGACCCTTACTGAAGCCAAGTTTATCATTATAACCTAATACTTCATCATCTGGTTAGGCAAGAGATTAGACTTTTCCCAGTTTACTGGAACACCCAGATCTTCACAAAATGCAAGAAGCCAATCTCGATCCAAGTAGCAACTGTCTCAGATGGGGACAAGATCAGTTAATCATTGAAATACACGAACAGATATATCCCTTGTGAGTGAGCCAAGGCTGCTACCAAGTGAACCCCCAAGTGAACATCTGCAGAGCAGTACACAGTCCAAAGTGCAGAGTCTTGAACTGCTACACCATACCATAGAGGGAGAAGTGTAGGTACTGCCAAGAGGACAGATGCACAGGTACTTGAAAGTACATTTCCTTAAGATCCATTGACAGCATGAAGTCACCCTCTCTGATGTAACTCAGAACAGAACACACTGTTTTCATCCTAAACTTGCTTTAAAGCACAAACTTGTTCATTAGTGAGAGGCCGATGACCGGCCCAATGCCCAGGACGAGTCGACTGTAAAAGTTCAACTCATCTCGAACGACTTCAACTATGTTCTTCTCCAATATCCCTTCTACTTCTGTCAACTAGATCAGAGATTTTGGTGATGTTGTACGATTAGAAAAGAGTTCTATTAGTAAGAGAGGTAGGGGGGCCAAAGGTCCTGAATGGGTAGCAAAGAACCATCCCAAAGGACACTCATTACCCAAGGTTTACCCCCATATCTCTGCCAGGTTGCCTAATGGCACACAAAGTATCCCCCTACTCTTAGCACCTGGAGAGAGATAACACTTGTACCAGCATTTCCCTCAACCTCCCGTTCCTCGAAAAACTAGGCTGGGTAGCTCAAAAGGGTTGTACATGTACACTCTCCTACAAGGAAAAAAATTACGGGTGCCTTGTTCATGGTCTAGGAAAGGCCCCGCAGGCCTTTCTTGCACGCAATCCCACAGGCATGACCGAACCAAAGGGTATGGAACCAGCTTCTTTCTAAGGACCAAGGCCCTTTACAGAAAACTAATCGTTTGATCATTTAGTCCTGCGAAGCAGCTCTCCACTGCCGCCTGCATGACTCCTTGGAAGGAGAGATGTCGCCGCCCACACCAATGAGTTACGAGGCAAGAGAGCTACTTCTAAACCAACTTCTTTTCAGAAATGGGAGACCATAGCATCCCAACTCTTCAAAACCAAGTTGCCCCACTGGTTTGCTGCCTGACTTGTATGCCAAAAAATTCACTGCCTTCCCACCGGAGAGCATAACTCTTGTAATAATCCAAAGACTCCTAGGCTAATAACCCCATCGACTTGACAAAGTATAGCACTAAATCTGACTGCTGGTCAAGTCAAGAGACTACTTGGAGGGAGGCCATGGCACAATTCCAAAGCTGCTGACTAAAGAGGCCGAGAGAGGTGTGCCTTCTGCCTTGAGTTTCTCAGAGGACAGTCCCCCTACCAATGTGCACACTGACAAGTTAATCGAAATAGGTTATGACACAGCAAGCTCTGATGCATAACAAAGCCCCTTCCTTACGACTATGACTGGCCTTTCTAGACTTCTTCAATCACTTCCTCTTCTTAGAGAAAGCATCAGAATCAGACAGAAATCAAAGAGAAGGACAAGGAAGAGGAGTCAAAAGAGGAAAAAGAATGTTTATGTTTCCTCCTCTTCCCAACCCTCCCCTAAAGCTCTGCAAGCAAAAGAGACAAGAACAAGATGACCATCGACGATGAAAGTCTACCATGTGGAGAAACCACAAGGGTTGTTTCAACAGGTACCACAATACTGGGGAACAATGTCATGGGGGAAGGAGTAAGCACACTCACTGGGGGCTTGTGACACAGACACAGGGGCTGGGGTCATAGACATAAGAGGGAGCAGGGGTTCTGGGTCCCAGAACCACAGTCACAAAAGTTGGGGTGACGGGCACAGGGGTAGAGGTGCCTTAAAAGGGAGTGATGGGCACAGAGGTAGAGGGGCATTCAAAGGGGTGACTGAGTCAAGGGTCATGCAAGGAGTGGCATCCGGCACCAGGGCTACTCTCACTTTCGGCCCTGGGAACATATTACGCACATCTTTAGATAGAGCACCAACAAGTACTGAAGCTTTTCTTGTTGGCACTGGTATCACAGGACAAGCTTTAATATGTCCTTTTGAGTTTTGGAGGGGCCACCACTGGGGACATCACTGGTGTTACTGACACTGGGTACACACCCACAATGCCTTTCATCACTGGCATCACCAAGGGAGACATTGGCACTGGGGACACAGAGGGAAGGTAGCCTAGGCTACCAACTCCCTCAACAAGGTAATAGAAGGCCTACCTGAAAGGACTAAAGAAGCCCAAGTCTTCCTTAGGTCAAACTCATTGTTGGCAGTCTGCACAGCAACGGGAGGAGAGCCTCCAACTTTCAATGTGCTCTGTCGATCACTGGGGGAACCTGAAAAGCCCGCAGACACAGATACGAGAGCTCCTTGTTCCTGACATATGATACCTTGGGTTGCCTCGTTCCCAAGGAGGGGGAACCACTGTAAACATTACATGATGTCGTCGACACTGGGGATAAACTGACCACACCCTTAAGCAATGGCATCACCAAGGGAAACACTGGCACTGGAGAACCTACTTAAAAGACTTACCAAAACTTTCATAGGTCACACTTGTCATGTAAGCACATACGGAGAAGAGCCTGTAACCTCTGATGGGGTGCAAGAAACACTGGGGGAACCCTACAGGCTGCTACCAGAACCTGAAAAGCTTGTCAACGTAGCTCTGAGGGCTCTTTGCTCCTGACACATACTACCCGGGGACCAAGCCAAGGGTGTAAGCACAGGAGAGGTGTACGCACAAGGAGCGGCAGTAGCAGACGCACTCAGTGTGTGAAAGGAAGAAGCAAAGCTCTCTTCTTCCCCCCCACCCTCAAAGTATATGCCTGACACTACATAGGACTTAATTAGCAAAACAAGCAAACCTCTCTTCCTCCCCTTAAAGAAAATGCCAGAGTGCATAGCCACAACCTGTAAATGTGGATAATTACAAACAATCATTCCCATAGCAAGAAGCATAGAGAGACTGTGGATCTATAGCCAATTTAACAAGAATCGGATGTAAAATCTATCCCTGCACATAGGAGTCTCTTGTTTCACAATCATAATCAATAGCCAACATTTACTTCTCAAATGAAAATGAAAAGTTCAATTTGGGGCACACTAGTACATTTGCACTTGTTGCAGCTGAAAATATAGAAGTGTAGAGCTTTTGACATGTGGATGAGGGGCTCCTCGCCCTTGCTCCCACCTGTTGCTTAATTGCCTCGTTAAACAATTCAATGGCTATGCAGCTTCCTTTGAACACACTCCCTACTCAAAGGAAGATAGTTTTTATTTCACATAGAAACAAACAGCAATAAAAGGCACGGTGACCACCGGCATGTGTTCCCGATAGCCTTGACAAAAAAATTCAGAAGGCTATGGTGTGACATGTACTTTGTACACTATACAAAGATCTAGTATTGTGGTAAATAGGGCAGCTTGGTTGTGCAATTTAATTTTTTTTTTTCTTCATTTAAAGATTGAGAGGCTCTTGCTTCAGGATAGTAGCAATGTGAATCTCAGGCAAGCCTTATTGAAGAAATTAAATTTCTATTACCACAAAGATATGATTAACCTCCTATGCATGAACATCTGTTACCTTACTATGCTATATAACACAAATGACTTTATTAGATCAATAAAAACCAAGAAGTTAATAATACCTTTAAAACTGTTTATCATAGTATAACTTCTTTCAAACTAATTACCAAAATTTCTTCCTTACCATTAGGACTTAGTTGGTACATAGCCACTAAGGGTGAATCCAATTCCAAAGTCCAAAGCAAAGAGCCTGTCCTCTGATCTATTGTCAATACAGACCCTTCTCCAGTTGAAGTATAATGGACAAGATCTGTACAAATAAAAATGGTGTAAGCAATGAAAAAGAAATAATTTCATAAATAAATTCAATTTCACCATATAGGCAATCACTTAAATCTAGCCTACTTTCCAGGTCAACGCTTTTGTTGCCGTTACTGAAAAATACAGAGAAATACTGAAATGGCAGTCAGCTTTTAGCCACGTCCATAAGCATTCATTAAATACCTACCTTTTCATGTTATTTTACAATCAAGGGAAAAGCAGGGTTAGGAGTGTAATGGGGTTGCATGTATATTTTACTTTATTCTATAAAAACTATGTACAATACAAATCTATTTAACCTGCACCCTCGGGACTTTGATGTTACCACACAATCACAAGTCCTATTGTATAAAGCATACCATTAAAAATGCCGTAAAACTTTAGTATAACCTCCATTATATCACCCAAGTGACCTCAAACAATTTAGAGATATGCTAGACATGGAGGGAAAACAATATCAATTGCTTAAAATAGCTAAAGGAGGGAAAAAAGAATTACCATTCATAGACCTACTCCTGTGACCTTGCGTATGGTGCAACTCCAAAAATTTCACCCCGCCCCCAAAATGATCTTATCATACATCCCGTATATTATGTAAGTTCCTTTTTTTAAACCAAATTATAATAAACTAAACTCTTTTCCTCCATTTCTATATATCAACTTCTATAAGTTAAAAAACAAAAGAGAACGATAGAAGTATCATTAGTAACGCATACGGCTACAAACAACATAACGAAAAACAGCTGTTTAGTTATGAACTCCTGATTCAGACAACGACAGCCGTTTTCCTTGCATTTCAACTTTTATATGATAATAAACAACTACTGTAGTTGTTACAAATGACATTAAGTTGAATATGACCAATGTATTATTACATTTAACCCTTTTTTGCTTTGGAAAAAAGGTCAGCATGGAAATATACTGTTAACTTTAAGCAACAAGTTCTAACTGAAGATGGGAAAACAAACAATGATAAAACTGTTTAGGACCAGGGAAAGCTATGTCCAAAACTGGAGATAAACAAAAATAAAAATTAGTTGGTGTATTCAGTTTATGAAAAGGTCAATAATTTCTTAAATCTCTGAAATGAAGCAACACTAAGCTAAATACTAAAAAATTATTGTGTATTGGCAATAAGGATGAAACACCCCTAAACTTTGATATGCCATTAAAGTAAATAAAATATGATATAAAATATTTTTACTAAAATATATATACAATAATTCCAGTAATAATTGTTTATTTTAACAAGTGATAAACAAATATTCCATAGTTTGCCTTAATCAGCTGATATGGAAACCTTAGATGGTAGTCTCAAATATCTTATAAATGGAAAGGATGTACATTCACTATTTTCATTTCATAAAGTGATACTAATACTGAATATTATATGATTATTGAAATTATCAAAATCCCTATTATTATTATCAAAATTATTATTAAAATTGTTAAAATCATTATTATCAAAATTATTATTAAAATTGTTAAAATCATTATTATCAAAATTATTATTAAAATTGTTAAAATCATTATTATCAAAATTATTATTGGTTACAGTTAAGTAAAACATAAGTTTTATAAAATTCCTGCTTCAGAGACAGCTTTAAGCAATTATCTTAATTTACTGTTTTTTATATATCTTATCTGTTATGTACTGAAAATATGAAATACAGTAACAATATTATCATATACAGTAACAACTGTTTTCCTTTTTTCCTTACTTTCTATTTTAATTTCTTTATATTTTTATAAACCTTAAAATTACCTGAACATGTAATAAGAACTTTTTTCTCCTCAAGTTTTGTTATTTTTTCATCATTTTCTAATTTTATCTTTTTTATATATTTTTTCAAGTAAAATTATACCACACTTTATTAATCGGAATCTGATGAATTGCCCACAATAGCTAATGCAATCCCAGATGTTGAAAGATCAGTTGTTGTTTTGCTTACACACTCAAACAATATTCATAGATTAGTTTGCTTTCTTCGAAAGGAAGCTATTCTGCATGATATATAACGTACAGCAAATGACAAATTTGGAAGTAATTTGTATTTTTCCTAATGTATACAAACCTGGAGCTATCTATTGGGTACTATCCTTTCGGCAAAGCTCAATCTAGCCATAAGTCTTTTAACGAGGTGAAACTACCTCACAACTAGTTAGCAGTGAGGGGTAGCAGAGGTAGCCAGAGTAACCAGCAACCCCTTTCACACACACACACACACCTATGTATTCTGATCACTTTTTATTACAAGCAGGACTTCTTGGGGGATAGGTGATGGCAGGCCAATTTGTATAAATAGCTCCAGGTTTGTATACATTAGGAAAAAAACAAATTACTTCCAAATTTGTTATTTGTTCTAACACTTATACAAACACTACGCTATTTATTAGGGATGACTCACCCCTTAGGAGGGTGGAAGCCCGGACCAATTAGCTGGTCTTTAACCCAGGGATTTTCTGTACATGTTCCGCACGCAACAGAGAAAAACCCTGACACCTCCCTAAACTAGACGTGCAAAGTACGGTTAACAGCCCTAAAAATTTTGGTGAATGTGCGATGCTAGCATTGTGATTAGTCTATGGAAAATATTCTCAGAAACATAGGAATCTTAGAAGTAACCAGAAACGTTACTCAAACTCACCTGGGAAGGTGGTATGGGGACGCAACAAGTATATCTATCTACACTAGATTACACAAGGGAAACAGTTATACCCGCAGAAAGTGGAGGTCAGCATTGCAAAGTACTGTAGGAGCTGTTGCCCCGTAAGGGGGGGAAGATGAAAGAAAGGAAAACCAGTTATTCTTTGTCAATTATCCCAGGCTTATCCTTGGTTAACTCTGTCCACACCATTCACTACTTGTCCATCAAGGAGCTCGAGGAGTTATAAACCACTTACTCTGTAGCCACCACAGGGACAATGAAGAATATCTGCTTGCTCCTGTGGGTCACGTCTTGTAGGAAGTAGGAGGTGAAGGTCAGTAATGCTTTTACCTTGCCACTGGCATGACCTGCATCACAGAGTAGCTGTTTGTAAATGTTATGGGCGTATTCCTACCTAAAACATTATGTGATATATGTCACCTCTATGAGAAGGAGAAGGATTCAATGACCGGTCCATGACCCTATGGGTCCCAGTCACGAACAAGTTCCTGATGAGCCTTGGTTTGACCCTTAAAGGGTTGGCAAAGCCTGAGAGCTATTGTATCCTACTTGAAGCATAACCTTATCTTAATCACTGCTGTAATAGCCATTGATGCAGATAATTGATTACACTACGTAAGGATTCCCAGTCCGAAGAGCTGGAACCAGAGGTTCAAGCTGTCGGGAAAGGAATTGAATGTTACTCAGTTCCTTGACCTTAGTGAGAGACATTAAGGGCAACTCATAGCATTTGGCTACTCTCTTGGTCGAGGGTAAGACCGAGAGAGACCTGTCCTCGGGATCAGGTAAAGATCTGTTTTCTAGGAGACCTGGGTCGTCGAAAGGGCAACCCTGGGACCAAAGGAAGCAACCTATGTCCCGTGGAGAGGCTTTATTACCCGACTATGGGTAGGTAGGGTCAAACTCTGTGAAGAGCAATAATTGGCGACATGGAGGAAAGGTTTAGCCTTTCAATCTGGAGGAGATGCTTGAGAAACAAGCAGTGGCCTTCCATCCCCAAAGTCTAGGAGCAGAATTCCTCCCGATGGCAAATTAAAGATTTATTACTGGAATAATATCCTCGAGAAGAGAGAGAAACCTTACACGATGATCCTCACCACGGAGAAAATTGAGTCATAAAGGAAGTCCTAAATGGGTTCCCCGATTGGACTTGTATGTGTTGCTGAACATGACGTGTCTGTTTGGCAAGACGAGTCTTACTGCCGAGGTGAGGCTGATGGGCTAGCCCAGTCTCTTTAGGAGACAAGACTGACGACAAGACCTGCTTGGTGGTGGATATGAGAGAAGCCATTTATCCCTGGAGAAATCGCTCAAAAGGGATCAATACCTGTCATTGTTATCCGTACTGCTCCCCAAAAAAGAAGGAGGGTCTCTGTACAGAGGCTGGCAGAGGAAGTCCCCCTCAAAAGGGATGAATTGGATAGATTCAAAATCCCTTATACAGGATCCCTTGAAGAGGAAACAACGTAGGTGAGGGAAGTGTTTCCAATGAACGGGAAAAACAGAAAAATCTCTGCCGTCACCGTAAGCAAATCTTCCCGAGGGAAGAAAATGCCTTCCCAGGAAATTAAGAGACAGTACCATTCGTCGTGCTCTGACCATAGTCTTAAGGACGTGTGGTACCGTATGTGGCGTCCCCCCTTTTCTTATATGCTTCTATAGGAAACGTCAAACACAGGAAAAAATGGGGCGGTCGACTCTCTGGATGAAATTGTCATCTAGCAACCTCCTTACCAGCACAGTCTCTTGATCGGATCTCGTGGAGAACCAGAGGAAAGGAAGATCTCTGATGCCAAGGAACCTGGGATCAGGCTGTTCCTGAAGAGGTTGGATTCAACAAAGACTGGTGCGGTCTTGGCAAACCTTTGTAAGTTTCTGCAGGCTGATGAGCATGTCTATACACACCCGTATTCGATGACAGTTGGGTCTCTCCTAGGATTACTCCAATCCTCAGATCGTGGTAAACTCGAGGAGGAGTCTCGGAGGAGCTCAAGACTGTTAAGATCAGCCAGGCATCCAGAAGTTTCCGGAGGTGAGGCCGATCCTGAAGGGGAAGGTTGACCCTAGAGTAAAAACCCCTGTGAATACCTTTGGTGCTATCTAAACTGAAGCACCATTTCTCGACATGACAGGCTGAAGACAGATGTCTAGTGAATAGGACTAGGAGTATGAGTCCTAGTGGTAAAAATTTTGTACAGGAAGCGATGAACTAACTGTTTGTATAATCGCTAGCCTTCTCCTCACATGGGAGATTTTGATGATCAAGCTTGTTCCCCAGGGGATGCTAAAAGTAGAGACTTCTGTACGAATTGATCAAAGAAGCTTGACGGTATCTTGAAGAATTGCGTCTTCCCATAAGACCGGATGTTTTGATCGCGAGGATAAAGAGAGAACCTCTTTCCACCTACCAAAAGAGGAATGAGACAAGATGTGGACTCTGTCCTTGGCGAAAAAACGAGCCAAATACTTCAAGCTCGTAGCAGTTTTTTTTTTTTCCATTCCTGGAAAAAACTCACTCGAGGATGAGAAAGGAAGATATCCCTTTCGAACAAGTCCGGCCAAAGGGAAAGCTCCGGCGCCGGAAATCATTATCTGAGTTGACGAACAAGACTGAGTCTAGTGAAATGTTGGGCAAATATGTCTCTCATGGAAAGGATTCTGCGGATGGAGGATGCAGGTGCTCACACAAAGGTCCGTGGGCGCATAGGCCGACGGAGTCTGAAAGCAAATAAGATGCCGACAACCTCTGGTGTTCTAGTAGGTCACCCATCCTAGGGTTGACCAGAATCTTAACAACTAGGTTGCCATAGCTGTCAAATTAAACAGCACTAAATTCAATTCTCTAGGACCGAAAGAATGAGAGAAGCGGTAATCCCATGCGGTTGTGTCTCCCGATGCAGGAGGAGGAACAGATTCAAGGAATCTGCCTCCTCGACCGTGTCAGAGGTCCGATTTGCTACCAGAGCCTACACAACTAGCGCAGTTCCTATACCATAACATGAAACAAGGGAGGAGGTAGCAGCAGAATCAACAACCTAGTCCTTGAGGCATATGGCACATAACCCATTTTGTAGTAGGAGTGAAGTATAGGTGAAGAACATACGTTCATGAGGGACGAACGTTCGTGAACGGATTCTATAAAGAAACACGGCTACCCTGTACATGAATTCGGGTTCTTTGAAGTTCGGAGATGAAAACCTCGGGAACCAAAACCGTTTGTGAGAAACAAACAAAACCCAATAGGCACAAGGGGTATCAAGCGCCAAGATTAGACCTTGTGCATTACCGCAGTCATCAATGGAGATTGCGGGGTTAGATTCCAATAAGGAAATTTGCGTTTTAAACTCCTTCAACTCTACATGTGAGGGCTATCGAAGTAGCGCAAGTCCAAGAAAGAGGTGTGAAGATGATCATGTCGTCCAGATGAGAGTAGTCTCCAAAGAGAGACTCCGGGGGAGCCCAAGGTTCAATGAAGTGAGGGTCTCAGTCAGAACACATCGTCCTGGAAGTGTCCTTACCCCGAAAGGCTAAGTATCCAGTGCAAAACCATTAGATGCTGGGAGTGGTTCCTGGTTCTAAGAGCCCCCTAGAAGAGAGCCGACTAGTGACGATCCTGAGCAGCTTAGTGATGATCTCGAGCCGGCGAACAGCGAACAGTAAGTAAACAAACGGCGAGCTGACGAAGGGTGAGCTATCGCATGGCAAGACAGCGAACGACGAGTTGCCAAATGTTGATCGGGGAGTACCTGGTGATCGTTTAGCCATTGAATCGGCGAGCTAGTGAATCAGCGATCTGGCGATCAGTGAGCTGGCGACCTGGCGAATCGGAGAAATGGTGATCGGCGAGCTGATGATCGATGACATGCCATTGGTGAGCTGGCAAACGGTGTAGCTGTGAACTGGCAATTGGCAATCTGACGATCAGAAAGCTGGCGATCGGTGATCAGCGGAGCGCGAACTGGAAATCGGTAAGCTGGCAACAGCGACATGCGACGACGATCTACCAGTTGGCAATCGGAGAGCTGGCGATCAGCGAGCCTGTGATCAGCGAGCTGGGGATCAGCGAGCATGTGATCATCGAGCTGGCGATCAGTGAGCTGGCAATCAGCAAGCTGGTGAACAGCAATATGGGTCGAAGATCGGCGAGCTGGCAAACAGTGAACTCGAGATCAGCGATCGACAAGCTGGAAATCGGCAATTGGTGATCGACAAGCTGGAGATCGGCGAGCTGGCAATCAGCAAACTGATAATCAGCAAGCTGGCAGACAGTGATCTGGGTCGATAATCGGCGAGCTGGTGATTGGGGAACTGGAGATCGGCAGTCGACAGCGATTGCCAGCTCCAGTTGGTGATCGGCAAGATGGCGATAGGAGTGCTGGCAAACTGCGAGCTGGCGGACAGTGATCTGGGTTGACGATCAGGGAGCTGGGGATTTGACGATCGGGAGCTGGGGATTTAGCAATCGGGAAGCTGGCAATTTGGTGATTGGCGAATTGGCAATCGGCAAGCTGGCAATCTGCTGCTGGTGACGGTAAGTTGGCAATCGGTATACTGAAACTCGGCAATCAGCGAGCTGGCAAATGGTAAAAGTCAGTGGTGGCGGGCTGAAGGATGATCGTGGGTGATCGTGAACTGATGGTGGAGACAAGTTTGCTGGTAAGACAAGTCTTGCTGGAGAGAGGAGACTGCATGGTGATAAAAGTCTAGACGAGCGAGATCGGATGAGACGAGAGCTGGGCGAGGTCTGCACTGAAGGGGAAGAGCGAGAAACGATTGAATCAATTCCCTCCAAAGATATCACTCGAAGGGGAGACCAAAAACAATTGAAGGAAGTCTCTCCCGTGGATGGGAAAGGCCACTAACACCTTCTGGTGCTGTTGGCAATTCTCCCCACAAGCAGGAAGATTGTTGAATAGTGGCTGGTGGAGGGACTCTCACTCGAAAGGGAAAGTTCCAACATCAGGAGGGATAACTACCCCAACCGCAGTTAGTGGGAGGGGGGGGGTAGCTGGCTACCCCACTCACTCATACACCTGGGCTGAACATCCACTTTGCTTTCGGGAGGACTTTCTAGGGGTATAGGGCTGACAGGCTAATTTGTATAAATAGCTCCAGGTTTGTATCGTTAGGTAGAAACAAATTTATTTCCAAATTTGTCATTTGTTCCATCACTCTATACAACCCCTTCCCTATTTATGGGGGATGACTTACCTCTTTGGAGGGGGGAAGTCCCGTGCCAACTGGCACTTGGCATTTGACCAGGAGTCCCCTTCCCTACGATATAGATCGTAGATCGTAGGCGGTATGAATTCTGCACCTCAATAAAATCATTGTGCTCTGCACAACTTAGTGGCCTGCGGAAGTTGTACGTGTGTGACACTAGCAATGTGGCTGGTCTAGTAATAGGATCTCAAGTTATAGGAATCTTAGAGTACTAAGATTTTACCCAATCATCTCTTCACTTCAGGTGTTGGGGACACAGCAAGTATTATTTCTATACTTAGGTTACACGAGGGAAATGAATCCTACCTGCAGAGAGGTGAGTTCAGCTGTGCTGAGTACCGTGGCGCTGATTCCCCAGAGGGGAAGAAGGTGAAGGAGAGAAAGAAGACAGTCGATCTACTAATTCATGCCAGACTAGCCAGGGTAACCTCAGCTCTTAACCCTTTGCTATTTGTCCATCAAGGAGCTTGAGGTGTTTAGGCCACTTGTTGTTTCCACGCTCCTGTGGGTTACGTCTTGCAGGTAGTGGGCGGTGAAGGTTGTTTGACGCTTAACATGCCTTGCTCGTATTACCTGCATCACAGGGTAGTTCTTTTTTAACGTCAGGGACGTTGCATGCCCCTGACATCATTGCTCTGGATCTTTGTTGTGGAGGAGGGTCAGAATTAAGTGCAAGGTCAATGATTTTGTGAATCCAAGATGAGATTGTGTTAGTGACCCTCCTCTTGACCTTCCCCATGCTGACAAAGGGTGCCGACACTTGGAGGAGAGCTGCTGCTTTTCTTTTAAGGTAACACCTCAGACTCTTTAATGGGAAAAGTACCAGTTGATCTGGATCTTCGGTTACAGAACGAAGACTCTTGATCCTAAAGGGACAGAACCTAGGATTCAATTCCCCCAGATTTTGATTCTTAGCAATAAACTCAAGGATGAAGCTAAGCATTACCTCGCCCCATCCCCTTGATTGGGAGATGTCGTATGATAGACCATGCAGTTCACTGACTCTTTTGGCCGTAGCCAAAGCGAGTAGGAACTCCATCTTCAGGGTACGGTGGCAATCTGTTGCCTGGCGTAATGGTTCGTAGGGGGAACCCTTCAGAGACTGACGGATACGGACCACGTTCCAAGGAGATCTAACTTCCACCTGGGTACAAGTAATCTCATAACTCAGTATGAGGAAAGTTCCAACATGGAGAAAATATCTACTCCCTTCAGTTTAAAGGCGAGACTCAAGGCTGAGCGGTAGCCTTTGACTGCCGAGACCGAAAGGAGCATTTCTTCCCGAAGGTGTACAAGGAACGCCACTATTTTTGGAATAGAGGCATCGACGGGAGTGATACCCCTTCCATGACACCAGCCACAGAAAACAGACCACTTATCCTGAAGAGTGTCTGAAGTGTCTAGACATTCTTTCTGAAATAAGTTGCAAAAAGCCTCACTGAGAGAGGAGATGCTGGGCAGTCTCCAGGTGTGAAGCCAAAGTGAAGCTATGGCTTTATAGAAGATGTTGGCATGTGACTGTTTGAGTAGATCGTGTCGTGGAGGAAGTTCCCTCGGAAGCTCCATCAGGAGCTGCAGAAGGTCCGGGAACCACTCACTCACTCACTCACTCACTCACTCACTCACTCACTCACTCACTCTCTCTCTCTCTCTCTCTCTCTCTCTCTCTCTCTCTCTCTCTCTCTGTAAATCAAATCTATACTCCTTAAAATATGACAAAATATTGCCGACTCATTACCGAAGTTTAGGCTATTCATTGCCGATAAACGAACCCAGCCTACATGTGAAAACCTTGAACACCAAAAGGGAAAAATAAAGCTTTCCTATATACAGTACTGTACTGAACAAAAATAATGCTTTGATATACCATCATTAACACTACCATTAAAATTATCGAAAGGTTTGAGAAAGATAAAGATTGCCGAAAACGTAACCACATTTCCCATAGTTAAAGTTGATTTCATTGTTGATGTGGAATTTTATCCTTAAATAGGCTATTTATTATGAAATGTTAATAAGATGTATGGTAAATATCATTTTGTAACATTTATTATCAAGCACCATATGTAGGGCAAACAATATACTTAAAAAGACAATAGATTTGATACATTTTGTAGTGCTTGACTTGTAGACTTTGAAAAGCTTCGCAGATACAGTACAGAAAATTTATTTTTGAAAAATAGCGACCGCATAAATGGGGAATCGCATAAATTGAACACTCATAATTTGGGACCATTCTGTATTTCTAAATATTGTTATAAAAAAACTTCCACAGAAAAAGAATAAAATTCTTGTCCTTGCATTTCTAAATCCCGTTACTATGACTAGCACACTTAGAATAAACAAGAAACTATCAAAATAATAATGCATTAAAGACCAGAAAGAAAACCAAGGTAAATTACATGCACAACAGTACTGTATTGCTCTCACCATAATTTTCTACAGCTGATATCGTTCCTGTAGCATATTCTGAGAAACTTATGTTCCATTTGTTGCCCGTTGTAGCCTCATAAAGAATAATATTATACAATGTTCTACCAAAGTAGACTGTGTTACGGGATGGCTTTGGACACTTCTTATCAACACTGCTCATGTCAAGCGTTAACTGCTTCTCACCAGTAATGGAATCGATACCAACCCATGAATCAACTTTTTTACCTATTAGATTAAAAGAAAAAAAATACATTTTAATATTATCAACATTTAGGTGATTTCAACATATAAGTAAGTTTTACCCTGGCAAAAAATTATAAAAATTTTGCTACAATCTACAACAAACACTAGACCGAGAGTCGCATGTTTGAATAATACAGTGATACCTCGGTAGTCGAACGACTCTATACTCGAACAATTCGGAGTTCGACCAAAATTTTCGAGAAATTTTTGCTGCGGTGCTCGACCAAAAATTCGGTACTCGACCAGCCGAACACGTGACGACCGCATGGGCTTTGTGATGATCGCGCCATCTCGGCCACTCTCGCTTGTTCGGGAAGCATCAGTTCTCTCGAGAGCGTCACTCAGACAACGCGCGATCAGCATTCGTTGTGATTTAGTGATTTTCAGTGCTTTTAATTGCTTTTTTAGCTTTCATAATGAGTCCCAAGAAAGTAATGAGTGTTAAGGGGAAGGAGAAGAGGAAAACAGTGCGAACAACGATCGAGTTGAAGAAGGAAATTATAGCGAAATATGAGAATGGTGTACGAGTGTCCGATTTAGCGGTAGAATACGGAATGGCGAAGTCGACCATTTCTACGTTTTTAAAGCATAAAGAAATGATTAAGAAGGCGAATGTTGCAACGGGAGTTACGGCGGTAACTAAGCAAAGGCCACAAGTGATTGAGGAGATGGAAAAGTTGCTTTTAATATTTATTAAAGAAAAACAGTTGGCCGGGGAAAGTGTTAGTGAAGCGTTCATTTGTGAAAAAGCGTTGCATATCTATGAAGAATTAGTGAAGAAAAGTCCGAGTACCAGTGAAAGTGATTCATTTACATTTAAAGCGAGCAGGGGTTGGTTTGAAAAGTTTCGTAATAGAACAGGTATTCATCGTGTTACTAGGCATGGGGAGGCAGCTAGTTCGGATCAAATTGCAGCCGATAAATACGTGGGGGAATTCGATCGGTACATAAATGAACAAAATTTGATCGCACAACAAGTCTTTAATTGTGATGAGACTGGGTTATTTTGGAAGAAAATGCCAGCCAATACGTACATTACCAAGGACGAGACGAAGATGCCAGGTCACAAGCCAATGAAAGATAGGCTAACATTGTTGCTGTGTGCAAATGCAAGTGGCGATTGCAAGATCAAACCCTTGTTAGTGTACCACTCGGACAACCCCCGGGTGTTCAAACGAAATAATATTTGTAAAAGTGCACTACCAGTTATGTGGCGCTCGAACACTAAATCTTGGGTCACAAGACAATTCTTTACTGAGTGGATAAACGAAGTGTTTGCCCCCCAGGTTAAGGCTTACCTCATTGAAAAGAGCTTGCCAATGAAATGTCTTCTGGTTATGGACAATGCTCCTGCACATCCTCCAGGTCTCGAGGATGACTTGAAAGAAGAATACAGCTTTATCAAAATCAAATTCTTGCCCCCCAATACTACTCCCATACTCCAGCCCATGGACCAACAGGTCATTTCAAACTTCAAAAAACTCTATACCAAGGCCCTTTTCAGAAAGTGTTTTGAAGTGACCAGTGACACGAAGTTGACCCTAAAGGAATTCTGGAAGGAACACTTCAGCATCCTCAACTCTGTTAACATGATTGACCAAGCTTGGCGAGGTGTGACCTATAGGACATTGAACTCTGCCTGGCGTAAGCTGTGGCCATCATGTGTCACAGAGAGGGAGTTTGAAGGTTTCCAACCAGAGGCGGGTCCAAGCACTGCTACCCCTGTAATTTCTGATGACACTGATGTCGTTGAGGAAATTGTTGTCATGGGCAGGAGTTTGGGGCTTGAGGTCGACAAGGATGATATTGATGAGCTTGTAGAAAGCCATTCTACCGAGTTGACTGTGGAGGAATTGTTGCACCTGCAACAACAACAGCAGCAGGATCTGATTGTGGAGCAGGAATCTTCAGAAGAGGATGAGGTAAGGGAGGATGTTCCAAGTTCTCTCATCAATGAAATTTGTTCCAAGTGGGCAGATGTGCAGGCTTTTGCTGAAAAATACCACCCAGAAATTGCAGTAGCAAACCGGGCAGTGCATATGTTTAATGATAGTGTCATGTATCATTTTCGAAGAATACTGCAGAGGAGGAAGAAACAATTAACAATAGACCAGTTTTTCACAAAAGAAAAGAAAGCTGCTACATCAAAGCCTGTTTCTCCTCCAAAGAAGAGACAAAGAAGAGAAGAAACCCCTGAAATAGATCTGCCCACCCTTTCATTGGAGAGAGAAACAACTCCTGAAGGAGAACTACCCCGCCACATCATGGAAGGGGACTCTCCTTCCAAGCAGTAACCTCCCCCTTCCATCCTCTCCACATCCATCCCTGTATGCCATCGAACCGCTGCTCAAAGGTATGTTCACTACAGTACAGAAAATGGTTTAAAATTGTTTTATTTTAGTACAGTAAATGGTTTAAAATTGTTTTATAGGATTTTCTGACCAATTTCATACACATTTAGATAATTATTGTTGTTTAGGTACACGTTTTATTAATATTTTGGGCCTGTTCGAGTGCTTGGGAACGGAATAGAATATATACCATTATTTCTTATGGGGAAAAAAAATTCGGTACTCGAACAAATCGGAGGTCGAACACGGATCTCGAACGGATTATGGTCGAGTACCGAGGTATCACTGTAATCAATAACATGCTTTTGGCATATACAACTATAATACCATACTTATAAACTTGAAGGCATATAAACTAAAAAACATTAGGGATAAAATTAGTACTGAAATTACAAATACATATCTAATCACTGCTATTCCATATGTAGAGTGCTAATTCACAATAATTTTCTTATAAAAATTACCAAACATTGCTAGCTTAAAAATATCAAAAGTGGAAGTTTTTAACAATATACTGTATGTTAGATTGTAATGTAATTTTTAATAGCAGTATAAATTCTGAAAAAAATTTATATTTGCAAAATAATTTCTAATCTAAATTTTGCTTTGTACACATTTGTAGGAAATTAAAATGAGCTGATGATAAACCATGGAAAAAACTCTGGCTGTTAATTATCAAATGCATTAGTAACGATATAAAAATAACAGAAAAAAATACTGTAAAACAAATTTTCAAAGTAATTTGTATTTTTCCTAGCCATACAAACTTGAGTCTTTTAATTAGGGAAATTGTTTTGGCGCAAGATGGAATCAGTTGTTGAGGTTGGATAATGAACAATTATCCAACTGGCGAGGGTTCGGTGTAAGGAGTTCCGCCCAATTCCAATAGGAAAAGACTCACTTTTAACTCTTTAACCCAGGACTTAGAAGGCTGGTCAAGAGGATTAGTTGGATTAAAGGACTCGGTTATGTGTGGCTAAGAAAAACACAAATTACTTTTGAAAATTTATTTGTTCCCACGCAGCATACAAACCCTTTTCCTTTAATTACTAACTGCTTGGAAGGTTGAAAGTCCCCTGTTAGTTTCAATGTATGATTAGAGGAGAAGCAAAGCAAGGACCTCTAATACCCCCTATCTGTTTTCCCTATGGATGAAAAACTGATAGGACCTGGCCTGTACAGGTGAAAATGTACTTGATTAAGCCACAGAAACCTTTTCCATGAAGGGAATGTCAGATAGAATCAATTACCAAGTAAATGATTAATGGGTTAGCATATGATTCATCATCTGCCTGCTCATTAAGGGAGATATGATGTAATACCTCCTTAGATATAAAGAAGTGTGCTCTGAAAGCGAAAATTACCACCACCTGGTCCGACCAATATGAACCACTTTGACCAAACAATAAAGGAGAAGGGCCAGTTATACTATTTTACATTCTATACTTGATGTCTAAACGTTACGATAGATGGGATGCATCCTTGTCCCATGTGGGTGCTAAGCTGGTTAAACAACAGCTTGAGCAGCCACCACAGGTGCAAGCTTAAAGGTATCAAGAGTATACTGTACTGTACTCTCACAAGTAAAAGGCCTTAAAGGTGGTCTGCCTTCTCCAAACACCAGCCTTCAACACTTAGCCCACTGACAGTTTTCTGCTGAAAATGAGGGTGGGGCCAATACCCATGACCTTGTGAGGTCTTGTCCTGGTTGACACATCGATCTCTCATCATTCGAGACAAGCTCTGCGGATCTTGTCATGAAGCCAGAGAGAGACCATCTTCCTTGGCATCTCTTTCTTGAACCTGTTTGAAGTGTCAGGTCCTCTTCAGGTAATACAGTACGCAAGAGTATCTACTCTTGACCACCACATGACACTGGCTGAAGAGAGGAAATGGAAAATTACTCGAACCAGGGGTCACACACCGTGTTTTAAGCCTTGGCCATGAAGTCTGGTACAAATCTGAAGACCACCTCCCACCCCTCCGCGTGGGTAACTACATACGAAAGATAACTTAACTCACTCTCTTTGCCAATGCTAGAGTTAACAAGAAGACAATTATAAGGGTCATATCCCTATTTGACAACCTCCTCAAAGGCTCGAACGGGGTACACGTAAAGAGCCTTAAGACCAAAGTCACATCCCACTTGGGGGACCTGAGATCATGATTTTTAAAAAGTTAATTTTGCTTGTTTTAACATTATGATGTTTTTGGCGATATTTAACTAAATTTTACATCTTGATTAGTGTTCTATGGCAATTGATTAATACTGTACATTGTTATTTGCCAATTTCAAGTGCTAAATTTCACGTTTTGACTTGCACATTTTGACATTACACTCTATTTGGCAATTTATAAAATTTTAACATTACTCTGGTGATTTATAACATCACAAATTTTTTAAAGCAATTTGTATTTTTTCATAGGAGAATAAATAGCAGTGAAGCTGGAACATGGCTGTTAAAATTATAACGAGGTGTAAACAACCAAAAAGTAGTTACCTATCAATAGCATGGAGGCCACCAGCCCCTCACCAGCTCACTGACAACTCAGTCAGATGGAAGCCTGGGACCTTCTCGGGGGCTGGTGATGGCGGGAAAATTTGAGAAAAAGACTCAGGTTTGAATACAGTAGTTAGGAAAAATACAAATTACTTTAAAAAATCTGTGATTTGTTCCTACATGATACAAATCATCATTCTTTACCTAGGAGACTCATCCTTAAGCAGAAGGAAGTCCTCGTTCCAACTGGCTGGAAACTTAACCGGGGAACTTGAAACTCAAGCATCTTGGATCTTGAAAAAATGTTCCTTACACTCAATGAATCCCAGAAAGAGAATCAGTGGGTTTCATGGCCCTGACCATTAAATGGGTTGTACTTGAGCTAGAAAGTAATGGGTTTGCTGATGCCGGTTATATCACACTTGCCTTCATAAGGAGTGTGGGGAAAAGATTCTCCCATGCTTGAGCACAGAATAACTACAAGCTGAGAGGGCTTACTTAACTGTGAGATCGACTCCAAGGGAGGAGAAGAAAACCCCAGTTATTCTTTACTTTCATTCCAATTTTATACATAACCTCAGCCCTCAACTAGCAATTACTGGTCCTGTGAGAAGAACTGAGGTAGCTATACCCCTTGCTGAGCAGCTACAACAGGCCCTAAGGAGAACGTATCAAGGGACATGCAGGTCACATCACCCCGCTGGTAGTGAGCAGTGAACATCATCTGACGCTTCCACACACCTGCTTAAAGAACCTGCATCAAAGAGAAACTCCTTTTAAAAGCTAGAGATGTACTAATATCTTTCACATCGTTTTTACTTGTTTGCCTTCGGTGGAAGGCAAAGCGAGCGATCAAGAGATAACCTCCTCAACCAGAATGAGATTGCATTCTTAGTAATCTTCTTCGTCAATCTTCCCCTGATCATGAAGAGATGCTACAGGCGAGGTCTAATGGTCCTCTTTTGCTTAAGATAGAACCTCCGAGCACTCACAGGACACAGTAAAAGCTGGTCAGGATCATCAGTTATATCCCTATGGCTCATAATCTGAAATGATGGAAATTTGGAATCAGGCATAGATGGGTTACGAGTTTTAGCGATGAAATCAGGGACGAAGGGGAGCAAGACCTGCCTCCACCCCTTTTAATGGGAGATGTTGAATGAAAGACCATCCTAACCCATTCAGCTGTGGCTAAAGCAAGCAGGAAAACTGATTTCAGGGCTAGGTCTCTGTCCGAGGCTCACCTCAACAGTTCATAACGTGCCCCCTTCAGAGAACGTAACACTTTCACAATGTCCCGCGTCAGTGGACTCACCTTAAGGGGAAGGCAGGTCTGCTCGAAACTCTGTACAGGTATTGCTCGACTTACGACCTATGCGACATACGACTATTCGACTTTACGACCATTTTTTCAGGGTGATGACGTCACAAGTTTATCGGAAATAGGACGAATATTTCCTTGAAAATAATCTATTTTCTTGTATACATATAAACTGATTTATCTTGGTAAATTATAATTTTCTTTTATTTTTAATATTCAGTATTTATTTTCAGTTAAAAATACATTAAGAAAAGTTTTAATATCTGTCGAGTTCATATTATGTCTGGTGACGTCACATCACCGGCGGAAAGCTTCCGGGCAATACAGAGAATTCCTTCCAATAGGCTACCGATTAAAATTAGTATTTCCATTATCGAAATATTAAATAACGATACAAAGTATTTTGAGGGTCTGTATCGGTTGTCATGAGTACTACGTAGCGTAAATTTGACTGTACGCTACTTTTTTAATCTCTGATAATGGATCGATGTTTATCTAAAGAAAATATACTTTTAGGGCAAATATTTTCTTGAAAATAATACATTTCCTTTTACATTATAAAAATAAAATAATTTTGTTTGTTGAGTTAGTATTTTCTTTTCATTTCTTGCGAGAAACAAAGAAAATTAATTTACATATTTTGCAAGTCATTCTTCGTAGAGATTACTGTACGTCACGTGACTTGTGACGTCATGTATCTGGCGGAAGCGCGCTGACAAATCGAATGATTTCCTTTCATTGTTACCGAATAATCTTATTACAGCAATCCCATCATCGAAACACCCAGTAATGATATCAAGTGTTTTAGTGGTCTGTATCATTAGTTATAAGATTAGTACAACTTACCGTAAATTTAAGAAAAAAAGTCTGATGACGTCATATTTCTGGCGGAGGGCGAGAGGCAAATAAAGTGATTTCCTTCCGATGCGTTACTATTCCCATAATCGAAACATCGAATAATGATATATAGAATTTTTTAATAATTTTCAAAAAAAAAATATCAAGATACAACTGAATTAAAAACAAAATACAGAGAGAGAGAGAGAGAGAGAGAGAGAGAGAGAGAGAGAGAGAGAGAGAGAGAGAAAGCGTATTCCTTTTATAGCTAATAATAAGGTCTATAAATGAACTGTATGGAAAATGTGATACCCTATAACATATTGGCGCTGATGTAATATGCATTATGAAGAAATTTCGAATGTCAAGAAAACTATATAAATCAGTGTTATTCGCACTATATATATGTGCTCATAATAGTAATACGGCAGCGTGACCTTGAGATCAGCTGATGCCAACCGAAAGTAAATTAAAAGTATTTGTTGATTATTGATATGCTCAAGAAATTGAAAAATAAAATATAAACGTTCCTTAATAAACCACAATTAAACACAGTAATGTCTAATGAAATATAAAGGCTTAATATTGAACTACAATACTGTATGAAGCTTTAAAAATGAACTACCCGTATGCGATTGCGAGAGCGAGCACACACACACACACAGAGAAAGAGCTACAACGATTTCGCATTATACCTAATGATTAGACGAACTGTATGGAAACTGATTTCCTGTAACATGTTGGCGTTGATGTAATATTCATCATGAAGATATTTCTAATAAGTTAAGAAATGATAAAAAAATATGCCATACGTATGTACGCCATATTTTGATACGGTAGGTAGCGGCACTTTCAGATCAGCTGATCATAACCAAAGGTAAACAAAATTTTCAGTACTCGATTGTAAAATGCTTCCAAAATTGATGAATAGAATACAATAATGCATTTATAGAGCATATGATATCCTATGAAACAAGAAAATGGAATAATGATAGACAGTAAGAAAATATTGACAAAATATGATCCAGATGATTGCCGAATCATAACGTATCAAAATAAATCTACGGAAACTTCACTTTTCTAGTTCGACATACAGCCAACTCGACTTACGAATCATCTCTCGGTCCCTATCTCGGTCGTAAGTCGAGCAATACCTGTATAAGCATTGAAATTTCCTTCAAAAAAATATCTTCTCCCTTTAGTCTAAAGACTTGGCTCATGACCGAGCAATAGCTTTTTACCGCTGAAACGGAGCAGTTTCTCCTAGTGGAGGTAGAACAAAAAGTCAGTGATTAAGGGAACAGAGGCTCAGAGAGGGGAGGTAACCCCTGCCCTAACGCCAACCACAGAAGACGGCTCACTTGGCTTGGTAGACTGCTGCCGAAAATCTGCAGAAGTATCCAGACGTTCTGCTATGCTGTCTTTAGAGAAAAGCCTTTCTCAGAGGAGATGCTGGATAACCTCCATGAGTTCTTTCGATTTATCACAATCCCCAGGTCCTGACAAAATGAGAGAACTCTGTCTAGGAGAAGAAGTTTGTCCCTCAACCCCACTAGGATCAGCTAATCATCCAGAAAGTGTAGCAGGCAAATCCAACTGGCATACACTCACTAGGATACCAGTTCAGATTTTTGTGAAGACTTAAAGTGCTGTTAACAGGCTGAAGCATAGGACTTTGAACTGAAGAACTTTCCCTATTACCACTACTTAAAGGTACAGTGCTTACTGGAGGAGGGGTAAATTTGGATTTGAAAGTACTGTATGCTTACAGTATTTCAAATCCAGGGCAACCAAGAAGCTCTGAGGCTGTGTCACTTGTCTGACCTTAGTTGCAGTTTCCATCCTGATGTGTATTTGTCAGATGAACTTGTCAAGTGCTGAGAGGTCGATGAACGGTCTCCAGCCTCCAGACGCCTTCCTTACAAGAAAGAAATGGTTGAAGAACCCTGGAAACCTTTTGTCGACCTCCTGAAGTGTACCCTTCTGCAACATGTTTTGCACTTCCTCCAATAGAGCAAGATCTTCTGTTGACCCATGGCAATAAGATGATGACGTTGCAGGGGCAGGAACATAGAAGGAGGAGAGCTGATGAAGGGGAGGAGGTATCTGGACTGAAGGACCTCCACCATCCATCTCTCAGCACAGTAGAACCACCACCACCTCCAAATGGCCTGCAGGCATCACTTCACTAGTGTTAAGGTGGGTGGAAATCCCTCCCTAACAAAGAAAATTTCCTCTTCCTTTCCCCCTACCTCTCCTGTGACCTGGTTTTGACAGGAGGGGAAAGGTTGTTCCAACAGGGTCTTGAGGATGGACTTCTGCGGGCAAGTTCCTCCTCTCTGTGCTGGTCTTTGGAACTGTGATAATTGAGTCGTTGCTGTACTTGTACCCTATCCTGATGTCAAAGTCTGGGGTTGATGAAAGAACACCGGCCTACGTAAGATCGAGTTCTGCGTCTCCTTTTTTCCACTGCAGACTCTCCCTCTGCTGGTGGGAAGAGAGATAGTTCCTTGAACAAAGACTTACAAAGAGCCAACCCTTCTTGGCAACCGATCCGCTGGTGATACTTTCGAAGTCACGGCCTCACGACACTTGAGCACCCAACTGGTGCACCGGTTAGCTGCCTGGTGCATCAAAAACTCCAACACCATAGCTCCTATCAGGACGATGTCCCTAAGGGCCTTTTTCTAGCTAGGGTCATTAAGGTGCTCTGTGTCGGCCACCAAGCTGACTGTGCCCGATCAGTGGTCTACCCAAGAGACTGTTTGCATGGTAGCCATAGCTGTGAGTTCCAATCCAGACAGCCTCTGCCACTGAGAAGGAAACTATAACTGCCGACAGTCGTTCCAACGAGCAACCTGATGTCAAGATTGCTACTGCAAGATCAAATGGAAGAGAGGGGGGTAAAGCCACCTGCATGCTTTGCCTCATAAATACTGCAGGAACTTGGGCCTCCACCTTATCTAAGGCTTCCTTGACTAAGACTGACCAGGGGGCCTTAAGTCTGGATCTCACACTGCTAGAGGGATGACAGAAAACACCCATGACAGACCTCCTGCCCTTCAGGGGAGAAGCTACCACCTTTTCAAGGCTGTTAACCTTCTGTATGCATTGTAGCACCTTTACGAACAATGAGTCAGTCTCCCCTTCCTCTTCTTTTTCTTCTGAAGGTCTTGTCACTGCTGGCTTGTGGAAGTTTTCCTTCAGAATCTTCAGATTCTAAATCAATGTCCTCTTCATCTGAGTTGTCTTACCTGGATCAATGGGAGGAAGAGGGCACAACTGTTGCTTCCCGAACTGGGATCCTTACAATTTGGAGCTGACAGGAGAGCCTTGGATCCACAGGCTGAGAAACCTCTCAATCATTATTCTCCTTTCGGCGGGTGCTGACTGCAAAGGGTAAAAGATGGCTCAAGGTTGTTCTCAGATCTTCTAAAGGGACATTGTCCGAAGGTCGTTTACCTGGCTGAATGTCTGCCCTTTGTTTCTTCGATGGAGGAGAATGTTCCGCTGAAAACTTGACTGGGGAGACGGTAATTATTCTCTAACGAGATCTCCCAGTAGACAGTGACCTATATGGGTCTGGTAGTGGGTGACACTTCTATGGGAAGCGGTGACAAGATTCCTGTCCTTGCTATGCTTTCTAGAACTCAGCCTGATGGGGACTAAGTTTTGAGGAGAGAGAGAAGAACAATTCTCCTTCCTGGAAGTTCCCAATCTTGCTTGAAAGTGAAGCCGGTGCGATTCCTCCTTCAAAGGAAACGGCTCTTGGGGCGAGGGCTTACCTGAAATAGGGCTCGTGTGCATTGGAAATTGGTCCCTTACAGCGAGTCTGGGCTAATTCTCCAAAGGATGTCTGGAACGCCTTACAAACAATCGCTCTGGTGGCCAAGAACATGATTTTGAAGACCTGTCTGTAGAAGCTGGGTTAGAGCGAGACCTTCTGCTCCGACTTACCTCCTTGGGTGACAAGCGCCTGCAACAATTAGGTGGAAAGCACTTGAAGAATATCGTTAAAGTTTGCTAGCGATTGCAATGGTGATCCTTGCACCTGGCACAGAGGAGTTGCAAAAAATCGCTCTGCGGGTGAATGCTTAGCGAGATCCAATGGGGAACGTCGATGATGATCACGAGGAGAACGACCGTTAGGGTCAAAAGATCACTTTGAAGCTGAGCATGAGGGAGACATGCACTTGTGATGAGGAGAATGCCTTGAAGAGCCCTGCTTTGCAGAAGGAAGATATGGCGAAGCGGACTTAGAGGACAAAAGGATGAGTGATGAAGCAACAAGCATCCTTGAGAAAAGCAATGTCTGATAGGATAAGCTCGTTGAGAAGCCATTAATCAGAGGACTGACGAGTTGATGATTATCTCAAAGCGCATCCAGCTGACACTCGCTCCCAACTTGCATAACGAGATGTACAGCTCCTGAAGAAGATAGCCTGGAAGTTGTTTGCAATGGCAAAGCTCTGAACCTATGAGGAGCAAGATCAGAAGCCTAAGATCCTCCATCATCCAAGGGGCAAAAGGTGTATGGGCCACACACTCCTGCTACCCAACCTGGTTACTGAGATATACGGGAAACCCGATCCATGACCCCAGGGGGGGGGGGCAGCTAGGGACACGACATGAAATCAAGGCACCAGCCCCGTGCATTGGCACCAAGGAGCCTAAAAACAGGGCCATACACCAGTCACACCTAGCTACTAGGGTACCCTGGGGACCACAGCCACGACGCGTTGACATGTCCCGGGACACATGCAACATGCACTGTACCCAGGGGGCCCGAGATTCAGAACAGTGACAAAATGAGCTACCATAACACCTGCTCTGCCTGGCTATCAGGTTGGTTATGACGCAGAACCAGGATCAAGGCCCCAGTCCCATGCACCAGCCCCAGCGGCTAAAACACAAAGATGGGAACCAATTAAGTGCCGTCAATCTGGCCTAAGAGAGGTGGTCTCAATAGGAGCCATTTCCTTGTGACTACGGAAGACTAGATTTCTTTCTCTAATTCTTCTTAGATAAAGAAGTGCGTACAGAGATAAAAGTCGAAGAGGACGATGAGGAAGGAGGAGGAGATCAAGGAAGAACCCACACATATTTTTCTCTTTCCAGGCCTCACCTCAGGCTCTGCAAGTAGAAACGTTGAAGACTGAGACGCCAAAGACTACCATGTTCCACCAAGGGTGACACCACAGAAGTTGCTCAAACAGGAACCACAAAACTAGGGAATCCAGTTATAAGGGAAATGTAGGCAGAATTATAGGGGAGCGGAAGACCTGGACCCATAGGCATAAGGGTTGGGGTGAAGTCACTGGGGAAAGGGGGTGGTGAACACTGGGGGAACCCTACATGCCACCAGAACCTGAAAACCCCGCTGGCGTAGCTTCAAAGGTCCCTTGCTCCCGATACTTAATACCTGGGGCCAAAACCAGGAGAATAAGTGTAGGCGTGGTAGTAGCAGACACACTCAATGCATAGAAGGAAGAAGCAAAATTTTCTTCCTCCACCTCCAAGCATATGCCTAAAACTGCATAAGAGGCCATGACCTACACACAAGGATGATTGCGAACAATCATGCCCTTACCAAGAAGCACATAGAGAGTGTGGATCTACAGCTGACTTAAAAAATACTGGATGTAAAATCCTTCCTTACATAGATGACTCTCATTTCCCAATCATAACAATCAACAGCAAGCCAGCATTCACTACTAGAAAGAAAAATAAAATGAAAATTTTATTAAGGGCCCAACAGTACGTCTTTACTCATTGTGGCCAAAAATGTAAGTTTTCAGCTGTAACAAGAACTTTAAACAGGTGAGGGGGACAGGGCTCCTCACCCTTGCTCTCACATGTAGCTTAGCTGCCTTATTAAGCGATTCGACGGGTGTCCAGCTCACGCTGAAAAAAATATTACTTACTTAAAGGACGATGGTTTCTATTTCGCCTAGGAACAAAAATTATTTTTATGGAATGAGGTTACAAAATAAAATATTCTATCAATCAAAAGTTAATTTATTACATTTTTCCATGATGTACAAAAATTTAAATTTGTAAAAGTTTTCAATGCATATTTTCCATTATACATCTATGCTACTTTCCCTGCTGGAGTCTTAGGGGTTGTAGCACCCTTCTTTTCCAACTAGGGTTGCAGCTTGGCTAATAATAATAATAATAATAATAATAATAATAATAATAATATGCATTGAATTTTAGCCAATCAACTAACTTCGGTTACTTCAGCTTTTTTAATTATGCCTTCCTTCTATTAATCATTTTGCATTATACTATCACAGTTCACTTAAGGGAAGCGTTTTATGAAAAAACTAAATGATACAAATTTTTCAAATATTTCATATATGGACTTGTACACCTTTTGTTTATACTCTCAGAAAATTTTATTCAAAAATTTGCAATAGTTTTGTAGATATAAGCCAAAAACATAACCCTAAAATCATTGAGAGAATTGCATTATTTGTATAATGTAATGATAACTTTAGGATATAAGTAGTGATTTCAATTTAACTATCAAAGAAGAATATTTAATTGAAGTATATGGCAACACTACAGTATGTTTCAGCAATAGTGTAGAGTTATATGAGTGAAGGAATGATACGACTGACTGCCAGTAGCAGCTCGGAAATAGAGGTTTACAGACATATCATTCCAACCGCTTCCGTGTTTTGACTTTTCATTTTGCAGAGCTATTTCTTTTTATTTATCTTCGCTTTAAATACAGGTACATATTTGTTCAGAAGAAACAATGCTAAGACCAAGAAAATGTATGCAACCTCTACATTTCATAAGAAAAAGAAAGAAACAACAAAATGAAGATGAATGTAGAAAGAAATGTCACCATGTAGAGAGAGGAAAGAGGGGACTAGGAGCCTAATCATATAAAATGTAATGAAATACTAATAATGTAATAATTACAGATAAGACAAATATGATATAACATACAAAAATTGTTATAAAATACTCATAATGCAGAATCAAAACCAAATAATTGGACAAGCAAAGACTATCACCCAAAAACTTTGGATGTTAATTTCTCAAAACTATACACATCGACCTTCCAATGGAAATTCAGGTGTAACGATTTCACTTATCTCAATAAAAACAAAAAGCAAATGTAAGCTAAATAAACTGTCTACTAGACTAAAGAGTTATCTTTCATTTTGTCACCAAAACAATTTTGGGATAAATTTTCCATGAAATCGATCCAAGATTTTAAAAAAATTGAAAAATATTTGTAAAATAGATAAATAACTATTAAAGAAAAAATATCCTCTATTACTTTATTACTATAGATAATATCTATAATCATGTAAATTTCAGCCTTTAGATTATAACAGTTATGGCGGGTTTATTTAAAGCATTATTAGGGGGTGGGGGTACAAGTGAAAGGAGGGGAAGGCTAACAAAATATGATTACTGACCCTTTTGTTATACATAAACTAACCCATGCCCCAAAATTCTGACTGATTCATACAAAAAAAAAAAGAGAGCAATTCATGAAAAAAAAAAAATGGAGTTAAGAGAAAAAAAAAAATAATTCAAACGCTCCCCTTAATCTAGGAACAAAATGTATGTTTTTCTTAAGAAATACAGCATTTGCCGTGTCATAAGACACTTTTTTTTCCCGCGAAAATGCCCCCAAAATCACCCTGCATCTTAACACTAAGATAAAGTTGTATAAGGCAGTTTGACAACCCTCAAACACACCATTAATGACAAAAACACTCACCAGACATAAAATATAAGACTACATTTATCATTCATATGTAATGAATAAATTTATTTTGAATACACTTTCTTTAATAAATTAAGGTAACAAGATATCCTTTTTTTTTAGTGAACAGCTGATGACTCACCAACACCATCTACATGCAAACATCCAACTAATAGTATCCAAGCAGTTGTTTACACAGTATTTACCTATTTTCTCATATTTTATTGATATTTCATAATAAAGCAATATTTTGGTAATGACTTTGTTGCTTGGATTCCAAAATACTGATAGTTGTTGCTGAACAGAAACTTGAAAAAACACCTCACAGAAAGCTGAGTGCCATGTTACTAAGTTAGCGTTAAAACTAACTAGACCTAAAGTCACTCTAATAGAAAAAACATTCCACCTTGTGAAATTTCTAGAGAATTCTGTATTTGATCAATAACTAATTTTGTATGAAAATTCATACATGTGGAATTTGGGAAATATTACTGGAATCCTACTTCTTAACCAAAATTTGATCAGGAGCATTTAGCAACACTGCTTTCATGTAAACAAACACTTGAAAACATTGTTACGATGGTAGCAACTACGACTGGTTTAGTGGTTTTTTATATATTTAACAAAATTATGCTAACAGGTGTACAGCTAATTAATATTTACCTATTAAATCTAATTGCAAAAAAGCAGGCAATTAAATTCAATGGGTAAATTTCAATTTGCAATGCTTGCTTAGCAGAATGCATGAAATATCACACGAGGTTGGGCTCAAGATAAATAGAAGAAAGACAGATGATGAGAACGGAGTATGCAATGGAAGATGAAATATCATTGGAAGAAGAAAGGATTAATGAGGTAGCATCATTCAAGTATTTAGGAACTATGATCTCCAATACAGGATCATTAGAATTAGAGATTAGTGAAAGATTAAAAAGAGCAAATCAGGCAATGGCTAGGTTAAGTAAAATCTGGAAATCAAATTGCCTGAAATTACATATAAAAATCAGACTTTATCTCAGTTTAGTGAGATTGGTGTTACTCTATGGACATGAGTCATGGTATGACAATGAAACAATTTCCAATAGATTTAGTAGATTTGAGAACAAAGCCCTCAGAAAGATATTGGGAGTTAAATGGCAGGACAGGATTAGAAATGAAACTTTAAGAGATTACTGGAGTGCCATGTGTTGATGAGATCATGATGAGTGGTAGATGGGGATGGTTTGGGCATGCTCTTTGCACTCCCCAAGAGAGATTAGATCACCAAATGTTCAGTTGGGCTCCACAAGGCACTAGACAAGACGGAAGACCCAGGCCTACAAGGCTGAGGACTATGAAGCGCGAAGAAGGAGATGATAAATGGAGAAGTATTAAAGTAAAAGCTTAAGATGGAGACAACTGGCAAAATCTAACCAAGGCTCTTTGCGTCAAAAGGCGTAGATGATGATGATGATTACATTTAATAATAAACCCAAAATATGAAAATTTACTGTGCCAGATGAAAAATCACACAGTAGAAACAGCGACTAGGAATTGCTGCATGATAGGTTGTAAAATCCTCCATCTCTTTTTTTTCTTAAATTCCTTAGCTAAATACTGTATAGGATGCATCTTACCACTTGTAGTGTCTCATAACACTAGAAATTAGGTAGTTTTATAATAACCAAAGTAAAATTCATAAGTAGTGAGGTCAAGATTTCTGAAACTGGATTTTAGCCTCTATTTCCACTAAACATCTTAGCTGCCACAAAATACTACTACTCTTATCATCTTCAATCATATTCAACTTATCAATCTACAGCATTAATCTTTTTTAATATACAGTACTGTACTCAGTTGTGGCATATCTTCATTTGATCAGCCACACAGCCAGAAAGAGACCATGTCCTTCAACACCTATATATTGGCTTCATGGGCTGGCAAGTTCAATTTTTGGTCACAAATTCAGGAATAATACTAAAGGAGGACTCCTTCAAACCCTGACTGAGTAAGTAAGAAAGACCATGCACCTTGCCTACTTACCTAGCTGATACTAAGACTAGCAAATAAACAGTTTTAAAAGTTAGATCTCTGTATGCGCAAGAGATCTGAGAACATGGTTCCTGTTCCATTTAGGGGATACGAGGTCATAGGGTGGGTAAAACTACTCAAAGCTTCTCATGAGCAGAGGCAACTCTCACAAGAGGAAAAGGCTATGCCCTTCAGTTGAAAGACTTTGATAAAGGCTAAGCAGTGACCTTTTACAGTTAAGAAAAATGCAACCTCACATTAAAAAAAAAAAAGGACATCCTGTAGTATGTTTCTTTTCTTTTTCTTGAAAAATACAGAATAGATTTTCACTTACCTAAATAAAATATTCCATCACTTGATCGACATGGAGAGTTCGCTACAAGCTGTGGAATCGTAAAAGGCAACTTTTTGAGAGGATCTCTACTACGACCCAGAGTGTATCGATACAATGACCCATCTTGAGGATTAGGGAAGAACTGTGGGCTGAAAATAAAAATATTTTCATTAAAAGTGAAAAACTTATCATAATTCATATAGAAATGTGAAACATCTGACTCTGTGATGAAAAAGAATTATTTACAAAAGTTTAAAAATATACAAAAGCCATAGAAATTTAAATATAGTAACTATCCCTTGTTTTACAAATTTTATTGAAAGGAATGTAAGAATATAAATGCTTATAAACAAAGCACCCATAATAATAAGTTAATCATAGCTGTCAGCCACTGAATAAGTATCTATTATAGCAGTCAAATGAAGACAATACTAGGCAAAATATGAGTCACTATACTGTACAATGCACATAAATGTAAATACAGACAACTTTAAACTAAAATAACAATAGAGAAAAAAAATTACTGAATACCCAAAAAGAGTAAAATTAATCCAAACACCTGAAAAAAATGTTAAGTGTGTAAAACACCAAAGAACTCATAACTCATCCAAGATGGTGGAAGGGTGGGAAAACATAGCCTGGCAAAGACTGATAACAGACTCTAATGATCTTTTGAGATTTTTTATAGTAGTAAACATTCAACAGAACTAATAGCAAATGAATTTCTGATAAGGTTAATTGAAATACTAATAAGGGATGAATGAGTACTGTATAATAGCTGGATTACAATCAAACTGCTAACTTATTTTGTGGTGTTATTGTTTTTTGGGAGCCAGGATCCGTTTTGGGACCGGGGTACGTTTTGGAGCAGCAGTCCATTTTGAAGCTTTGTCAGCCTCATCTGCTTTCCTGTCTAAATATTCTCTCCAGTTCTTCCTGGCTTTCCTTTTGAGTTTGCTATCAATACTGGAATACTTAGCTTGCACTTCCATTACTTTCTTGAAAACTTTCAACAATCAATTTTTGTCTTTGTCTCCATTTTATAGTATCCCAAATTATCATCCCTCATTTTCTACTTGTAACTGAATGTCCCTAAACTTCAGTACTAACTGACTGATATATGTTCTTAATATCAAACCATTCTTCATTAATTATCTGCTCTTCGTCTCTTAAAGTCTCTAAGACTGCAAATCGATTCCTATATTCAATTGCAAGGCTTTCTCTGTGCTCCCCTTCTAGAACCTAAGCTGTATCAAACCTAAGCATTCTATTTATAATTATGTTGGGTGCTTTGACCTTAATTTCAGTGTGACAATGAGTAGCTGGTGATCACTACCAATATCTGCACTTCTATAGCTTCTTATATTTTTCAGAGTTCTCCTTCTTTCTTTATTAATGGCCAAGTGATCTATTTGATTTTTGAAATTACCACATGGAGAAGTCCATGTATATTTATGGATGTCCTTGTGCTGGGAAAGATTATATCCAATAACAAGATTGCATAAACAGTATAAAGGAGATATATACAAATATATATATACAGTATATATATATATATATATA
>NC_090739.1:77464972-77624972 GCF_036898095.1 Palaemon carinicauda
TTACGTCTCCGACGGTCGAAAGATTCCAAAAACTCGCGAGCGATCGCCATGAAGGCTGCCGGGTGTGCCCACCAGCGCCGACTATCGGCCAGATACCGCATATACTTCTCAACCAAACCAGTTCTTCTCAGTCCGTAGGGTCTCTATCGGGGAGGAAGGGAGGGCCTTTAATTATATATATTCACCGGGTAAGTATATTCAAAAATTTATTTTAAATTGAAAATATCATTTTTAAACATTAAACTTAGCCGGTGAATATATAAATAGCTGATTCACACCCATGGTGGTGGGTAGAGACCAGTATTAAAACAATAAAGGCGTATATGCTCAAGAGTTTTTGACAAATATTCAAAAAAACAAACTTAAGTATAGGTACCTGATAAGGAAGCTGACTCTGATGATTACTCTGCCTCATTAGTCCGCTATCCTCACGAAGCCCAGCGATCCTCTTAGGATGCTGAAAGACTTCCCAGGAGCTGCTATAACCAGGGTGAACACCCCTACAACAGGACCTCATCAATACCCTTAATCTGGGCGCTCTCAAGAAACAATATTTTGACCACCCGCCATATCAAAAGATTGCGAAAGACTTCTTAGTCTCCCGTACAACCCAAAACAAGATTAAAAATTTCAAGAGTAGATTAAAAGGATATTAGGATTAAGGGAATGTAGTGGTAGAACCTTCACCCACTACTGCACTCGCTGCTACGAATGGTCCCAACGTGTAGCAGTCCTCATAAAGAGTCTGGACATCTTTCAAGTAATATGAAGCGAACACCGACTTGCTTCTCCAAAAGGTCGCGTCCATAATACTTTTAAGGGATCTATTTTGCTTAAATGCTACCGAAGTTGCTATTGCTCTAACTTCATGAGCATTGACTTAAGCAAATTACGATCCTTCTCACTTAAATGAGTGTGCCTCTCTAATTAAAAGCCTAATAAAATAAGACAACGCATTCTTCGACATGGGTAAAGAGGGCTTTTTAACGGAGCACCATAAAGCCTCTGAACAACCTCGCAGCGGTTTAGTTCTGGATAAATAAAATTTAAGAGCTCTAACGGGGCACAGCACTCTTTCAACTTCATTCCCCACAATCTCAGAAAGACTGGGGATTTCAAATGATTTAGGCCAAGGACGAAACGGAAGTTCATTTTTGGCCAAAAAACCAAGCTGAAGAGAGCATACTGCTTTATTAGCGGAGAAGCCGATATTCTTGCTAAAAGCATGTATCTCACTAACCCTTTTCGCAGAAGCCAAGCTCACCAAGAAAAGTGTCTTGAGGGTAAGATCCTTCAGGGAGGCTGAACTTAACAGTTCAAACCTGTCTGACATAAGGAACTGCAGGACCACGTCCAAGTTCCAAGCAGGAGTAGAAATATGACGCTCCTTGGAAGTCTCGAAAGACTTAGGAAGGTCTTGAAGATCTTTGTTATTAGATAGATCCAAATTTCTATGCCTGAAAACAGAAGCTAACATGCTTCTGTAGCCTTTAATGGTAGATGTAGAAAGGGAGCGACCATTTCTCAGATAAAGCAGAAAATCTGCAATCTGCGCTACAGAGGTACTGGAAGAGGAAATAGAGGAGGACTTGCACCAGTCTCTAAATACCTCCCATTTAGATAGATAAATCCTGATGGTAGAGGATCTTCTAGCCCTCGCGATCGCTCTAGCTGCCTCCTTCGAAAACCCTCGAGCTCTAGAGAGTCTTTCGATAGTCTGAAGGCAGGTAGACGAAGCGCGGGGAGGCTTTGATGAAATCTCTTTACGTGAGGCTGACGCAGGAGATCCATCCGCAACGGTAGACTTCTTGGAATGTCTACTAGCCATAGAAGTACCTCTGTGAACCACTCAATCGCGGGCCAGAGGGGAGCAACCAACGTCAACCTGGTCCCTTCGTGAGAGGCGAACTTCTGAAGAACCTTGTCTAGGATCTAGAATGGTGGGAAGGCAAAGATGTCTAGGCGAGACCAGTCCAGCAGGAAAGCGTCTATGTGGGCTGCCTCTGGATCCGGAACTGGAGAGCAGTAAGTCGAGAGCCTCTTTGTCAGTGAAGTCGCAAAAAGATCTATGGTGGGTTGACCCCATGTCATCCATAGCTTCTCGCACACAGTCTTGTGCAACGTCCACTCCATGGAGATGACTTGTCCTCTTCTGCTGAGGCAGTCCGCTAAGACATTCATTTCTCCTTGCACAAATCTCGTCAAAAGAGATGTTACTTGCCTTAAATGGAGTTCCTTCTGATCCGTGGATCAAAGACCCGAGCATTCCAGACTGTCCAGTGGCGCTCCCTAACCTAAATCCGATGCATCTGAATACAACACATGGTTTGGGTTCTTGATCGCAAGAGAAAGACCTTCTCGAAGTCTGATGTTGCTGTCCCACCAAGTCAGACATGTCTAGACTGAGTTGGAGATTGGGATAGAGATACTCTCTAAGCCCTTCTCCTTGTTCCAATGGTTTAGGTGAAATTGGAGAGGGCAAAGGTTGAGTCTCCCCAGAGAGATAAACTACTCCAGCGATGAAAGAGTTCCCACGAGGCTCGTTCAAACTCTTACAGAGCAACTGTTTTTCTCTTGCAAGTGACGGACTTTTAACAGAGCTTGTTCCATTCTTGTGGGAGACGAAAAGGCCCGAAAAATTCGACACTGTATCTCCATCCCCAAATAAAGAATAGTCTGGGATGGAGTACTGTAAGTTACGACTTCTCTACGTTCACTATGAGACCTAGCTCCTTGGTTAGGTCTACTGTAATGTCCATTAGAGGTTCTCCAGACAGCGATTTAATGACGACGCCCTGATTAGCCAGTCGTCAAAATAAAGGGAGGCTCTGATTCCTCAAAAAATGTAGAAAGCTTGCTACATTTTGCAAGAGCCTTGTAAAAACAAGAGGAGCAGGAATGAGGACGAAGCACAGTGCTCGAAATTGGTACACTACTTTCCCGTCCACAAACCTCAGATATTGTTGAAAGTTTGAATGAATCGGGATGTGGAAGTATGCATCCTGAAGGTCGAGAGAGACCATCCAGTCGCCTTCCCTTACTGCTGCCAAGACAGATTTGGTAGTCTTCATCGTGAACTTTGTCTTGACAATGAACACATTGAGCGCACTTACATCTTAAGTACTCCTGCAGTGAACGTGGCTGCCAGTTCATTGGAGCCATCCCTTATAGCCTTGTTCATGTATGACATAATTTGTACAGCAATACATTGACAGCTGGAGAGACCTTCTTACTTAAGGCTCCCAGGGACCAATCCAACAAATAAATACTTCAAACTCTCGAAAAAACTCCTAACAGGAGATGGTCTAGCTCTAAAGCAGACCATAAAATCTTGGAGCGTCTCACGGCTAGACGACGACGAGAGTCCACTAGGCTTAAGAAGTCTCCCTGGGCAGAGGCAGGTACTCCCAAGCCGAGAACTTCTCCTGTGTCACACCAGACGCTCGAGCGAGAAGCTAATTAAGAAGGAGGAAGAGCAAAAGCAGACTTTCCTAAACTTCTCCTGGATTCCAACCAGTCTCCCAGTAAGAGCATGGCTCTCTTGGAAGAACAAGAGAGAACTGACTTCGTAAATGTAGGAGTCGAAGAAAGCCATGCCAAGAGTAAACTCAGACGGCGGAGCAGCCGTTACAAAACGAGTAGGACAAAATTTCCCTAAAGAAATTCATAATTATAAAACAAGGGATTGTTGGACAACCCTAGGTTACTCCTCTTCTGAATGAATCCCCAAAGGTACATTAGTTGAAAGGGGGTCATCAACTTCTTCAGAAAGCACATCATCTGATAAATCTAAAGTCTTGCGAGAAGGAGATTTATATTCAAAATGACGTGAAGGAAAAGCCTGACAGGCTACATCAACTTGTATATGAACAGAAGTTAAAGTTGGAGGGTCGATGTCACGTTGTGACTGCAGAGAATGTTATTCTACTACACGTCGTGACAGAAGTGACTGACGTTCAAACGTCACGTAGTAACAGCGGTGACTGCTGTTCGATGCTATATTGTGACTACGGTGACTGACCCTCGACGTCACGTCATGTCTACGGTGTCTACCGCTCAACGTCACGTCGTGTCTGCGGTGTCTGCAGCTCAACGTCACGCTGTGACTGCGGTGGCTGATGTTCAAAGCGATCAAAGTTACATCGAGATTTATGCTCCGCATCTCATTTAACAGCAAAGCTGACACTAGGGATAACGTCAGCGTGACGTAACAAAGCTCGTCTAGAAGGTTGAAGACCTGAATCACGTATCCCAGAACCGTGACGTACAAAAAGCAAAGGATCCTTTCACACAGGAACAGGATCGTAAGCTTCTATTAAAGAAGAAAGCTTTAACAGCATATCTTGCAAAACACTTAACTTCGGATCAACCTGTGACTGCGGTGGCTGACGTTCAAACGTCACGTAGTAACAGCGGTGACTGCTGATCGATGCTATATCGTGACTACGGTGACTGACGCTCGACGTCACGTCGTGTCTACGGTGTCTACCGCTCAACGTCACGTCGAGTCTGCGGTGACCGCAGCTCAACGTCACGCTGCGCACTCTGAATAGATCGTGACGTCGGAAACGTCTGTACATGAACGTCATCGCTATGAACGGGACTCTCATGATGACTACAGCTAGGACGTTGAACTTGTTCTGAAGGAACTAATTAACGTTTCAACCGTCTCGAAACCTTACGCCCAGGTTTTTAAAGAGACGAATCATCGGAAGACGAGGAGAACTTCGTCTCTCCTGTCTTATGGCAAGGACGTGCTTGACGAGCAACGTCTGATACCTTTGAGGGAACGTCTGTTCGTTGGTTTACACCTCTCACTCCCTTAGGTCCTACGACATTCCTTCTCCCTGGTGCAGGGGAGCCTGAAAGAGGTCTTGGACTAGGCAAGTGACAAGCACGAACAAACAAACCCTCAGCAACACTGAACATGTTTTTCGCACTTTCTTCACTGATATCGCATTTTTTAATAATTTCACATTAGACATGAATAAAGCTGATTTCTACCTGAAGCATGCAATTCTCCCTTAAATCAAAGGGTTAGAATTGCGAAATATGTCGTATAATGTAAGCACATTAGTACAAAATGAAACACACATGCAAAAATTAATAAACATATACATATATATCGAATAAAACGGAAATACTGTATATAAAGTTAAAAAGATCAGTGACTGGGGAGGAGACTAAAACTAGTTCACTAAGGACTACGTTTTCAATCTCTCACCGTACAGTGCCTTGGGATGAGAATAAAAACTAGAATGTTTTACCCTCTCTCCCCGTACAGAGACTTGGGACGAGAGTAAATATCTGAATCGAGAACAACGTTACTCACTCCCAAACTCCTTGTACAGAGACTTGGGACGAGAATAAAGATCGGATCGTTCTCTCTTTTTCTCTCTCTCTCTCTCTCTCTCTCTCGTCACTCACAAGAGAATGGCTCACTCACTCTTCGTCAATAAACGGTTATTTGACTAAAGGAAAAAACTAAAAGGACTAAGAAATTGAAAATTAACATGTTCCTTTAAATTAATATCTAAAAAAACTTCAGTTTGTAAGAAGAATGAACAAAACGTCAAAATCGATTTACTCTTTCTGCAAAGTGAAACCGTGATTCTCTCTTTCTCTATCGTAACGATAGAGCGCAAACTGCGTAGCATAAATAAACCAAACGTTAGTTCATCTTTGAAAAACAGCACGAAGACTATTCAAAGAATAAATTTCTTGAAATATTTTCTAAAAATATTCATCTCATCAATCTAAACAAAAATAAAAGTTGAATGGGCTCAACGTTGTTTAACTTCGTTTTCCAAGTCAGGACCGCCTACAAAGAATAGGCAAAGGTCGCTTATAAACAAAAACATAAAATTTATCTCGGTGTTTAGTATAAATGGAAAGCGAATCGAAGAGGCCTAATAAAGGCGGGTGAGATATAAAATATGTAGAGGTAAATCTATAAATATCAACAATTATTTATAAAGTGATAAAATAATTACTAAAAGCCTTTAACACACTTCCGTACACTGAGGGAAGGGTCGGCCATCTTTTCTCTATGGAAAAACCAGAGCGAGATTAAAAAAGCAAGGGTAAAAAATTTTGCTCTCCTTTCAAAAGCATTTCTTTTGAAGATCGTATTGCTTGAGAATAATCCAACACGGCGAAAGCAATAAAACCAAAACCAAGTACTTCACCAATCGGTAGAAACTTGAGGTCAAGCGCGAGCGGAACCAATGTTGTCTGGACCACCGACAGAGAAGAACTGGTTTGGTTGAGAAGTATATGCGGTATCTGGCCGATAGTCGGCGCTGGTGGGCACACCCGGCAGCCTTCATGGCGATCGCTCGCGAGTTTTTGGAATCTGTCGGCCGTCGGAGACGTAAGCTATTTATATATTCACCGGCTAAGTTTAATATTTAAAAACGGCATTTACGTTCTGCCTGCCTTCTTATATGCAATTTTTCCTTTCCCCCGATTAGAATTCTTAGTCTCCTACAAAGGCTTTGGCTGGAAACCTCTCATAAGCATATCTGTTCCCTAGTAGGGAACATTTAATATATATGCTAGTTTACCGATCGGAGACGGAGAAGTACAAACGTTTTTTGTCCTAAGAAGGAGAAACCTCCGTTACATGACTGAGTTCCGGACATAACTTTTAAGTCGAACTACGCATGTATGCTTGTCATGCTCACAGTTCGGTGTTACTACTCCGCAGTAGACTTATGCTTTTTACCCATGAAGATACGTCTCAATCCCCTCTTGGGTTTACTTGGATGCATTCAGTGATTACCGTACAGTCTCCTGTCTGGAAAGCGATCTCTATGGAGATTCGCTCGTATAACATAAGCTGTACTGATTAACTGGTTTACCGTTTGGTATCAGTCTTATTTGGCCAACCACACTGGATTGGTGGCAGTTGGAGGGAGAACAGGCTGTTCTCCTTCATTGCAAGAACGTGCAAATAGTTACACGTCTCGACATCATCTCGAGATGTGTTTATTGCTATGCACTTCCCCCCTCACCGCTGGATGATCCGCGGATGATGGGTGGCAGACGAGAGCTTCTGCAATGAGGCCTGTCTTCTTGTCTTCCATCTGGATCTGATGCTCTCTTTAATGCATCAAAAGAGAGGGGGGGGGGGGGGGCATATGCCGCGCCATTCCATCCTCGTCTGTTGGCCCGATTCAGAAAGGTACCAGCATTCACCTCTCATAGAGAACCATCTAGCGGTACGAAGCCCCAGATGGACAGAGGACAACTAGTTGCTCCCATCCGCTCGTGTCATTCCTGGTACAGGAATATGCTTGCAAAAGTACCCATATAGTGGGCTCCTAGTGTCTTGTAATCATCTTGTATCCAACAGTCTTAACTTTGTGAGGTCCCCGACTGTGGTTATGCTCGCAGCGGCCCTGAACTTCAGGCTCTTGCTCGAACGTTCCCCAGTCCTGGAACACCAGGGCCTCAAACAAGATGTATTCCAAGATCGGTGGGGCGGACTAGAGGTGGGCTTTTTTTTCCCCCATTCGGTCTGGTGAAAAAGTCCTCAGCCAAGTCAGGACAAGCAAGATCTTATCAATGACTTCAATAGCTTCGCTATGGCATCCCGCAGAATGGTTCATGGAACTTCTGCAGCCCCTGGCTGAGTTCCAATAGCTTCGCTATGGCAACCCGCAGAATGGTTCCCGGACCCTCTACAGCTCCTGACGGAGTTCCGAGGGATCTTCCCCCACGATGCGATCTTCCAAGCAGCCACATGCTAACACTTTCCTAAGCCGTAGCCTTGCCTCGACTTCACACCTGGGACGATCCTACACCACCACTCTCAGAGAGACCTTTCGCAACGAGTTGCGGAAAAGATGTCTAGGCACCTCAGACACTTTTCAGCGTCGGTCTTCCAGGTGAAGTGTTCGGTTCTTTGTGACTGATGTCATGGAGGGGGATTTTCTACCATCGATGCCTTTACTTATACAAGTTTGAGATAAATTGTACCCTGTCGGATCCTCCTCCTGGGAACGCGATTCGGGTCCTTCAGTCCCTGAAGGCCCCTCTTTATGAACCTTTATGCCAAGCAGCAGATTGCTTCCTTACATGGAAAATGGCCCTTTCTACTCAATTGGGCTTAGACCAAGAGAGTTAGTGTGTTATATGATCCATCTTCTGATGTCTCCTACTCTAGGAGACGGGGAGAAGTAATCCTCAGCGGCATCCCTGAGTGGATTGCCAAGACTCAAAATCCGAGTGTGCTGTACCCTAGGTGCAGCCCATTTCGTATACAGTGAACCCTCGTTTATCGCGGTAGATAGGTTCCAGTCGCGGCCGCGATAGGTGAAAATCCGCGAAGTAGTGACACCATATTTACCTATTTATTCAACATGTATATTCAGACTTTTAAAACCTTCCCTTGTACGTAGTTCTGTTAACAAACTACCCTTTAATGTACAGAACACTTAATGCATGTACTACAGTACCCTAAACTAAAACAGGCACAAATATTAAAGGTGATTTTATATCATGCATTTCCTAAACATGCTAAAAAGCACGATAAAAAATGGCAACCAATGTTTTGTTTACATTTATCTCTGATCATAATGAAGAAACAAACTGGAGGTAGAGCTTTGCTTATTACCCAGACATATTTCCCATACTTTTCCCTTAGAACTACATCACATCTTCCTACTTTAGATATATATATATAGTATATATATATATATATATATATATATATATATATATATATATATATATACTGTATATATATATATATATATATAACGGATTTTGAGCGAAGCGAAAAATCTATTTTTGGGTAAGATAGCCATGTCGTCCTGATGGAAGTTCCTTAAAGGCAGCTTCCTAGGGTATATTACAACTACGGCGATATTCCCAGAGAATTTACCTTCAGGTACCCAGAATTCTAACTCCTGGAGCGAGTATCCCTAAAAAAGACCTTAGGGATATCGTAAATATCAGTGGACGTATTCTTGACACGCCTCATAGCAATCTATACCCCGAATAGAGTTAACACTTCGTAGGGGTAAAATGGCAAGAAAACGAAAACGATAAGAAAGGGGGGAGCCGTTCATAAGGCATCCCTCCTCCCCGTTTCGAAAGCGTGCCCTGCGCCGCTCACGGCGCCATCTGTATTCCTTGTAGCGATACACGAGGTGCTACAGATACTGTATGTAGGGAGGGGTCCTACTATCCTTTTCACTCTTATTTATTTATTTATTTTTGAAAAGGAGCAGGGCGGGTCCATCAGGACGACATGGCTATCTTACCCAAAAATAGATTTTTCGCTTCGCTCAAAATCCGTTTTTTGGGCTCAAGCCATGTCGTCCTGATGGAAGTATACCAGAGCATTACTGTATCTGTGGATTCTCAATACGTGCCGTACTCCTCAAGAATGTTTCTTAGTCAACTCGACTGACAGACCTAAGATGTTACCGTTATACATCTTTTCACTAATCATAAGCCATGAGAGTGCTTCCTGCCCCCTACAGGGAGGAGTCCTACTAGACTCTAGAAACGAACGAAGAGTACATATACCTATGTATGAATCACTCGCCAGCCAGTACCATATAGTGGTCTCACTCTATATGAAGTAAAGCGAAGTCTTACGGGACTACAGTATCCAAAAGAAAAAGTCCCGACCAGCACCCTGGTCGCAGTAAAATTAGACAAAAGGTTATATCTGCGTAGGATTAAACTTGCTGCTACCACCATCCTCAGAAAGGGGTGGAGTCCTTATTGCTAAGGAAAGTATAAACCAGTATAATCCAGGCTTTGCATTAAGGAATAGGCTATTATAGATATCCCCGATTAATATACATAGGCTAAATGCTCAAAAAACAATATGAAATCAAAAATAGGTGAAGGAGACGCAAGGTTCCCGAGAACAAGTTTATTGAGAAACAATAAATAGACATGGTCACCATAAATATGTACATATGCTAGGTGGATGACCAACAATTTACACAAGTACTGTAGTGCATGGATGAATGATTATCTGAAAGAAAAACATATGTGTCACTTACACATACCCCGGTATCAAACTTAACGTCCATGTTACTACTTTGCTGACAATAGCGTTGGCAAACGCTTGGCACACCTGTCTGTACTTGTGCTACCATCACCATAACGTTGGAACAGTCACTGTGGGCTCTGAGAGCCTTCACTACCAGTTATATCAACGCATATAACTAACCATTCACCCAAGAATCCAAGTCCCAAATGATTCCGCTGTTCCTCGCAGAGTTAAACAGCAGGGTTAACGACGCAACCAACTGCTACCACAGACCTCTTTAGCTGCTCCACTTGCTTAGCATAGTGGCGAAAGAATACCCTGGAAGACTTCCAGCCAGTGTATGAACGAAGGTGTTCAAAATCCATAAAGTTAAAGAAGTTTAATGATGAAGCAACTTTCCTCGGATCATGACCTGCGGGTGAACTGTCAGGATCCGCTCTGCGAATAAAATATGTAATTTTCGCCCTAAGCTGATTTAAAGATAAATTCGAGCCCGATGTTTCTCCTCTGAATAGTTGGCCCCCATGGAAGTCTGAAGTTCTACGAAGATAGACCTTAAGGCATTCTACGGGACATAGAGATGCATCTTCTTTCAGAGGGCAGATTCTCCAGGGACCCCACCTGTTGGTGGGCAACTCGTTCTTAGCGAGAAACGTAGGGTCCGGAAACAGGTTCAGTTCTCCCCCATCCAGGAACTGAACTCGGCCCTCCTCTCTCGAGAGGGCCACAATCTCACTAACTCTGGCCCCAGAAGCAAGGGCAAAAAGGAAGATCACTTTTTGAGTCAGGTCCTTCAACGCACATTCCTCATTATCTAGTAATGAGGCAAAATGAAGGACTTTGTCTAACGACCATGAAATAGGCTTTGGAGGAGCTGATGGTCTAAGCCTAGCACGGGCCTTTGGGATCTTATTAAACATCTCGTTAGCGAGGTCTACCTGGAAGGCATATAGAATGGGTCTTGTTAGAGCTGACTTACATGTAGAAATTGTGTTCGCCGCCAGCCCCTGTCCGTGGAGGTGAATGAAGAAGGATAGGCAGAACTCCGTAGAGATCTCGTGCGGGTTCTTATCTTTGACAAAGGCTACCCATTTCTTCCATGCAGATTCGTACTGCCTCCTAGTAGACTTACACTTGTATTCTTCCAGGAAGTCGATACTATCTTTCGAGATTCCGAACCGTTTCTTCACCGCTAGGGAGAGAAAATCATGAGCTGCAGGGTTCGGGTTTTCTGTAATGAAGCGAAGACAGTCGACTTCTGGACTTGCTGGGACAGAACTGGGTCCGGGAGTGGTAGAAACCTCAGTCGTAGTTCCAGAGCTAGAGGGAACCATACACTGTTCGGCCACTTGTGGGCCACTATTGCTGCTACTCCCTTGAAGGATCTCAGTTTGTTGAGGACCCTCAACATCAGATTGTGAGGGGGAAACAGGTAGATCCTGGACCATCTGTTCCAATCGAGGGACATCGCATCTATTGCTTCTGCCGAGGGGTCCACGTATGGGGACACATATTTCGGCAGCTTCTTGTTGTCCTTCGTCGCGAAGAGGTCTATCTGCAGTTCTGGGACTTGTCTCAAGATGAAAGAGAATGATCCTGCGTCTAGGGACCATTCTGTCTCTATCGGTGTCACCCTGGATAGAGCGTCCGCGGTCACATTCCGGACTCCTTGAAGGTGAACTGCTGACAGGTGCCACTTCTTCTTCTCCGCCAGTCGGAATATGGCTAACATTACCTGGTTGAGAGGTGGGGATCTCGATCCCCGCCGATTCAGACATTTCACAACCACCTCGCTGTCCAGTACCAACCTTACGTGGATCGAGTGACGTGGGGATACTTTCTTCAGGGTAAGAAGTACTGCCATAGCTTCTAGAAAGTTTATGTGAAAGGTCCCAAATAGCTTGGACCAGATCCCTTGCACTTTTTTCCGATGGGAGTGACCCCCCCACCCTACCTTTGAGGCGTCTGTGTGGATTGTCACTGACGGGGGGGGTGGCTGAAGAGGTAGAGACCTCTTTAGACGACTGGCTTGAGACCACGGTCTGAGAAGAGAACGTAGTCGAAGTGGGACCGGTCTCTTCAAGTCCCTTCGCTCTTTCGATGCAAAGGTTCTCCATACTCCCGCTGCATCTTTTAACTGTGCTCTTAGCACTGGGTCTGTTACTGATGCAAACTGAAGAGAGCCCAAAACCCTCTCTTGTTCGCGTCTTGATATCCTCTCGGAACCTAGAAGTCTCCTGACAGACCCCGCTATTTCCTTCCTCTTTGACATTGGGATGGAAAGACGGTGTGACACTAGATCCCAGTGAATTCCCAACCACTGGAACCTCTGAGCTGGAGAAAGACGAGACTTCTTTCTGTTGATCATGAAGCCTAGATATCCCAGGAACTGAATCACTTGTAGGGAAGCTTGCAAGCATTCTGCTCTGGATGCTGCCCACACCAACCAATCGTCCAGGTAGGCTACTACCTGGAACCCTTTTAGGCGTAACTGTTTGAGAGCTGCGCTCGCAAGCTTCGTAAAGATCCTTGGGGCTATGTTTAGTCCGAAGGGCATCGCCCTGAAAGCGTAAAGTTTTTGTTGTAGCTTGAATCCTAGGTAGGGGGAGAGACGACGACTTATTGGAACGTGCCAATATGCGTCTGACAAATCGATGGAGACGGTATATGCCCTCTTGGGCAGTAAGGCCCTTATGTGTTGTAACGTTAACATCTTGAACTTGTGGTTCACTATGAACTTGTTGAGTGGTGACAAGTCCAGAATGACTCTGAGTTTCCCCGAGTCTTTCTTGGGAACACAAAACAGCCTCCCTTGGAACTTGATGGACTTTACCCTCCTGATCACCTTTTTCTCCAACAGATCTTGGATGTACTCCTCCAAAACGGGGGTGGAGTGTTGGAAAAATTGAGGGCACTGGGGCGGAGTACTGTACCAACTCCAACCCAGTCCATTTTTGAGAAGGCTGTGGGCCCAGGGATCGAAGGTCCAGCGAACCCGGAAATACTGAAGTCTCCCACCTACCGGCGACACTTCACTTTGACTGCCCTGCAGTCTTGCCTCCCTGGCCGCGACCACCTCTGAATCCTCGTCCCCTAGAGGGGCGTCTTGATGACCCTCTAGCTGCTCCTCTGGGTCTTGCACGAAACGTGGTCGACTGTCCCTCGAACACGGGATTGAATGCCGGGGAAGCTGATGACATGGCTTGGGGAACCCATTGGAAGGTGGTCGGGGTCTGGGCTACCAGTTGTGGAACCGGAGGCAAAGCTGGCTGCTGCTGCTGTTGTCTTTGCGGTTTGAAGGACTTGGCTGGACGGGAGGAAAACCTTGACTTCTTCGCCTTTCCTTTCGGCTGAGGGCCCTCATCCGGAGAAGACTTCCTCTTAAGGGACAGGCCCCACTTCAGGAGAAGATTGCGGTTCTCAGTGGCCGCCTTGTCCACGATCTCTTTGACCACGTCCTTGGGAAAGAGATCTTTACCCCAGATGCTGGATGAAATTAGCCTCTTGGGTTCATGCCTCACTGTGGCCGAGGCGAACACAAACTCCCTACAGGCCCTCCTTGCTTTAACAAAGCAATAGAGGTCCTTGGTTACTGTGGCCAGATGGATTTTGGCCATAACCATGAACATCTCTGGCATCTTGGGGTCGCTAGCCATCGTCTCCATGTTGGTCTGGAGAGACATCGAGGCTGCCAGGCGCTCCTTTGTGTCCAATTCCCTCCGTAGAAGGAATTCCGACAACTTGGGAAGGTTTTCGCCGAACTGCTGTCCTGCAATGTCGGCGTCCAACTTCCCAACCGAGAAAGTAAGGTGCACCTCCTTCCAGTCCTTATTGTCCATTGGCAATGCCAACGATAGAGGTTTACATTCCTCCAAAGACGGGCACGGCTTGCCAGCTTCAACCGCCTTGATGACGGCCGCAAACCCCTTTTGCATAAAGGGGAAGGCCCTAGCCGGGGAGGATACAAAGGAGGGGTGCTTCTTACTCAAAGCGGCAACCTTTGAGTTTGAGAACCCCCTCTCCTTTAAAGCAGCTGTCAAAGTGGCTTGAGCCTTGGAGTGATCCAGAATAATCACCTCCTTTGGTTCCGTCTCCTCCTTCGAAGCCGGCTCCTTCTTCAAACGGACATAGCAGTCCGGGTAGGCCCCTCTACTGGGCCAGAATTCCACCTCCTTAAGGGGAACTGAGCCCAGTTTCTCCGACATGACGATCTTCCCAATCGTCATCGGCATGTGCTCGGCATATCTCCACGGGTTGGCATCCGAGCACAGAGGAAGGTCCTTAACGTTGAGCTTCTTTGGAGGTCCACGTGATGCTGTGATCTTCTGCATCTGGAGCTCCAAAGTAGCGGCCTTCTGATTATTCTCCCTCTGCATCTGTTGGATCATACCAACGATGGAAGAGAGAGCCTGTCCAAGCTCTGCTGGAAGAGCGGACGAGGTAGAGGGGATAGGTTCAGGGACCTGAACCGGCACGTCTGATGATACGGGAACCTCTTCCTCCACGGCAATAGGATCTCGATCCTCCTCCTCGCCCTCTGCGAGGAGATCCTGCTCCGCACGATCGGACAAGTCGGACATCTTGTCGTCCAACTGGATGTCCTGCATGGCGTCAGCGACATCCTCCTCCACTGGAATCTGGATCAGAGGGATCTCCGGCCGAGGCTGGGGAACAACAGCATCAGGGGAAGCCTTGGGAAAAAGGTATGCCCTCATCTTCTCGTTAGGAAGATAAGGTCCAGTGGTGTTTTTCTGAAAACCCCTTACCCATAAGCGAAGCCTCTCCCTCGCTGCATCTCTTGACTCCGCCGACCTAGGGGATTCAAAAGCCTCTGATAGCAGGTTAGTACATACAGCACATACCTGCGGATCCCAGTAACGATGGTCATCATTGGAGGCTGCACAAGCCGCGTGCCTCCTACACGAGGCATGTCCGCAAAAGTTCTTACTGCGGACATTGCAGAAGACACTATCACACTTCGGATGCTCCTCCTGTAAAAGAAGAAAAATTTCCATGAATATCAAGTGAATTTCAATTCACATGTAACAAATGAGTATTCAACAAGAATAAGGGAAAGACACCTACTTGTGAAACCCACACAAACACCTGTGGAAGCCCACCAGCCAAGTCACATAGTTAGTCTTTACTAGAATAACCAGAGAACGTATTTCCAAAGGAAATTAGGTGTAGCTCACACCTAAGGTAAAATATTACCATTCCGGCCAGGGATAAAAGAATTATCTTTTTATCCTTGTAAGGCGACACCAGGTGATTGTACCAGTAACACAAGTAAGATAGAAAAGACAGTGTTGTAACCTACTACATCATGAACTCCCTTGGTTGAATATACCACCAAGAGGGGACTGATACAGTACCTGAGGGTGGTGTGCCAGCCGGCTATTGCCGATCAGCACCCCCCCCCCCTGTTTTTCGAAAGGTAGATCTCAAGTACACAACATCAGATCACCTTTATTGGGGAGAACTCCAGATCCCATGCCTGAACCGGCCGGCAGTGGTTGCCGGACCGTAGCCACCCGGTTTGCACTGCGTTGCCGGCCATCATTCTTAGTGGCCGGCTGACTGGGCAGTGTCGCAGGCCGGCCGGCAGCAGTAAACAAACCCTGCCGGCTGGCCCCCACACTAGGCAGCGCTCGGCTGCCGGCCCCACTTGTAGTGGCCGGCAGATGAGCAAGAGACCGGCCGGCAAAGGTATACACCCAACGCCGACCGACAGCAAGAGAACTGGAGAACACCCCTCCCCACCGACGGCCGGCCTGTAGGCCGGCAGACGGCAAGGACAACACATACTAAGACAATAGAATGAGTGCCGGGTTAAGAGACTATGAGTCTCTGGGCCCGGCACCCGAAAGAGTGCCGAAAGGAAGGGGAGACACTAAGTCAAGCTTCCTAACCGCTGCCTACTGAATCTTCAGACGGCAGCGATGGAGGGACCAAGAAAGGACCGGGCAGCACTCGAAGTAATGGTCTCTGCCGGTCGGCACACTTTGCCGGCCGACAGGAGACCACGTCAGTTCCTCATCCCAACCTAGGCTAGGCAAGGATGCAGGCGACTGACACAAGGAACGGAAAAAAGAAGGGAAGGACAGAGGGTCCTATCCAACCTTACCTTGGTTAAGGGTCATTCCCAACTAAGACAGTTCATCTCAGTTAGAGAAAGACCCGAGAGGGAGGCCGGCACTACTGGCTGCCTCCCAAGAACCACGGCAAGGAAGGAATTGCCTTTCCAGAAAAGGGAACATATCCCGAGACCGGAACGGCAATAGGACAGTCTGATGAGTCACCGAGTAAAGGGATCACTACTGGAACCCAACAAGGTGGACCAAGGGGATAACCCTTAATGCCCGAGTCAGTCAGCAAGGGAGACTCTGCCCCATGCCAGACAAACCGGGCTCAGACTAAACACTGTTGTACTGTCCCCTTCTGAACCAATACAGTTGGAACGGGAAGGTACAGTACTACTCCAGCATAGATATATTTGAAGATTAATTCAAATAAACCACTAGAGTTAAGCCTAAGGCTTAAACAGAGGGAAAGGGTTTGCCCCTTCCCCGAAGAGAAGGGAGCAAACGGGGAACAGATAATATTATAATGACCTAAGACAACCTAGCCTAGGCACTAAGAGAATCGATTACCTAATTCACCGAAACTCACACCAATACTATCTTGGAAGGTACTCGAAAAGGACTTATATGTATAACGTTGCCTAACGCTTAAAGCAATAAATTCACATTTGGAAGACTAATTATCATGCAGGAAGTACATAGGCCAACAACTAGCCTACAAAGACTAGTGTTGGCAGCCTTGGCAAAACTTCGCCAGGCACACTACTATCGCATCATAACAGAATTCCTAAATAAGCTAAGTAGCTAATATTTAAGCGCAAAGGGGCTGGGAACGTCGCTCTTGCTAACAAATAAATCCTATTCTAGCGAGCGACAGCATCCATGATGCCTCCAGCAGGCAACAGCTCTTGTATCAAAGATAACTCTTTTAATTACTTTAATTTTAACCAAGAGCCTACATTTATACATACAAGAAATAGTACTCAACTTATCCGAGGTAGAAGAAGTTGGAGAAAGCATTATTAAGCGAGAAAATTCCAAGATTGGGTAGAAAACAGGGAAAACACACCGAGTCGTAGAGCTACGCAAAAAGGAATACAGATGGCGCCGTGAGCGGCGCAGGGCACGCTTTCGAAACGGGGAGGAGGGATGCCTTATGAACGGCTCCCCCCTTTCTTATCGTTTTCGTTTTCTTGCCATTTTACCCCTACGAAGTGTTAACTCTATTCGGGGTATAGATTGCTATGAGGCGTGTCAAGAATACGTCCACTGATATTTACGATATCCCTAAGGTCTTTTTTAGGGATACTCGCTCCAGGAGTTAGAATTCTGGGTACCTGAAGGTAAATTCTCTGGGAATATCGCCGTAGTTGTAATATACCCTAGGAAGCTGCCTTTAAGGAACTTCCATCAGGACGACATGGCTTGAGCCCAAAAATATATATATATATGTATATATATATATATATATATATATATATATATATATATATATATATATATGTGTGTGTGTGTGTATATATATATATATTTATATGTATACACATATACATACCTACATATATACATAAATACATGCATACATATATATATATATATATATATATATTACTGTATATATGGGTTATGGAAAAAATCCGCGAAGTGGTGAATCCGCGATGGTCGAACCGCGAAGTAGCGAGGGTTCACTGTAAAGAGTCTTCATTCAGTAAACGAAAACCCATCAACTGGGGTTTTACCCAGTGAGGAGTCTGTGGGGTTACCTTAAAAGAACGATACCAGCTCGCCCCTGTTGACCAGCACTGGGAAGGTCAAGAGGAGGGTTTCAAGGATTTCTTTCCCCTCTGGGATCAGAAGGCAATTGAGGTTGCTCTCAATCTAGACCCTCCTCCATCCTAAGACCCAGAGCTCGTAACGTCAGTAACCTTGCTACGTCACTGGCGTTCAAGAAACTACTCTGTGGTGTAGATACTTTAAATGGGCATGTGGAAGCGATAATCGACCTTCACGGCCCACTACCTGCAAAGACATAACCCACAAGAACATGGAGACCTTTTCCATCGGTCCTGTGGCAGTCGCACAACAAATGGTCTAAAAACCTCAAGCTCCTTGATAGACAAGTAGCAGAGGGTTGAGGGCTGAGGTTACCCAGATTACTCTGGGTTGAATGAGTAAGAATGACTGTCTCCTTTCATCATTTCACCTTCTCCCCTCTGGGGAAAACAGATCCGCAAGCCTCAGCAAAGCTGACCTCACCTCGCTGCAGGCAAGACTCATTTCCCTTGTGCCTCCTAAGTATAGAAGAATACTTTGTTACGTCCCCAATACCTTTTTGAGGGAGGGTATTGGGTAAATCTTAAGAACAATAGGTTTTGTACTCAAGTTCCTATATTAAGACAAGCCACACTGCTAGTTCCACTCACACACAAGCTTCTGCTGGCCGTTATCAGTGCATTACCTTATATCGGCACTGGATTTTAGCGAGGGTAGGGTTCCTTCTACTATCGATCACAGATCGAAATAGAGAGGACCCCGGGTCATGACCAAGGCCAGTTGGTGAGGACTTCCTTCCTCCTAAGGGTAAGTGACCCTATAAATAGCGGAGGGTTTGTATCTACGCCGGAACAAATAACAAATTTGTAAGTAATTTGTTTTTTTCCTAGTATAAAAACCTGGAGCTATTTATACAAACTGGCCCGCCACCCGGTCCCCCGAGAAGTCCTGCCATAAAGCAAAGTGGTTACTCAGCCGAGAGGTGTGAGTGAGCGGGGTAGCCAGTCTACCTAACCCCCCACCCGCTAACTAGCAGATGAGGTAGTTATCCCTTACTAAAATTATTATGGCTCGTCTTTCAGCTATGCCGAAAGTATACCCTATAAATAGCTCCAGGGTTGTATACTAGGAAAACTACAAATTACTTACAAATTTGTTATATTTAATTACACTACGTATTTTCTTCATCACTGCCACTTTTCTTTCGTTTCTTAGCTGGCGCTTGGTCTGCTTCTACCAAAGGCCTCTTACTAAAATATGCATCCAAAGAAGCTTTTTTCTGCCTACTTCTTAAAATTTTCCTGAAATAACTCAGGCTAACTTCATTACAGTACTCGAGCGCACGACCTGTGAGAATTTTTTCTGGGTCTCTTTTCTCCGAGAGCCACCATTTTAAAGTAGCCATCTAAACCCTCTTTATGTCATTGTCAGAGGGTCATCCTCCTTCCCCCCGCTGTACTCTTCCTGAACGACGTTCACTTGCATGGCCTCCACCTTCTTCAGGTCATCCGTCGTAAGTTCCTCTTGGTGCTCCTGGAAAAGCTCATTGATGTTGGCCTCATAAACTTCCAGACCCATGGACTTCCTGAGTGTAACGATCTCGGCAACTTCAGATTGAGCATCAGGTTCAGGATCGTCAACATTTTCAGAATTGTCTTCAATTTGGTCTGCGTGGAAGCCCTCGAAATCTTGTGCAGAGACGGCATCAGGCCACAGCTTCTTCCAGGCAAAGTTCAAGGTGCGCCTCGAAACCTCCTACCAAGCTTGATCGATCATTTTGAGGCATATGACAATATCAAAATGCTCCTTCCAAAATTGACGAAGGGTGAGGTTTGTGCTCTCAATGATTTCAAAACATCTCTTCAAGAGATATTTTGTATAAAGCGTCTTGAAGTTTAAAATCACTTGTTGGTCCATGGGCTGGAGGAAAGGGGTGGTGTTCGATGGAAGATAGAGAATCTTGATGAAGGAATATTGTGCTGCAATATCTTCACTTGAGAGAAGGAGGGTGAGCAGAGGCATTGTCCAGCACCAGCAGATATTTCATAGGCGCTTAATTCCAAATACTTTTTCACAGTTGGGCCAAAACAAATATGTATCCACTCGATAAACAATTGTCTTGTTACCCAGGCTTTTCCATTAGCCCTCCACAACACGTTTAGATGTTCCTTAGTGACTTTGTGGGTCTTGAAGGCTCGAGGCGTATTGGAGTGATACATCAGCAGGGATTTCACATTGCAATCCCCACTGGCATTGCACAGAGTGCAAGGGTAAGCCTGTCCTTCATAGGCTTATGCCCAAGTAGCCTCTTTTCTTCTGCCGTGATATACGTTCAACGAGGCATTTTTTCCCCAAAAAAAAGCCCATTCTCGTTGCAATTGAAGAGTTGCTGGGGACTATAGCCTTCCTGGACAGTCAACTCGTCGAACCTCTTAACAAAGGCTTCAGCCGCTTTCGTGTCCGAGCTTGCAGCCTCCCCATGACACACCACCGAATGAATGCTTGAGCGTCTTAAATTTTTTATACCATCCACGAGAAGCCTTGAACTCTGGGGGTTCCTGCTTCGATGTTCCTTCTCCTGCGTCGGCTTCGGCCTGAGCATGCATGAGATCATTGAAAATGGCACTGGCTTTCTGGCAGATTATCGCTTCGGTGATAGTCTCAAGTCATTTCTTTGTCCTTATCCAAACAAGCAGCAGTCCCTCCATCTCATCGTGAAGATGGCTCCTCTTGCTGGAGAAAACAGTCACGCCCTTAGAAGGTGTTGCTGCTTTGATAGCTTCCGTCTGCTTCAGGATCGTTTCTATCATAGATGGATTTCGGCCATATTCCCTAGCGAGCAAACTTAACCGCATGCCAGTCTCCTATTTCTTGATTATTTCCATCTTCATCTCCATGGAAAGCATCATCCTCTTCTTTCCCTTGACATCAGCGACTTTCTTGGGACCCATGGCTAATGATGTATCGTAAGTATCACACACGATAAAAGTACGTACAGTAAAATTGTTACGAAATCGAAATCACAAACACTAGGTCAATGCGTACGATACCGCTGCCGGAATGAAAAGACATAGTAACGCTAAAGCGTAGATGCACGATGGGATACAGTACAGTAGATGCCGACCAATAGGAGAGCAGGATCTCATGGTGGTAACTAGCATCCGAGTAGGGAGATAACCAATGGGAACGCAGGAGAATGGTAGCGAGTTTACGGGCTGGCGGCAGGCAAATTTTAAAATCCGTCTCGGATACGGTCGGGCTCCCGCTCCGTATCACCTTTCATTGTCCTAAACATTTTTCGAGATCCGAGTCATAAAATTCTTTGCATCTCCTTTCGTAAAATGGAATTTTCATTATAAAATTAATTTTTAAATATACTTACCTGGTAGTTACATATATATAGCTTAAATCCTGCGATTCGTCACGCGCATAGCAGAAATTTAAATATCGCGGCAATCGCCGCCATGACAGTAGGTGGTCATACATGAGCGCCATCTCTCATAGGTTACCAAAACTATTCCCAACATTCCTCAGAAATTCCATGCCCCTGTTTTCAGAGGGGAAGAGGGAGGGCCCTTTTATATATGTAACTACCAGGTAAGTACTGTATATTTAAAAATTAATCTTATAATATAAATTCCATTTTTAAATATGTAACTTCCCTGGTAGTTACATACATATAGCTGATTGACACCATTGGTGGTGTGTGGAAAACCTCATCCCATCGGGAATTCGTATAATTATTAATAGCTACAATTAGTAGTACCAATAATCTAGTTCTTACCTGATAAGGAAGCTGGCTTCAAAGTTATCCTGCCTCATTTCGCCTGCTTTCCTAAGAGACTCAGGGATCCACCCAGGGAGCTGTAAATGTCTCTGTGGGGCTGCCACAAGGTCCTCGACCTTAGCGTGGCTAGACCTCCACCCTTGCTAACCTGGCATAGCCATGGATACTGATTCTGACCACTTACTCCAAAATTAAAAACACACACCATAAAAAACTAAACTTGACTTGCGTCACAGACTGTGGAAGGCTGCAACAAGCTTTACAGACAACCTGTGAACACAAATACAAGAAAAAAGGCAAGGGTATATATAAAAAAAAGGTTATAGGGAAGAGGCAGCAGACCCTTCTCCAACTACGACGCCGGAGGTAACATAAGGACCCAGGGAACAGCAATCCTCATACTGGGTCTGGACATCTTTGAGATAAACAATCTGCGAAGATTGATTTACTTTGCCAGAAAGTAGCCTCCAGAATTGACTTCATCGACTTATTGTGCTTGTAAGCCATAGAAGTTGCAACAGCTCTAACCTCATGCGATTTCACCTTAATGATTGGGAAACTTCTTTCCTCACAATTCTGGTGAGCTTCCCTTATCAAATCCTTGATGAAAAAAGCTAGGGTATTCTTTGATAACGGCAAAGAGGGTTTTTTAACTGAGCACCAGAGGTTGTCAGTTTGACCTCTCAGGTTCTTGGATGTGTGCAGATAAAATTTCAGAGCTCTTACTGGACAAAGACCTCTCTCTTTCTCCTGTCCAACCAAGTGAGATAGCCCTGGGATGGTAAAAGATCGAGCCAGGGTCGAGAAGGATTCTCGTTTTTTGCGACCCAGCTGAAGGGAGGAAACTGCATCGTTTCCATTAAAGCTCACCTTCTTGCTGATGGCTTGCAACTCTCCTACCCTTTTAGCTGTAGCCAATGCCACTAGGAAAAGTGTCTTTTTGGTAAGATCCTTCCAAGATGCTTTATCCAAGGGTTCAAACCTACTTGAGGTTAGAAAGGACAGGACTACATCCAGGTTCCAAGAGGGGGTTGGATTATCCTTCCTCTCAGTGGTCTCATAAGATCTAATGAGATCTGAGAGATCCTTGTTACCTGACACATCAATGTGTCGATGATGAAAGATGGAGGCTAGCATGCTGCGATAACCCTTAATGGTAGGCACAGCCAGGTTCTCATTTGTTCGCAGGTACAAAAGAAAATCTGCTATATTGGCTATAGAGGTACTGGTAGAGGAAAGTTTGTTATTCCTGCACCATAAACTAAATATGTCCCATTTGGATTGGTAAACCCTAAGAGTGGATGTCCTTCTAGCTCTGGCGATAGCTCAAGCAGCCTACCTTGAAAAGCCCTTCGCTCTTGCCAGCTTTTCGATAGTCGAAAGGCAGTCAGATTCAGAGCGAGGGGATTCTGATGGTACCTCTCTAAGTGAGGCTGTTTGAGTAGATCGCTCCAATTTGGTAATGTTCTGGGGGTATCTACCAGCCACTCCATCATCTCTGCAACCCAAGGTCTCATGGGCCAAAATGGAGCTACCAGGGTCATGCGGGTATTGGGCGATTCCCTGAACTTTTCAGGACTCTGTCCAGGATCTTGAATGGAGGAAAAGCGTACACGTTTATACCCTCCCAGTTTAGAAGAAAAGCGTCCACTGCGGCTGCTTCCTGGTCTGGAACTGGAGAGCAAAATACCGGCAACCTATTCGTCATTTGAGTGGCAAAGAGGTCTATCGAGGGTTGACCCCACAACATCCAAAGGCTGGTGCACACCTCGTGGTGTAGGGTCCACTCTGTAGTCAGAACTTGCCTTCTTCTGCTGAGAAGATCCGTCCTGACGTTCTTTTCCCCTTCTATGAAGCGAGTTATCAGGGATATGTCCCTCACTTTCGCCCACAGAAGTAGATCTCTCGCAGCCTCGTAAAATGAGTCTGAACGGGTGCTTCCCTGCTTTTTTATGTAAGCCAACGCAGTGGTGTTGTCCGCGTTGATTTGAACCAACCTTCCTCGGACTTCCTCCTGAAAGTGGATGAGGGCTAAGTGAATGGCTACCAACTCTTTGACATTTATGTGCCATTTCCTCTGAGACTGTACCCACAGACCCGAAATCTCGGCCTTCCCTAGTGTTGCACCCCACCCCATGTCTGAGACGTCGGAGTACAACACTAGGTCTGGGTTCCTCTGATACAGTTCGAGACCTTCCTGGAGGTTGCTGGTATCGTCCCACCAACTCAAGTGAATTCTGACCTCCAAGGGGATCGGCATCCACTTTTCCAGACTTTGACCTCTCTTCCAAAACTTTGCCAGATGAAATTGAAGAGGCCGTAGATGAAGTCTTAGCAGGGAAACGAACTGTTCTATTGATGAGAGGGTGCCTAGGACTCATCCAATCTCTCACCGAGCAGGACCTTAGGTCTAGGAAATTTCGAACCTTTATTAGGCAATCTAGGACCCGTTTCGGGGCTGGAAAAGCCCGAAAAACCGCTGAGTGAATTCTCATCCCTAGATAAATGATAATCTGTGAGGGTGTTAGTTGAGATTTGGCCAGGTTCACCCATCAGACCCAACTGTTGCGTTAAGGACATTGTCATTTGAAGAGCCTCCAGACACTTTTCCTTTGATTCTGCTCTGAGTAGACAGTCGTCCAGGTACAAAGAAATCCTTACTCCCTTTAGGTGAAGCCAGCGAGTCACGTTGGCTACTACTCGGGTAAAAAAGTAGGGAGCCGTGTTCAGTCCAAAACAGAGTGCTTTGAACTGATAAGTGGTCTTGAGGAACACAAACCAAAAAAATTTCCTGTGGTTAGGGTGTATCGGGATATGGAAATACGCGTCCTGCAGATCCAATGACACCATCCAGTCTCCCTATCTGGTGCCTGCAAGGACTGATGCTGACATTTCCATGGCAAATTTTACTTTGCTGATGAACTTGTTCAAGCGACTGACGTCCAGAACAGGTCTCCATCCCCCTGAGCTTTTCAGAACTAGGAAAAGTCTGTTGTAAAACCCCTCCAAGGAGGTGTCCTCTACCACTTCTATGGCTGATTTTGACAGCATAAGGGTGACTTGCTCCTGAAGAGCTGCTGCCTTGTCCCCTGAGTAGGTTGTTGTCAACTCTAAGGGTTCCGACGACATGGGAGGCATTCTCAGGAAGGGGATCTTGTATCCCTCCTTGAGGACATTGATTGTCCAGGAGTCCGGCCCCCTTTGGCTCCACTCTTGCCAAAAATGGGATAGTCTGGCTCCCACTAGTGTCTGAAGGTTGCATGTCTCACTTTTTTATTTGGTTTGCTGTCTTGGGAATCTGCGGGCTTGACCTCCAGCAGCAGTTTCCCTTGAAGGGGCTCTCCCACGAAAGGGCTGGCGAGTGGGAGGAGCTTCCTTCTGCTTCCTTGCAAGAAAACTAGCCGGGAGGACTTTCTTAGCAGTCCTGGAAATAAGATCTTGCGTAGCCTGTTGTGCCAGAGCTGCAGAGAAGACCTTCACTAAGTCCGGAGGGAAGAGATGATTTCCCAAAGGAGCAAATAAAAGTTCCGATCTCTGAGCAAGGGTCAACCCTGAGGATAAGAAGGAACATAGCATAGCCCTCTTTTTAAGAACTCCTGCAGTTAAAAGGGCGGAAAGTTCGACAGAGCCATCCCTCACGGCCTTATCCAGACAAGCAATCAGATGCTTTTTTAGCCTCGTTCTTAGGATCTGTGGCCTCTACGAGAGCTCCTAGAGTCCAATCCATAAGGCTGAAGACTTCTATTGTCCTAAAAATTCCTTTCAGTAGATGGTCCATCTCGGAAGTAGACCACATAACCTTCGTCTTGCCCATGGTTGACCTGCGTGAGGCGTCAACAAGTCTGGAGAAGTCTCCCTGGGAGGAAGCAGGAACTCCCAAACTGAGAACTTCCCCAGTCTCATACCACACGCTAGATCTAGAGGCCAGTCTAGTCGGTGGAAAAGAAAAGGCAGCCTTCCTTTCTTCTTGGACGTCCATTGGTTGAGAGCAGAGAAAGCTCTTTTAACCAATCTAGCAAGAACCATCTTCTTAAAGGCAGATGGTTTTCGGGGTCTGGCCTTCAAAAACTGAAAGGGCGGGCTCTGAGGCATAGGCTGTGTAAAGTCCTCTGGGTACAGTGATGTAACAGCCGTCAGTAACTTCTTGAGGTCAGCTGCCTGCAGCGTATCCTGGGATTCCTTCTCTAAAACTTCGGCTAAGGGAATATCGATCCCTTAAGTCGAATGGGTAGGAGACAAAACCGCGTCATCCTGTCGGTTATCGTCTTCCACAAAAATGTCATCCTGTTGTGAAGGAACATCGTGCAGGATACTATCCATTTGCGATGAAGCGTCACACTTGCGTCTCGCATGTCTTGAAGGAGAGTCAAGTTTCAGTGCTTCCAGCATAAGTCCGTCATGCTGTAAAGAAACTTCAACATCGTTACCCGCATGCTGCGAGGTAAAGTCTTGCTCGCGTGTGTCCCGCATGCTTTATGTTAACAGCGTGACGCGAGGAAGCGTTCGCTGCGCGTCCAGAGAGTCGCGAAGTAGAGACCACAACTTGTCTATCATGCTGCAGTGACAAGGCCTGACTGCATGCGTCCACCATGCGTCCAGATTGCTGCATGCGTCCAGGCTACCGTGAGGTTCCAGCGTGCTGCATGCGTCCAGCATGCTGTTGACGCGAGGAGGTGTCAGAAGCGAGTCCAGCATGACGCAAAGGAGAGACAACTGCCTGTCTATCATGCTGTGGAGACAAAACCTGACTGCATGCGTCCAGCATGCGTCTAGACTGCTGCATGCGTCCAGGTTGCCGTGAGCTTCCAGTGTGTTGTATGCGTCCAGAATGCCGCGAGGGAGCGTCCACAACCCTGTCGCTTCCTGAAACGTGTCCCGACCACTGCGAGGGAGCGTTGGCGAGCGCAGGAGAAATTCGCTTTCCGGTAACGCCTTGTTTAGCGGCAGCCCCTTTCTTTGGCCTGTTGACGTCTTTCAGTTCCTTTAAACGAGCCTCCTCTGTTCGAGAATTGTATGCGTCAAACAGGGACGAAATCGATCTTTTCAGTTCAAACAAATCTGACACTTGCGGCGCGCCATGTGCATGCTGCGAGGGAGTGTCGCGATTCTTATCGCTAGCTGAACCGTAAACTGATCGCTGTAAGGGAACGTCAACCGTTGTCGGGTGACCACCAGGGGAAAGTCCTTGTGACATTTCCCAATCTGGAGGTGGGGGAGAAGCATGTACAGAAGTAAACTGATCACCCTCTTCCTTCGACGAACTAAATGCCTGACGCGATTGTTTTGACGCTGGCACGTCGTCTTCTATTGACATAAAAATTTCCGGCAAGCTCCAGTTACTGCAGAATGGTTTAGCAGGAGACAAACGTCTTTTGAGAGGCCTTGAACGTAGTTGTTGACGCCAGCCACGTCGTTGTTTTGCGTTGTCAGAGGGGGAGCGACCTGGGGATCATCAACATGATCGCTCGAGGGGATGTCTGTTCGCTGATCAAGGTCTGTTGTCAGAGGGGGAGCGACCTGGGGATCATCAACATGATCGCTCGAGGGGACGTCCGTTCGTTGATCGAGGTCTAACATATCCTTTCGACTCTTAAAACATTCCTTCTCCCAGGGGTAGGGGAACATGGTAGAGGTCCCGGGCTGGGATTATGACGGACACGAACAGACGCACCCTCCACTTCACTGTCACTATTCACAAGCTTGCTTTGCATGCCACGCACTGCACTCCACATAACTTCTTTTTCCGAAGTCAAGGAACGAACCTGTGCACCTAGGCCGAAATAGCAGTCATCACATCCTTTAAAGAAGGTTCACTTACCTCCAACACCTTAGCGGGGTCTGGAACTACTGCCTCAGGATCAGGAATAGGAATATTAGGATGATGTACATTAGAAGGAAAATTACCATCAGAAGATCTATTTGAAAGAACACTGGTTGATCTAAGTCTTCTAAGTCTATCCCTCTCTAGTCGCTTAACATAGCGATCAAAATCATTCCACTCAAATTCAGACAAAGACTGACATTCGACACATCTGTTATCAAAAGAACAAACCTGACCTCTGCAACTATTACATATTGTGTGTGGATCAACAGAGGCCTTGGGCATATGAGTCTTGCATCTTCTAACACACCTTCTTATAGAGTCAGCCATTTTGTAAACAGAAAAACAAGTCCAGGTCAAAATCCAACAAAGTCAATCTAAATTGTAGTCAAAAGAATATTCCAAAACATGCAGTGAAAGTCATTAACAATAATCAGACAAAAGGTACTTCACCAAATTGTAGAATAAAGTAATATCAGCAAAACGAATTTCCTAGGTGTTGACTCGATCAACGGCAGGGAATATCTGAGGAATGTTGGGAATAGTTCTGGTAACCTATGAGAGATGGCACTCATGTATGACCACCTACTGCCATGGCGGCGATTGCCGCGAAATTTTAATTTCTGCCGTGCGCGCGACGAGACGCGGGATTTAAGCTATACATATGTAACTACCAGGGAAGTTACCTATTTAAAATGTGAAAATTTCATAAGCCGATTCTTTCGTAGCTAGAGGTTTGACTATAATCATAAGCAGCAACTAGTCCACTGCAGGAGAAAGGCCTTGGACATGTCCTTCTATTTGCATTTGTTTGTGGTCTTTCTATGCCAGTTCATGGAATCAAATTTTCAAAATTTGTTAATCCATCTCCTCTTCCTTTCCCTGCTTCTTTTGGAATTTCTAGGGTCCCACTCTGATATTCTTAATGTTCATCTATTATCTGTCATTCTCATTACAGTCAAGCCTACTTTATCGCGAGGGTTAGGTTACAGACACAGGCACGTTAAGTGACTTTGCGAATACAGTATGGGTTACCCTAGGGTGGGCTAACTCTTAACCTAAAAAGTCACTGCCCCTTGCCACGAGCAAGTGCCCGAGCTGATGATAACAGTAAATACTGCTTAATATAGTTTTTGTTTGGTTTCTACCAGTTTAGAATCATATGTATAGTGTACAGTACATGTGCACACATGTACACTACAGTACATACTGGACACGGTAAGGCTATAATACAGTATTGTATTAAGCTAAAACTTTAAAGTTGTCATCATACCCTTACTGTACTGTATAACAAAACAGTTGTTCTTATATAGTAATACTGTAATATAACACTTGCTGATACTGTAAAGTATATCAGTGTAATATATGTACAGTACAGTAATATCACTAGAGTACAGCTGTAATTGTACTGCATATATATATATAAATCATCGCGCTTAATTGTACTATATATATAAAAATCATCGCGCAGTGTGAATTTTATCGCGATTATGATCATTTTTATTTAATAGGTATTGCGTTGTTCTTAGATGCGTAAAACTAAAGCTGCACAGCATGACCCTGCGGTATAGGCAGCTTGACTGTATATGTCCTACCAATGTCCTTTTCTTTTTCGATGCATGACTGATAGCCTATCAAATCCTGGAAGAAATATAGTGTTCCTAGTGACTCTCCTCTGGACCCTCCCATACTGACAGTCTCATGACATGTGGGTGAGCCCCTGTGGTTTGTTTAAAGTAACTCCTAAGTGTCCTCACAGGGCATAACAGTTGACATGGATCATCAGTTACAGAACAGAGACTTTCAATCGATAAGGGGTCCAACCTAGGATACGCTACTGTCGGATTTTGAGTCTTACCAATAAACATAGGGACAAAGTTGAGTGTTACCAGCCCCCATCCCCTTGAATGGGAAACATCATAGGACAGACCATACACCTCACTCATTCTCTTTGCAGAGAACTGGGCGAGAAGGACACCGTCTAAAGCATCAAGTTACATTCTGATAACTGAGGCAGTGACTCGTATGGTGCTTCTTTCAGGGTTCGTAATAAACATATTAGCTTCCAAGGAGGTGGTCTGACTCCCGGCTGAGGGCAGGTAAATTCAAAACTCAGTACAGGTATGCGGAGACACAATTCCCTCAAGGAGGAAATGATAACTCAGATCAATCTAAAGGCAAGACTCAAGGCTGAGTGGTAAACTTTCACAGCCGTGACCAAGCACTTTTTCCTACCTGAGGTATAACAAGAACTCCATATCACTGGGGTAGTGGCGTTGAGAGAAACGATACCTCTTCCACAACACCAACCACAAAATATTGCCCACTTCACTCGATAGACGGCTGAGGACGACTCCCGGAGGTATCTGAAATCCTCTTCACAACTGTCTGCGAAAAACCTCACACTGAAGGAGATGCTAGATAACCTCCAGGCAAGAAGACATAGTGAAGCTACCTCCTTGTGGAAAATCTTTGCGTGTGGTTGTTCGAGTACAGTGAACCCTCGTTTATCGCGGTAGATAGGTTCCAGACGCGGGCGCGATAGGTGAAAATCCGCGAAGTAGTGACAGCATATTTACCTATTTATTTAACATGTATATTCGGACTTTTAAAACCTTCCCTTGTACGTAGTACTGTTAACAAACCACCCTTTAATGTACAGAACACTTAATGCATGTACTACAGCACCCTAAACTAAAACAGGCACAAATATTAAAGGCGATTTTATATCATGTGTTTCCTAAACACCTAAAAAGCACGATAAAAAATGGCAACCAATGTTTTGTTTACGTTCATCTCTGATCATAATGAAGAAACAAACTCATTTAGTGTACACATATATGTACGTATAGGTTAGTTTTTGCATCGATTATATTGATTATACAGTACTGTATGTTGATTTTTTTATTACCAATGTTTTAGTTTACGTATTTTTCTTAGGACTTCCAAATGAAATCTTTTTCTTTATGACGCCGCCTGAAACGACGGCGTGTACGCTCAGTAAACAACCACGCTCAGAACAAACAAGGCATTTAACGCGCATGATGATAGTGATAAATAATGATACAGTACATACAGTATTTACAGTAAAAGCATTTACAAAATATGTTACCTTACAAATATAAATTATACAGTACTTGTACGTAGCAAAGCAGGAAAACAATTAGAGAGAGAGAGAGAGAGAGAGAGAGAGAGAGAGAGAGAGAGAGAGAGAGAGAGAGAGAGAGAGAGAGAGAGAGAGAGAGAGAGAGATTGTTTTACGTACGTAAATGTAAATTTTAAACAAAAAAAATATGATAGGTTACAACATGTAGACTTTTAAAACCTTCCCTTTAACTTAATGCATACAGTACGTACATTACTAAACTATAAAACAGGTTAAAGTAAAAAATAAAGATTGTTACTGTACTCACCACGAAAGAAGTTCAAGAAAAACTTGAATGACGATGGCGATGAATTTGCTGCACAGTAGAAATGATGATGATGAAGCTGATGATGTGTTCTACTGTGCAGTCAATGATAGTATTTTACGTCTCTTCAGACGGAGGTGTCTTTTCCTGGGACACCTCTTCAACTTCTTCAATTTCTTCCGAAGGCGTACTAGCAGGAGGAACTGGCTCTTTTTTGCGAGGCTGGAAGAACATTGTGATCGGAAGTTGTTGCCGCTGCTTCTTTTTTCGATCCAAGAGCATCCTGTAGGGAGTCATGATGTCATCGACCTTATTTGAGAATTGCATCGAGCGAACCATATCCTCGTCCCACTCTTGTAACATTTCTTTCGCCTCCTTCATATGGTTGCAGAACTTGGCAAGCCGTTCTAATGTTAAGCCCGTTTCTTCGACATTTTCTTGGGTCTCTTCCTGGGTACCCTCACTCTCTTCCTCACTTGCCGATTTCGTCAGGTCTTCGAGGTCTGCGTCAGTTAGGGGCTGGGAATGGCAGTCCAACAACTCGTCGACGTCTTCAGTCGTCATGTCGCCAAACCCGTCACCCCCAATTATGGCAGCCAACTGCACAGATTTCCGTATTGCAGAGTGTTGGATTTCCGACGGAGTAAATCCCTTGTCGTCGTAAACAATATCGGGCCACAGCTTCTTCCAGCTCGCATTTACGGTTGCAGGTTTCATCTCTTGAAGTGCCTTTTGAATATTCTGCAGGCACGTGGCTATGGTGTACTGCCGCCAGTACGCCTTCAAGTTGAAGTCTTCATCCTCGTCATCTTGGGCAGCATCCACACACGCAACGAGGTCCGCCAAGGTATTCTTCGTGTAGAGGGCCTTGAATGCCCTGATAACCCCCTGGTCCATTGGTTGAATTAATGACGTGGTGTTGGGTGGCAGGAACTCAACCTGAACGCCCTCACGCGACAGGTCAGTTGCGTGTCCACCAGCGTTATCCATAAGGAGAAGGATCTTGAATGGCAAGCCCTTCTCTAAGAGATATTCATGGACTTGCGGGATGAAACACTGGTGGAACCAGTTGGAGGTCAGCATCTTCGTAATCCATGCTTTTTGATTATGCATCCAGTACACGGGAAGGAGATTCTTATTTTTATTTTTCAAAGCGCGAGGATTTTTCGACTTATAAATAAGCCCCGGCTTTAACAAAAATCCAGCAGCATTGCCACACATCACGAGGGTAACGCGATCCTTGAATGCCTTAAAGCCAGAGGCTTTGGCTTCCTCTTTGAACAGGAAAGTTCGCGACGGCATTCTCTTCCAAAACAAGCCGGTTTCATCCATATTAAAGACTTGTTCCGGCTTGTATCCACCTTGGTGCACACCTCGTGGTGTAGGGTCCACTCTGTAGTCAGAACTTGCCTTCTTCTGCTGAGAAGATCCGTCCTGACGTTCTTTTCCCCTTCTATGAAGCGAGTTATCAGGGATATGTCCCTCACTTTCGCCCACAGAAGTAGATCTCTCGCAGCCTCGTAAAATGAGTCTGAACGGGTGCTTCCCTGCTTTTTTATGTAAGCCAACGCAGTGGTGTTGTCCGCGTTGATTTGAACCAACCTTCCTCGGACTTCCTCCTGAAAGTGGATGAGGGCTAAGTGAATGGCTACCAACTCTTTGACATTTATGTGCCATTTCCTCTGAGACTGTACCCACAGACCCGAAATCTCGGCCTTCCCTAGTGTTGCACCCCACCCCATGTCTGAGACGTCGGAGTACAACACTAGGTCTGGGTTCCTCTGATACAGTTCGAGACCTTCCTGGAGGTTGCTGGTATCGTCCCACCAACTCAAGTGAATTCTGACCTCCAAGGGGATCGGCATCCACTTTTCCAGACTTTGACCTCTCTTCCAAAACTTTGCCAGATGAAATTGAAGAGGCCGTAGATGAAGTCTTAGCAGGGAAACGAACTGTTCTATTGATGAGAGGGTGCCTAGGACTCATCCAATCTCTCACCGAGCAGGACCTTAGGTCTAGGAAATTTCGAACCTTTATTAGGCAATCTAGGACCCGTTTCGGGGCTGGAAAAGCCCGAAAAACCGCTGAGTGAATTCTCATCCCTAGATAAATGATAATCTGTGAGGGTGTTAGTTGAGATTTGGCCAGGTTCACCCATCAGACCCAACTGTTGCGTTAAGGACATTGTCATTTGAAGAGCCTCCAGACACTTTTCCTTTGATTCTGCTCTGAGTAGACAGTCGTCCAGGTACAAAGAAATCCTTACTCCCTTTAGGTGAAGCCAGCGAGTCACGTTGGCTACTACTCGGGTAAAAAAGTAGGGAGCCGTGTTCAGTCCAAAACAGAGTGCTTTGAACTGATAAGTGGTCTTGAGGAACACAAACCAAAAAAATTTCCTGTGGTTAGGGTGTATCGGGATATGGAAATACGCGTCCTGCAGATCCAATGACACCATCCAGTCTCCCTATCTGGTGCCTGCAAGGACTGATGCTGACATTTCCATGGCAAATTTTACTTTGCTGATGAACTTGTTCAAGCGACTGACGTCCAGAACAGGTCTCCATCCCCCTGAGCTTTTCAGAACTAGGAAAAGTCTGTTGTAAAACCCCTCCAAGGAGGTGTCCTCTACCACTTCTATGGCTGATTTTGACAGCATAAGGGTGACTTGCTCCTGAAGAGCTGCTGCCTTGTCCCCTGAGTAGGTTGTTGTCAACTCTAAGGGTTCCGACGACATGGGAGGCATTCTCAGGAAGGGGATCTTGTATCCCTCCTTGAGGACATTGATTGTCCAGGAGTCCGGCCCCCTTTGGCTCCACTCTTGCCAAAAATGGGATAGTCTGGCTCCCACTAGTGTCTGAAGGTTGCATGTCTCACTTTTTTATTTGGTTTGCTGTCTTGGGAATCTGCGGGCTTGACCTCCAGCAGCAGTTTCCCTTGAAGGGGCTCTCCCACGAAAGGGCTGGCGAGTGGGAGGAGCTTCCTTCTGCTTCCTTGCAAGAAAACTAGCCGGGAGGACTTTCTTAGCAGTCCTGGAAATAAGATCTTGCGTAGCCTGTTGTGCCAGAGCTGCAGAGAAGACCTTCACTAAGTCCGGAGGGAAGAGATGATTTCCCAAAGGAGCAAATAAAAGTTCCGATCTCTGAGCAAGGGTCAACCCTGAGGATAAGAAGGAACATAGCATAGCCCTCTTTTTAAGAACTCCTGCAGTTAAAAGGGCGGAAAGTTCGACAGAGCCATCCCTCACGGCCTTATCCAGACAAGCAATCAGATGCTTTTTTAGCCTCGTTCTTAGGATCTGTGGCCTCTACGAGAGCTCCTAGAGTCCAATCCATAAGGCTGAAGACTTCTATTGTCCTAAAAATTCCTTTCAGTAGATGGTCCATCTCGGAAGTAGACCACATAACCTTCGTCTTGCCCATGGTTGACCTGCGTGAGGCGTCAACAAGTCTGGAGAAGTCTCCCTGGGAGGAAGCAGGAACTCCCAAACTGAGAACTTCCCCAGTCTCATACCACACGCTAGATCTAGAGGCCAGTCTAGTCGGTGGAAAAGAAAAGGCAGCCTTCCTTTCTTCTTGGACGTCCATTGGTTGAGAGCAGAGAAAGCTCTTTTAACCAATCTAGCAAGAACCATCTTCTTAAAGGCAGATGGTTTTCGGGGTCTGGCCTTCAAAAACTGAAAGGGCGGGCTCTGAGGCATAGGCTGTGTAAAGTCCTCTGGGTACAGTGATGTAACAGCCGTCAGTAACTTCTTGAGGTCAGCTGCCTGCAGCGTATCCTGGGATTCCTTCTCTAAAACTTCGGCTAAGGGAATATCGATCCCTTAAGTCGAATGGGTAGGAGACAAAACCGCGTCATCCTGTCGGTTATCGTCTTCCACAAAAATGTCATCCTGTTGTGAAGGAACATCGTGCAGGATACTATCCATTTGCGATGAAGCGTCACACTTGCGTCTCGCATGTCTTGAAGGAGAGTCAAGTTTCAGTGCTTCCAGCATAAGTCCGTCATGCTGTAAAGAAACTTCAACATCGTTACCCGCATGCTGCGAGGTAAAGTCTTGCTCGCGTGTGTCCCGCATGCTTTATGTTAACAGCGTGACGCGAGGAAGCGTTCGCTGCGCGTCCAGAGAGTCGCGAAGTAGAGACCACAACTTGTCTATCATGCTGCAGTGACAAGGCCTGACTGCATGCGTCCACCATGCGTCCAGATTGCTGCATGCGTCCAGGCTACCGTGAGGTTCCAGCGTGCTGCATGCGTCCAGCATGCTGTTGACGCGAGGAGGCGTCAGAAGCGAGTCCAGCATGACGCAAAGGAGAGACAACTGCCTGTCTATCATGCTGTGGAGACAAAACCTGACTGCATGCGTCCAGCATGCGTCTAGACTGCTGCATGCGTCCAGGTTGCCGTGAGCTTCCAGTGTGTTGTATGCGTCCAGAATGCCGCGAGGGAGCGTCCACAACCCTGTCGCTTCCTGAAACGTGTCCCGACCACTGCGAGGGAGCGTTGGCGAGCGCAGGAGAAATTCGCTTTCCGGTAACGCCTTGTTTAGCGGCAGCCCCTTTCTTTGGCCTGTTGACGTCTTTCAGTTCCTTTAAACGAGCCTCCTCTGTTCGAGAATTGTATGCGTCAAACAGGGACGAAATCGATCTTTTCAGTTCAAACAAATCTGACACTTGCGGCGCGCCATGTGCATGCTGCGAGGGAGTGTCGCGATTCTTATCGCTAGCTGAACCGTAAACTGATCGCTGTAAGGGAACGTCAATCGTTGTCGGGTGACCACCAGGGGAAAGTCCTTGTGACATTTCCCAATCTGGAGGTGGGGGAGAAGCATGTACAGAAGTAAACTGATCACCCTCTTCCTTCGACGAACTAAGTGCCTGACGCGATTGTTTTGACGCTGGCACGTCGTCTTCTATTGACATAAAAATTTCCGGCAAGCTCCAGTTACTGCAGGATGGTTTAGCAGGAGACAAACGTCTTTTGAGAGGCCTTGAACGTAGTTGTTGACGCCAGCCACGTCGTTGTTTTGCGTTGTCAGAGGGGGAGCGACCTGGGGATCATCAACATGATCGCTCGAGGGGATGTCTGTTCGCTGATCAAGGTCTGTTGTCAGAGGGGGAGCGACCTGGGGATCATCAACATGATCGCTCGAGGGGACGTCCGTTCGTTGATCGAGGTCTAACATATCCTTTCGACTCTTAAAACATTCCTTCTCCCAGGGGTAGGGGAACATGGTAGAGGTCCCGGGCTGGGATTATGACGGACACGAACAGACGCACCCTCCACTTCACTGTCACTATTCACAAGCTTGCTTTGCATGCCACGCACTGCACTCCACATAACTTCTTTTTCCGAAGTCAAGGAACGAACCTGTGCACCTAGGCCGAAATAGCAGTCATCACATCCTTTAAAGAAGGTTCACTTACCTCCAACACCTTAGCGGGGTCTGGAACTACTGCCTCAGGATCAGGAATAGGAATATTAGGATGATGTACATTGAAAGGAAAATTACCATCAGAAGATCTATTTGAAAGAACACTGGTTGATCTAAGTCTTCTAAGTCTATCCCTCTCTAGTCGCTTAACATAGCGATCAAAATCATTCCACTCAAATTCAGACAAAGACTGACATTCGACACATCTGTTATCAAAAGAACAAACCTGACCTCTGCAACTATTACATATTGTGTGTGGATCATCAGAGGCCTTGGGCATATGAGTCTTGCATCTTCTAACACACCTTCTTATAGAGTCAGCCATTTTGTAAACAGAAAAACAAGTCCAGGTCAAAATCCAACAAAGTCAATCTAAATTGTAGTCAAAAGAATATTCCAAAACATGCAGTGAAAGTCATTAACAATAATCAGACAAAAGGTACTTCACCAAATTGTAGAATAAAGTAATATCAGCAAAACGAATTTCCTAGGTGTTGACTCGATCAACGGCAGGGAATTTCTGAGGAATGTTGGGAATAGTTCTGGTAACCTATGAGAGATGGCACTCATGTATGACCACCTACTGCCATGGCGGCGATTGCCGCGAAATTTTAATTTCTGCCGTGCGCGCGACGAGACGCGGGATTTAAGCTATACATATGTAACTACCAGGGAAGTTACCTATTTAAAATGTGAAAATTTCATAAGCCGATTCTTTCGTAGCTAGAGGTTTGACTATAATCATAAGCAGCAACTAGTCCACTGCAGGAGAAAGGCCTTGGACATGTCCTTCTATTTGCATTTGTTTGTGGTCTTTCTATGCCAGTTCATGGAATCAAATTTTCAAAATTTGTTAATCCATCTCCTCTTCCTTTCCCTGCTTCTTTTGGAATTTCTAGGGTCCCACTCTGATATTCTTAATGTTCATCTATTATCTGTCATTCTCATTACAGTCAAGCCTACTTTATCGCGAGGGTTAGGTTACAGACACAGGCACGTTAAGTGACTTTGCGAATACAGTATGGGTTACCCTAGGGTGGGCTAACTCTTAACCTAAAAAGTCACTGCCCCTTGCCACGAGCAAGTGCCCGAGCTGATGATAACAGTAAATACTGCTTAATATAGTTTTTGTTTGGTTTCTACCAGTTTAGAATCATATGTATAGTGTACAGTACATGTGCACACATGTACACTACAGTACATACTGGACACGGTAAGGCTATAATACAGTATTGTATTAAGCTAAAACTTTAAAGTTGTCATCATACCCTTACTGTACTGTATAACAAAACAGTTGTTCTTATATAGTAATACTGTAATATAACACTTGCTGATACTGTAAAGTATATCAGTGTAATATATGTACAGTACAGTAATATCACTAGAGTACAGCTGTAATTGTACTGCATATATATATATATAAATCATCGCGCTTAATTGTACTATATATATAAAAATCATCGCGCAGTGTGAATTTTATCGCGATTATGATCATTTTTATTTAATAGGTATTGCGTTGTTCTTAGATGCGTAAAACTAAAGCTGCACAGCATGACCCTGCGGTATAGGCAGCTTGACTGTATATGTCCTACCAATGTCCTTTTCTTTTTCGATGCATGACTGATAGCCTATCAAATCCTGGAAGAAATATAGTGTTCCTAGTGACTCTCCTCTGGACCCTCCCATACTGACAGTCTCATGACATGTGGGTAAGCCCCTGTGGTTTGTTTAAAGTAACTCCTAAGTGTCCTCACAGGGCATAACAGTTGACATGGATCATCAGTTACAGAACAGAGACTTTCAATCGATAAGGGGTCCAACCTAGGATACGCTACTGTCGGATTTTGAGTCTTACCAATAAACATAGGGACAAAGTTGAGTGTTACCAGCCCCCATCCCCTTGAATGGGAAACATCATAGGACAGACCATACACCTCACTCATTCTCTTTGCAGAGAACTGGGCGAGAAGGACACCGTCTAAAGCATCAAGTTACATTCTGATAACTGAGGCAGTGACTCGTATGGTGCTTCTTTCAGGGTTCGTAATAAACATATTAGCTTCCAAGGAGGTGGTCTGACTCCCGGCTGAGGGCAGGTACATTCAAAACTCAGTACAGGTATGCGGAGACACAATTCCCTCAAGGAGGAAATGATAACTCAGATCAATCTAAAGGCAAGACTCAAGGCTGAGTGGTAAACTTTCACAGCCGTGACCAAGCACTTTTTCCTACCTGAGGTATAACAAGAACTCCATATCACTGGGGTAGTGGCGTTGAGAGAAACGATACCTCTTCCACAACACCAACCACAAAATATTGCCCACTTCACTCGATAGACGGCTGAGGACGACTCCCGGAGGTATCTGAAATCCTCTTCACAACTGTCTGCGAAAAACCTCACACTGAAGGAGATGCTAGATAACCTCCAGGCAAGAAGACATAGTGAAGCTACCTCCTTGTGGAAAATCTTTGCGTGTGGTTGTTCGAGTACAGTGAACCCTCGTTTATCGCGGTAGATAGGTTCCAGACGCGGGCGCGATAGGTGAAAATCCGCGAAGTAGTGACAGCATATTTACCTATTTATTTAACATGTATATTCGGACTTTTAAAACCTTCCCTTGTACGTAGTACTGTTAACAAACCACCCTTTAATGTACAGAACACTTAATGCATGTACTACAGCACCCTAAACTAAAACAGGCACAAATATTAAAGGCGATTTTATATCATGTGTTTCCTAAACACCTAAAAAGCACGATAAAAAATGGCAACCAATGTTTTGTTTACGTTCATCTCTGATCATAATGAAGAAACAAACTCATTTAGTGTACACATATATGTACGTATAGGTTAGTTTTTGCATCGATTATATTAATTATACAGTACTGTATGTTGATTTTTTAATTACCAATGTTTTAGTTTACGTATTTTTCTTAGGACTTCCAAATGAAATCTTTTTCTTTATGACGCCGCCTGAAACGACGGCGTGTACGCTCAGTAAACAACCACGCTCAGAACAAACAAGGCATTTAACGCGCATGATGATAGTGATAAATAATGATACAGTACATACAGTATTTACAGTAAAAGCATTTACAAAATATGTTACCTTACAAATATAAATTATACAGTACTTGTACGTAGCAAAGCAGGAAAACAATTTGAGAGAGAGAGAGAGAGAGAGAGAGAGAGAGAGAGAGAGAGAGAGAGAGAGAGAGAGAGAGAGAGAGAGAGAGAGAGAGAGAGAGAGAGAGATTGTTTTACGTACGTAAATGTAAATTTTAAACAAAAAAAATATGATAGGTTACAACATGTAGACTTTTAAAACCTTCCCTTTAACTTAATGCATACAGTACGTACATTACTAAACTATAAAACAGGTTAAAGTAAAAAATAAAGATTGTTACTGTACTCACCACGAAAGAAGTTCAAGAAAAACTTGAATGACGATGGCGATGAATTTGCTGCACAGTAGAAATGATGATGATGAAGCTGATGATGTGTTCTACTGTGCAGTCAATGATAGTATTTTACGTCTCTTCAGACGGAGGTGTCTTTTCCTGGGACACCTCTTCAACTTCTTCAATTTCTTCCGAAGGCGTACTAGCAGGAGGAACTGGCTCTTTTTTGCGAGGCTGGAAGAACATTGTGATCGGAAGTTGTTGCCGCTGCTTCTTTTTTCGATCCAAGAGCATCCTGTAGGGAGTCATGATGTCATCGACCTTATTTGAGAATTGCATCGAGCGAACCATATCCTCGTCCCACTCTTGTAACATTTCTTTCGCCTCCTTCATATGGTTGCAGAACTTGGCAAGCCGTTCTAATGTTAAGCCCGTTTCTTCTACATTTTCTTGGGTCTCTTCCTGGGTACCCTCACTCTCTTCCTCACTTGCCGATTTCGTCAGGTCTTCGAGGTCTGCGTCAGTTAGGGGCTGGGAATGGCAGTCCAACAACTCGTCGACGTCTTCAGTCGTCATGTCGCCAAACCCGTCACCCCCAATTATGGCAGCCAACTGCACAGATTTCCGTATTGCAGAGTGTTGGATTTCCGACGGAGTAAATCCCTTGTCGTCGTAAACAATATCGGGCCACAGCTTCTTCCAGCTCGCATTTACGGTTGCAGGTTTCATCTCTTGAAGTGCCTTTTGAATATTCTGCAGGCACGTGGCTATGGTGTACTGCCGCCAGTACGCCTTCAAGTTGAAGTCTTCATCCTCGTCATCTTGGGCAGCATCCACACACGCAACGAGGTCCGCCAAGGTATTCTTCGTGTAGAGGGCCTTGAATGCCCTGATAACCCCCTGGTCCATTGGTTGAATTAATGACGTGGTGTTGGGTGGCAGGAACTCAACCTGAACGCCCTCACGCGACAGGTCAGTTGCGTGTCCACCAGCGTTATCCATAAGGAGAAGGATCTTGAATGGCAAGCCCTTCTCTAAGAGATATTCATGGACTTGCGGGATGAAACACTGGTGGAACCAGTTGGAGGTCAGCATCTTCGTAATCCATGCTTTTTGATTATGCATCCAGTACACGGGAAGGAGATTCTTATTTTTATTTTTCAAAGCGCGAGGATTTTTCGACTTATAAATAAGCCCCGGCTTTAACAAAAATCCAGCAGCATTGCCACACATCACGAGGGTAACGCGATCCTTGAATGCCTTAAAGCCAGAGGCTTTGGCTTCCTCTTTGAACAGGAAAGTTCGCGACGGCATTCTCTTCCAAAACAAGCCGGTTTCATCCATATTAAAGACTTGTTCCGGCTTGTATCCACCTTGGTGCACACCTCGTGGTGTAGGGTCCACTCTGTAGTCAGAACTTGCCTTCTTCTGCTGAGAAGATCCGTCCTGACGTTCTTTTCCCCTTCTATGAAGCGAGTTATCAGGGATATGTCCCTCACTTTCGCCCACAGAAGTAGATCTCTCGCAGCCTCGTAAAATGAGTCTGAACGGGTGCTTCCCTGCTTTTTTATGTAAGCCAACGCAGTGGTGTTGTCCGCGTTGATTTGAACCAACCTTCCTCGGACTTCCTCCTGAAAGTGGATGAGGGCTAAGTGAATGGCTACCAACTCTTTGACATTTATGTGCCATTTCCTCTGAGACTGTACCCACAGACCCGAAATCTCGGCCTTCCCTAGTGTTGCACCCCACCCCATGTCTGAGACGTCGGAGTACAACACTAGGTCTGGGTTCCTCTGATACAGTTCGAGACCTTCCTGGAGGTTGCTGGTATCGTCCCACCAACTCAAGTGAATTCTGACCTCCAAGGGGATCGGCATCCACTTTTCCAGACTTTGACCTCTCTTCCAAAACTTTGCCAGATGAAATTGAAGAGGCCGTAGATGAAGTCTTAGCAGGGAAACGAACTGTTCTATTGATGAGAGGGTGCCTAGGACTCATCCAATCTCTCACCGAGCAGGACCTTAGGTCTAGGAAATTTCGAACCTTTATTAGGCAATCTAGGACCCGTTTCGGGGCTGGAAAAGCCCGAAAAACCGCTGAGTGAATTCTCATCCCTAGATAAATGATAATCTGTGAGGGTGTTAGTTGAGATTTGGCCAGGTTCACCCATCAGACCCAACTGTTGCGTTAAGGACATTGTCATTTGAAGAGCCTCCAGACACTTTTCCTTTGATTCTGCTCTGAGTAGACAGTCGTCCAGGTACAAAGAAATCCTTACTCCCTTTAGGTGAAGCCAGCGAGTCACGTTGGCTACTACTCGGGTAAAAAAGTAGGGAGCCGTGTTCAGTCCAAAACAGAGTGCTTTGAACTGATAAGTGGTCTTGAGGAACACAAACCAAAAAAATTTCCTGTGGTTAGGGTGTATCGGGATATGGAAATACGCGTCCTGCAGATCCAATGACACCATCCAGTCTCCCTATCTGGTGCCTGCAAGGACTGATGCTGACATTTCCATGGCAAATTTTACTTTGCTGATGAACTTGTTCAAGCGACTGACGTCCAGAACAGGTCTCCATCCCCCTGAGCTTTTCAGAACTAGGAAAAGTCTGTTGTAAAACCCCTCCAAGGAGGTGTCCTCTACCACTTCTATGGCTGATTTTGACAGCATAAGGGTGACTTGCTCCTGAAGAGCTGCTGCCTTGTCCCCTGAGTAGGTTGTTGTCAACTCTAAGGGTTCCGACGACATGGGAGGCATTCTCAGGAAGGGGATCTTGTATCCCTCCTTGAGGACATTGATTGTCCAGGAGTCCGGCCCCCTTTGGCTCCACTCTTGCCAAAAATGGGATAGTCTGGCTCCCACTAGTGTCTGAAGGTTGCATGTCTCACTTTTTTATTTGGTTTGCTGTCTTGGGAATCTGCGGGCTTGACCTCCAGCAGCAGTTTCCCTTGAAGGGGCTCTCCCACGAAAGGGCTGGCGAGTGGGAGGAGCTTCCTTCTGCTTCCTTGCAAGAAAACTAGCCGGGAGGACTTTCTTAGCAGTCCTGGAAATAAGATCTTGCGTAGCCTGTTGTGCCAGAGCTGCAGAGAAGACCTTCACTAAGTCCGGAGGGAAGAGATGATTTCCCAAAGGAGCAAATAAAAGTTCCGATCTCTGAGCAAGGGTCAACCCTGAGGATAAGAAGGAACATAGCATAGCCCTCTTTTTAAGAACTCCTGCAGTTAAAAGGGCGGAAAGTTCGACAGAGCCATCCCTCACGGCCTTATCCAGACAAGCAATCAGATGCTTTTTTAGCCTCGTTCTTAGGATCTGTGGCCTCTACGAGAGCTCCTAGAGTCCAATCCATAAGGCTGAAGACTTCTATTGTCCTAAAAATTCCTTTCAGTAGATGGTCCATCTCGGAAGTAGACCACATAACCTTCGTCTTGCCCATGGTTGACCTGCGTGAGGCGTCAACAAGTCTGGAGAAGTCTCCCTGGGAGGAAGCAGGAACTCCCAAACTGAGAACTTCCCCAGTCTCATACCACACGCTAGATCTAGAGGCCAGTCTAGTCGGTGGAAAAGAAAAGGCAGCCTTCCTTTCTTCTTGGACGTCCATTGGTTGAGAGCAGAGAAAGCTCTTTTAACCAATCTAGCAAGAACCATCTTCTTAAAGGCAGATGGTTTTCGGGGTCTGGCCTTCAAAAACTGAAAGGGCGGGCTCTGAGGCATAGGCTGTGTAAAGTCCTCTGGGTACAGTGATGTAACAGCCGTCAGTAACTTCTTGAGGTCAGCTGCCTGCAGCGTATCCTGGGATTCCTTCTCTAAAACTTCGGCTAAGGGAATATCGATCCCTTAAGTCGAATGGGTAGGAGACAAAACCGCGTCATCCTGTCGGTTATCGTCTTCCACAAAAATGTCATCCTGTTGTGAAGGAACATCGTGCAGGATACTATCCATTTGCGATGAAGCGTCACACTTGCGTCTCGCATGTCTTGAAGGAGAGTCAAGTTTCAGTGCTTCCAGCATAAGTCCGTCATGCTGTAAAGAAACTTCAACATCGTTACCCGCATGCTGCGAGGTAAAGTCTTGCTCGCGTGTGTCCCGCATGCTTTATGTTAACAGCGTGACGCGAGGAAGCGTTCGCTGCGCGTCCAGAGAGTCGCGAAGTAGAGACCACAACTTGTCTATCATGCTGCAGTGACAAGGCCTGACTGCATGCGTCCACCATGCGTCCAGATTGCTGCATGCGTCCAGGCTACCGTGAGGTTCCAGCGTGCTGCATGCGTCCAGCATGCTGTTGACGCGAGGAGGCGTCAGAAGCGAGTCCAGCATGACGCAAAGGAGAGACAACTGCCTGTCTATCATGCTGTGGAGACAAAACCTGACTGCATGCGTCCAGCATGCGTCTAGACTGCTGCATGCGTCCAGGTTGCCGTGAGCTTCCAGTGTGTTGTATGCGTCCAGAATGCCGCGAGGGAGCGTCCACAACCCTGTCGCTTCCTGAAACGTGTCCCGACCACTGCGAGGGAGCGTTGGCGAGCGCAGGAGAAATTCGCTTTCCGGTAACGCCTTGTTTAGCGGCAGCCCCTTTCTTTGGCCTGTTGACGTCTTTCAGTTCCTTTAAACGAGCCTCCTCTGTTCGAGAATTGTATGCGTCAAACAGGGACGAAATCGATCTTTTCAGTTCAAACAAATCTGACACTTGCGGCGCGCCATGTGCATGCTGCGAGGGAGTGTCGCGATTCTTATCGCTAGCTGAACCGTAAACTGATCGCTGTAAGGGAACGTCAATCGTTGTCGGGTGACCACCAGGGGAAAGTCCTTGTGACATTTCCCAATCTGGAGGTGGGGGAGAAGCATGTACAGAAGTAAACTGATCACCCTCTTCCTTCGACGAACTAAGTGCCTGACGCGATTGTTTTGACGCTGGCACGTCGTCTTCTATTGACATAAAAATTTCCGGCAAGCTCCAGTTACTGCAGGATGGTTTAGCAGGAGACAAACGTCTTTTGAGAGGCCTTGAACGTAGTTGTTGACGCCAGCCACGTCGTTGTTTTGCGTTGTCAGAGGGGGAGCGACCTGGGGATCATCAACATGATCGCTCGAGGGGATGTCTGTTCGCTGATCAAGGTCTGTTGTCAGAGGGGGAGCGACCTGGGGATCATCAACATGATCGCTCGAGGGGACGTCCGTTCGTTGATCGAGGTCTAACATATCCTTTCGACTCTTAAAACATTCCTTCTCCCAGGGGTAGGGGAACATGGTAGAGGTCCCGGGCTGGGATTATGACGGACACGAACAGACGCACCCTCCACTTCACTGTCACTATTCACAAGCTTGCTTTGCATGCCACGCACTGCACTCCACATAACTTCTTTTTCCGAAGTCAAGGAACGAACCTGTGCACCTAGGCCGAAATAGCAGTCATCACATCCTTTAAAGAAGGTTCACTTACCTCCAACACCTTAGCGGGGTCTGGAACTACTGCCTCAGGATCAGGAATAGGAATATTAGGATGATGTACATTGAAAGGAAAATTACCATCAGAAGATCTATTTGAAAGAACACTGGTTGATCTAAGTCTTCTAAGTCTATCCCTCTCTAGTCGCTTAACATAGCGATCAAAATCATTCCACTCAAATTCAGACAAAGACTGACATTCGACACATCTGTTATCAAAAGAACAAACCTGACCTCTGCAACTATTACATATTGTGTGTGGATCATCAGAGGCCTTGGGCATATGAGTCTTGCATCTTCTAACACACCTTCTTATAGAGTCAGCCATTTTGTAAACAGAAAAACAAGTCCAGGTCAAAATCCAACAAAGTCAATCTAAATTGTAGTCAAAAGAATATTCCAAAACATGCAGTGAAAGTCATTAACAATAATCAGACAAAAGGTACTTCACCAAATTGTAGAATAAAGTAATATCAGCAAAACGAATTTCCTAGGTGTTGACTCGATCAACGGCAGGGAATTTCTGAGGAATGTTGGGAATAGTTCTGGTAACCTATGAGAGATGGCACTCATGTATGACCACCTACTGCCATGGCGGCGATTGCCGCGAAATTTTAATTTCTGCCGTGCGCGCGACGAGACGCGGGATTTAAGCTATACATATGTAACTACCAGGGAAGTTACCTATTTAAAATGTGAAAATTTCATAAGCCGATTCTTTCGTAGCTAGAGGTTTGACTATAATCATAAGCAGCAACTAGTCCACTGCAGGAGAAAGGCCTTGGACATGTCCTTCTATTTGCATTTGTTTGTGGTCTTTCTATGCCAGTTCATGGAATCAAATTTTCAAAATTTGTTAATCCATCTCCTCTTCCTTTCCCTGCTTCTTTTGGAATTTCTAGGGTCCCACTCTGATATTCTTAATGTTCATCTATTATCTGTCATTCTCATTACAGTCAAGCCTACTTTATCGCGAGGGTTAGGTTACAGACACAGGCACGTTAAGTGACTTTGCGAATACAGTATGGGTTACCCTAGGGTGGGCTAACTCTTAACCTAAAAAGTCACTGCCCCTTGCCACGAGCAAGTGCCCGAGCTGATGATAACAGTAAATACTGCTTAATATAGTTTTTGTTTGGTTTCTACCAGTTTAGAATCATATGTATAGTGTACAGTACATGTGCACACATGTACACTACAGTACATACTGGACACGGTAAGGCTATAATACAGTATTGTATTAAGCTAAAACTTTAAAGTTGTCATCATACCCTTACTGTACTGTATAACAAAACAGTTGTTCTTATATAGTAATACTGTAATATAACACTTGCTGATACTGTAAAGTATATCAGTGTAATATATGTACAGTACAGTAATATCACTAGAGTACAGCTGTAATTGTACTGCATATATATATATAAATCATCGCGCTTAATTGTACTATATATATAAAAATCATCGCGCAGTGTGAATTTTATCGCGATTATGATCATTTTTATTTAATAGGTATTGCGTTGTTCTTAGATGCGTAAAACTAAAGCTGCACAGCATGACCCTGCGGTATAGGCAGCTTGACTGTATATGTCCTACCAATGTCCTTTTCTTTTTCGATGCATGACTGATAGCCTATCAAATCCTGGAAGAAATATAGTGTTCCTAGTGACTCTCCTCTGGACCCTCCCATACTGACAGTCTCATGACATGTGGGTGAGCCCCTGTGGTTTGTTTAAAGTAACTCCTAAGTGTCCTCACAGGGCATAACAGTTGACATGGATCATCAGTTACAGAACAGAGACTTTCAATCGATAAGGGGTCCAACCTAGGATACGCTACTGTCGGATTTTGAGTCTTACCAATAAACATAGGGACAAAGTTGAGTGTTACCAGCCCCCATCCCCTTGAATGGGAAACATCATAGGACAGACCATACACCTCACTCATTCTCTTTGCAGAGAACTGGGCGAGAAGGACACCGTCTAAAGCATCAAGTTACATTCTGATAACTGAGGCAGTGACTCGTATGGTGCTTCTTTCAGGGTTCGTAATAAACATATTAGCTTCCAAGGAGGTGGTCTGACTCCCGGCTGAGGGCAGGTAAATTCAAAACTCAGTACAGGTATGCGGAGACACAATTCCCTCAAGGAGGAAATGATAACTCAGATCAATCTAAAGGCAAGACTCAAGGCTGAGTGGTAAACTTTCACAGCCGTGACCAAGCACTTTTTCCTACCTGAGGTATAACAAGAACTCCATATCACTGGGGTAGTGGCGTTGAGAGAAACGATACCTCTTCCACAACACCAACCACAAAATATTGCCCACTTCACTCGATAGACGGCTGAGGACGACTCCCGGAGGTATCTGAAATCCTCTTCACAACTGTCTGCGAAAAACCTCACACTGAAGGAGATGCTAGATAACCTCCAGGCAAGAAGACATAGTGAAGCTACCTCCTTGTGGAAAATCTTTGCGTGTGGTTGTTCGAGTACAGTGAACCCTCGTTTATCGCGGTAGATAGGTTCCAGACGCGGGCGCGATAGGTGAAAATCCGCGAAGTAGTGACAGCATATTTACCTATTTATTTAACATGTATATTCGGACTTTTAAAACCTTCCCTTGTACGTAGTACTGTTAACAAACCACCCTTTAATGTACAGAACACTTAATGCATGTACTACAGCACCCTAAACTAAAACAGGCACAAATATTAAAGGCGATTTTATATCATGTGTTTCCTAAACACCTAAAAAGCACGATAAAAAATGGCAACCAATGTTTTGTTTACGTTCATCTCTGATCATAATGAAGAAACAAACTCATTTAGTGTACACATATATGTACGTATAGGTTAGTTTTTGCATCGATTATATTGATTATACAGTACTGTATGTTGATTTTTTATTACCAATGTTTTAGTTTACGTATTTTTCTTAGGACTTCCAAATGAAATCTTTTTCTTTATGACGCCGCCTGAAACGACGGCGTGTACGCTCAGTAAACAACCACGCTCAGAACAAACAAGGCATTTAACGCGCATGATGATAGTGATAAATAATGATACAGTACATACAGTATTTACAGTAAAAGCATTTACAAAATATGTTACCTTACAAATATAAATTATACAGTACTTGTACGTAGCAAAGCAGGAAAACAATTAGAGAGAGAGAGAGAGAGAGAGAGAGAGAGAGAGAGAGAGAGAGAGAGAGGAGAGAGAGGAGAGAGAGAGAGAGAGAGAGAGAGTTGTTTTACGTACGTAAATGTAAATTTTAAACAAAAAAAATATGATAGGTTACAACATGTAGACTTTTAAAACCTTCCCTTTAACTTAATGCATACAGTACGTACATTACTAAACTATAAAACAGGTTAAAGTAAAAAATAAAGATTGTTACTGTACTCACCACGAAAGAAGTTCAAGAAAAACTTGAATGACGATGGCGATGAATTTGCTGCACAGTAGAAATGATGATGATGAAGCTGATGATGTGTTCTACTGTGCAGTCAATGATAGTATTTTACGTCTCTTCAGACGGAGGTGTCTTTTCCTGGGACACCTCTTCAACTTCTTCAATTTCTTCCGAAGGCGTACTAGCAGGAGGAACTGGCTCTTTTTTGCGAGGCTGGAAGAACATTGTGATCGGAAGTTGTTGCCGCTGCTTCTTTTTTCGATCCAAGAGCATCCTGTAGGGAGTCATGATGTCATCGACCTTATTTGAGAATTGCATCGAGCGAACCATATCCTCGTCCCACTCTTGTAACATTTCTTTCGCCTCCTTCATATGGTTGCAGAACTTGGCAAGCCGTTCTAATGTTAAGCCCGTTTCTTCGACATTTTCTTGGGTCTCTTCCTGGGTACCCTCACTCTCTTCCTCACTTGCCGATTTCGTCAGGTCTTCGAGGTCTGCGTCAGTTAGGGGCTGGGAATGGCAGTCCAACAACTCGTCGACGTCTTCAGTCGTCATGTCGCCAAACCCGTCACCCCCAATTATGGCAGCCAACTGCACAGATTTCCGTATTGCAGAGTGTTGGATTTCCGACGGAGTAAATCCCTTGTCGTCGTAAACAATATCGGGCCACAGCTTCTTCCAGCTCGCATTTACGGTTGCAGGTTTCATCTCTTGAAGTGCCTTTTGAATATTCTGCAGGCACGTGGCTATGGTGTACTGCCGCCAGTACGCCTTCAAGTTGAAGTCTTCATCCTCGTCATCTTGGGCAGCATCCACACACGCAACGAGGTCCGCCAAGGTATTCTTCGTGTAGAGGGCCTTGAATGCCCTGATAACCCCCTGGTCCATTGGTTGAATTAATGACGTGGTGTTGGGTGGCAGGAACTCAACCTGAACGCCCTCACGCGACAGGTCAGTTGCGTGTCCACCAGCGTTATCCATAAGGAGAAGGATCTTGAATGGCAAGCCCTTCTCTAAGAGATATTCATGGACTTGCGGGATGAAACACTGGTGGAACCAGTTGGAGGTCAGCATCTTCGTAATCCATGCTTTTTGATTATGCATCCAGTACACGGGAAGGAGATTCTTATTTTTATTTTTCAAAGCGCGAGGATTTTTCGACTTATAAATAAGCCCCGGCTTTAACAAAAATCCAGCAGCATTGCCACACATCACGAGGGTAACGCGATCCTTGAATGCCTTAAAGCCAGAGGCTTTGGCTTCCTCTTTGAACAGGAAAGTTCGCGACGGCATTCTCTTCCAAAACAAGCCGGTTTCATCCATATTAAAGACTTGTTCCGGCTTGTATCCACCTTGGTGCACACCTCGTGGTGTAGGGTCCACTCTGTAGTCAGAACTTGCCTTCTTCTGCTGAGAAGATCCGTCCTGACGTTCTTTTCCCCTTCTATGAAGCGAGTTATCAGGGATATGTCCCTCACTTTCGCCCACAGAAGTAGATCTCTCGCAGCCTCGTAAAATGAGTCTGAACGGGTGCTTCCCTGCTTTTTTATGTAAGCCAACGCAGTGGTGTTGTCCGCGTTGATTTGAACCAACCTTCCTCGGACTTCCTCCTGAAAGTGGATGAGGGCTAAGTGAATGGCTACCAACTCTTTGACATTTATGTGCCATTTCCTCTGAGACTGTACCCACAGACCCGAAATCTCGGCCTTCCCTAGTGTTGCACCCCACCCCATGTCTGAGACGTCGGAGTACAACACTAGGTCTGGGTTCCTCTGATACAGTTCGAGACCTTCCTGGAGGTTGCTGGTATCGTCCCACCAACTCAAGTGAATTCTGACCTCCAAGGGGATCGGCATCCACTTTTCCAGACTTTGACCTCTCTTCCAAAACTTTGCCAGATGAAATTGAAGAGGCCGTAGATGAAGTCTTAGCAGGGAAACGAACTGTTCTATTGATGAGAGGGTGCCTAGGACTCATCCAATCTCTCACCGAGCAGGACCTTAGGTCTAGGAAATTTCGAACCTTTATTAGGCAATCTAGGACCCGTTTCGGGGCTGGAAAAGCCCGAAAAACCGCTGAGTGAATTCTCATCCCTAGATAAATGATAATCTGTGAGGGTGTTAGTTGAGATTTGGCCAGGTTCACCCATCAGACCCAACTGTTGCGTTAAGGACATTGTCATTTGAAGAGCCTCCAGACACTTTTCCTTTGATTCTGCTCTGAGTAGACAGTCGTCCAGGTACAAAGAAATCCTTACTCCCTTTAGGTGAAGCCAGCGAGTCACGTTGGCTACTACTCGGGTAAAAAAGTAGGGAGCCGTGTTCAGTCCAAAACAGAGTGCTTTGAACTGATAAGTGGTCTTGAGGAACACAAACCAAAAAAATTTCCTGTGGTTAGGGTGTATCGGGATATGGAAATACGCGTCCTGCAGATCCAATGACACCATCCAGTCTCCCTATCTGGTGCCTGCAAGGACTGATGCTGACATTTCCATGGCAAATTTTACTTTGCTGATGAACTTGTTCAAGCGACTGACGTCCAGAACAGGTCTCCATCCCCCTGAGCTTTTCAGAACTAGGAAAAGTCTGTTGTAAAACCCCTCCAAGGAGGTGTCCTCTACCACTTCTATGGCTGATTTTGACAGCATAAGGGTGACTTGCTCCTGAAGAGCTGCTGCCTTGTCCCCTGAGTAGGTTGTTGTCAACTCTAAGGGTTCCGACGACATGGGAGGCATTCTCAGGAAGGGGATCTTGTATCCCTCCTTGAGGACATTGATTGTCCAGGAGTCCGGCCCCCTTTGGCTCCACTCTTGCCAAAAATGGGATAGTCTGGCTCCCACTAGTGTCTGAAGGTTGCATGTCTCACTTTTTTATTTGGTTTGCTGTCTTGGGAATCTGCGGGCTTGACCTCCAGCAGCAGTTTCCCTTGAAGGGGCTCTCCCACGAAAGGGCTGGCGAGTGGGAGGAGCTTCCTTCTGCTTCCTTGCAAGAAAACTAGCCGGGAGGACTTTCTTAGCAGTCCTGGAAATAAGATCTTGCGTAGCCTGTTGTGCCAGAGCTGCAGAGAAGACCTTCACTAAGTCCGGAGGGAAGAGATGATTTCCCAAAGGAGCAAATAAAAGTTCCGATCTCTGAGCAAGGGTCAACCCTGAGGATAAGAAGGAACATAGCATAGCCCTCTTTTTAAGAACTCCTGCAGTTAAAAGGGCGGAAAGTTCGACAGAGCCATCCCTCACGGCCTTATCCAGACAAGCAATCAGATGCTTTTTTAGCCTCGTTCTTAGGATCTGTGGCCTCTACGAGAGCTCCTAGAGTCCAATCCATAAGGCTGAAGACTTCTATTGTCCTAAAAATTCCTTTCAGTAGATGGTCCATCTCGGAAGTAGACCACATAACCTTCGTCTTGCCCATGGTTGACCTGCGTGAGGCGTCAACAAGTCTGGAGAAGTCTCCCTAGGAGGAAGCAGGAACTCCCAAACTGAGAACTTCCCCAGTCTCATACCACACGCTAGATCTAGAGGCCAGTCTAGTCGGTGGAAAAGAAAAGGCAGCCTTCCTTTCTTCTTGGACGTCCATTGGTTGAGAGCAGAGAAAGCTCTTTTAACCAATCTAGCAAGAACCATCTTCTTAAAGGCAGATGGTTTTCGGGGTCTGGCCTTCAAAAACTGAAAGGGCGGGCTCTGAGGCATAGGCTGTGTAAAGTCCTCTGGGTACAGTGATGTAACAGCCGTCAGTAACTTCTTGAGGTCAGCTGCCTGCAGCGTATCCTGGGATTCCTTCTCTAAAACTTCGGCTAAGGGAATATCGATCCCTTAAGTCGAATGGGTAGGAGACAAAACCGCGTCATCCTGTCGGTTATCGTCTTCCACAAAAATGTCATCCTGTTGTGAAGGAACATCGTGCAGGATACTATCCATTTGCGATGAAGCGTCACACTTGCGTCTCGCATGTCTTGAAGGAGAGTCAAGTTTCAGTGCTTCCAGCATAAGTCCGTCATGCTGTAAAGAAACTTCAACATCGTTACCCGCATGCTGCGAGGTAAAGTCTTGCTCGCGTGTGTCCCGCATGCTTTATGTTAACAGCGTGACGCGAGGAAGCGTTCGCTGCGCGTCCAGAGAGTCGCGAAGTAGAGACCACAACTTGTCTATCATGCTGCAGTGACAAGGCCTGACTGCATGCGTCCACCATGCGTCCAGATTGCTGCATGCGTCCAGGCTACCGTGAGGTTCCAGCGTGCTGCATGCGTCCAGCATGCTGTTGACGCGAGGAGGCGTCAGAAGCGAGTCCAGCATGACGCAAAGGAGAGACAACTGCCTGTCTATCATGCTGTGGAGACAAAACCTGACTGCATGCGTCCAGCATGCGTCTAGACTGCTGCATGCGTCCAGGTTGCCGTGAGCTTCCAGTGTGTTGTATGCGTCCAGAATGCCGCGAGGGAGCGTCCACAACCCTGTCGCTTCCTGAAACGTGTCCCGACCACTGCGAGGGAGCGTTGGCGAGCGCAGGAGAAATTCGCTTTCCGGTAACGCCTTGTTTAGCGGCAGCCCCTTTCTTTGGCCTGTTGACGTCTTTCAGTTCCTTTAAACGAGCCTCCTCTGTTCGAGAATTGTATGCGTCAAACAGGGACGAAATCGATCTTTTCAGTTCAAACAAATCTGACACTTGCGGCGCGCCATGTGCATGCTGCGAGGGAGTGTCGCGATTCTTATCGCTAGCTGAACCGTAAACTGATCGCTGTAAGGGAACGTCAACCGTTGTCGGGTGACCACCAGGGGAAAGTCCTTGTGACATTTCCCAATCTGGAGGTGGGGGAGAAGCATGTACAGAAGTAAACTGATCACCCTCTTCCTTCGACGAACTAAGTGCCTGACGCGATTGTTTTGACGCTGGCACGTCGTCTTCTATTGACATAAAAATTTCCGGCAAGCTCCAGTTACTGCAGGATGGTTTAGCAGGAGACAAACGTCTTTTGAGAGGCCTTGAACGTAGTTGTTGACGCCAGCCACGTCGTTGTTTTGCGTTGTCAGAGGGGGAGCGACCTGGGGATCATCAACATGATCGCTCGAGGGGATGTCTGTTCGCTGATCAAGGTCTGTTGTCAGAGGGGGAGCGACCTGGGGATCATCAACATGATCGCTCGAGGGGACGTCCGTTCGTTGATCGAGGTCTAACATATCCTTTCGACTCTTAAAACATTCCTTCTCCCAGGGGTAGGGGAACATGGTAGAGGTCCCGGGCTGGGATTATGACGGACACGAACAGACGCACCCTCCACTTCACTGTCACTATTCACAAGCTTGCTTTGCATGCCACGCACTGCACTCCACATAACTTCTTTTTCCGAAGTCAAGGAACGAACCTGTGCACCTAGGCCGAAATAGCAGTCATCACATCCTTTAAAGAAGGTTCACTTACCTCCAACACCTTAGCGGGGTCTGGAACTACTGCCTCAGGATCAGGAATAGGAATATTAGGATGATGTACATTAGAAGGAAAATTACCATCAGAAGATCTATTTGAAAGAACACTGGTTGATCTAAGTCTTCTAAGTCTATCCCTCTCTAGTCGCTTAACATAGCGATCAAAATCATTCCACTCAAATTCAGACAAAGACTGACATTCGACACATCTGTTATCAAAAGAACAAACCTGACCTCTGCAACTATTACATATTGTGTGTGGATCAACAGAGGCCTTGGGCATATGAGTCTTGCATCTTCTAACACACCTTCTTATAGAGTCAGCCATTTTGTAAACAGAAAAACAAGTCCAGGTCAAAATCCAACAAAGTCAATCTAAATTGTAGTCAAAAGAATATTCCAAAACATGCAGTGAAAGTCATTAACAATAATCAGACAAAAGGTACTTCACCAAATTGTAGAATAAAGTAATATCAGCAAAACGAATTTCCTAGGTGTTGACTCGATCAACGGCAGGGAATTTCTGAGGAATGTTGGGAATAGTTCTGGTAACCTATGAGAGATGGCACTCATGTATGACCACCTACTGCCATGGCGGCGATTGCCGCGAAATTTTAATTTCTGCCGTGCGCGCGACGAGACGCGGGATTTAAGCTATACATATGTAACTACCAGGGAAGTTACCTATTTAAAATGTGAAAATTTCATAAGCCGATTCTTTCGTAGCTAGAGGTTTGACTATAATCATAAGCAGCAACTAGTCCACTGCAGGAGAAAGGCCTTGGACATGTCCTTCTATTTGCATTTGTTTGTGGTCTTTCTATGCCAGTTCATGGAATCAAATTTTCAAAATTTGTTAATCCATCTCCTCTTCCTTTCCCTGCTTCTTTTGGAATTTCTAGGGTCCCACTCTGATATTCTTAATGTTCATCTATTATCTGTCATTCTCATTACAGTCAAGCCTACTTTATCGCGAGGGTTAGGTTACAGACACAGGCACGTTAAGTGACTTTGCGAATACAGTATGGGTTACCCTAGGGTGGGCTAACTCTTAACCTAAAAAGTCACTGCCCCTTGCCACGAGCAAGTGCCCGAGCTGATGATAACAGTAAATACTGCTTAATATAGTTTTTGTTTGGTTTCTACCAGTTTAGAATCATATGTATAGTGTACAGTACATGTGCACACATGTACACTACAGTACATACTGGACACGGTAAGGCTATAATACAGTATTGTATTAAGCTAAAACTTTAAAGTTGTCATCATACCCTTACTGTACTGTATAACAAAACAGTTGTTCTTATATAGTAATACTGTAATATAACACTTGCTGATACTGTAAAGTATATCAGTGTAATATATGTACAGTACAGTAATATCACTAGAGTACAGCTGTAATTGTACTGCATATATATATATAAATCATCGCGCTTAATTGTACTATATATATAAAAATCATCGCGCAGTGTGAATTTTATCGCGATTATGATCATTTTTATTTAATAGGTATTGCGTTGTTCTTAGATGCGTAAAACTAAAGCTGCACAGCATGACCCTGCGGTATAGGCAGCTTGACTGTATATGTCCTACCAATGTCCTTTTCTTTTTCGATGCATGACTGATAGCCTATCAAATCCTGGAAGAAATATAGTGTTCCTAGTGACTCTCCTCTGGACCCTCCCATACTGACAGTCTCATGACATGTGGGTGAGCCCCTGTGGTTTGTTTAAAGTAACTCCTAAGTGTCCTCACAGGGCATAACAGTTGACATGGATCATCAGTTACAGAACAGAGACTTTCAATCGATAAGGGGTCCAACCTAGGATACGCTACTGTCGGATTTTGAGTCTTACCAATAAACATAGGGACAAAGTTGAGTGTTACCAGCCCCCATCCCCTTGAATGGGAAACATCATAGGACAGACCATACACCTCACTCATTCTCTTTGCAGAGAACTGGGCGAGAAGGACACCGTCTAAAGCATCAAGTTACATTCTGATAACTGAGGCAGTGACTCGTATGGTGCTTCTTTCAGGGTTCGTAATAAACATATTAGCTTCCAAGGAGGTGGTCTGACTCCCGGCTGAAGGCAGGTACATTCAAAACTCAGTACAGGTATGCGGAGACACAATTCCCTCAAGGAGGAAATGATAACTCAGATCAATCTAAAGGCAAGACTCAAGGCTGAGTGGTAAACTTTCACAGCCGTGACCAAGCACTTTTTCCTACCTGAGGTATAACAAGAACTCCATATCACTGGGGTAGTGGCGTTGAGAGAAACGATACCTCTTCCACAACACCAACCACAAAATATTGCCCACTTCACTCGATAGACGGCTGAGGACGACTCCCGGAGGTATCTGAAATCCTCTTCACAACTGTCTGCGAAAAACCTCACACTGAAGGAGATGCTAGATAACCTCCAGGCAAGAAGACATAGTGAAGCTACCTCCTTGTGGAAAATCTTTGCGTGTGGTTGTTCGAGTACAGTGAACCCTCGTTTATCGCGGTAGATAGGTTCCAGACGCGGGCGCGATAGGTGAAAATCCGCGAAGTAGTGACAGCATATTTACCTATTTATTTAACATGTATATTCGGACTTTTAAAACCTTCCCTTGTACGTAGTACTGTTAACAAACCACCCTTTAATGTACAGAACACTTAATGCATGTACTACAGCACCCTAAACTAAAACAGGCACAAATATTAAAGGCGATTTTATATCATGTGTTTCCTAAACACCTAAAAAGCACGATAAAAAATGGCAACCAATGTTTTGTTTACGTTCATCTCTGATCATAATGAAGAAACAAACTCATTTAGTGTACACATATATGTACGTATAGGTTAGTTTTTGCATCGATTATATTGATTATACAGTACTGTATGTTGATTTTTTTATTACCAATGTTTTAGTTTACGTATTTTTCTTAGGACTTCCAAATGAAATCTTTTTCTTTATGACGCCGCCTGAAACGACGGCGTGTACGCTCAGTAAACAACCACGCTCAGAACAAACAAGGCATTTAACGCGCATGATGATAGTGATAAATAATGATACAGTACATACAGTATTTACAGTAAAAGCATTTACAAAATATGTTACCTTACAAATATAAATTATACAGTACTTGTACGTAGCAAAGCAGGAAAACAATTTGAGAGAGAGAGAGAGAGAGAGAGAGAGAGAGAGAGAGAGGAGAGAGAGAGAGAGAGAGAGAGAGAGAGAGAGAGAGAGAGAGAGAGAGAGAGAGATTGTTTTACGTACGTAAATGTAAATTTTAAACAAAAAAAATATGATAGGTTACAACATGTAGACTTTTAAAACCTTCCCTTTAACTTAATGCATACAGTACGTACATTACTAAACTATAAAACATGTTAAAGTAAAAAATAAAGATTGTTACTGTACTCACCACGAAAGAAGTTCAAGAAAAACTTGAATGACGATGGCGATGAATTTGCTGCACAGTAGAAATGATGATGATGAAGCTGATGATGTGTTCTACTGTGCAGTCAATGATAGTATTTTACGTCTCTTCAGACGGAGGTGTCTTTTCCTGGGACACCTCTTCAACTTCTTCAATTTCTTCCGAAGGCGTACTAGCAGGAGGAACTGGCTCTTTTTTGCGAGGCTGGAAGAACATTGTGATCGGAAGTTGTTGCCGCTGCTTCTTTTTTCGATCCAAGAGCATCCTGTAGGGAGTCATGATGTCATCGACCTTATTTGAGAATTGCATCGAGCGAACCATATCCTCGTCCCACTCTTGTAACATTTCTTTCGCCTCCTTCATATGGTTGCAGAACTTGGCAAGCCGTTCTAATGTTAAGCCCGTTTCTTCGACATTTTCTTGGGTCTCTTCCTGGGTACCCTCACTCTCTTCCTCACTTGCCGATTTCGTCAGGTCTTCGAGGTCTGCGTCAGTTAGGGGCTGGGAATGGCAGTCCAACAACTCGTCGACGTCTTCAGTCGTCATGTCGCCAAACCCGTCACCTCCAATTATGGCAGCCAACTGCACAGATTTCCGTATTGCAGAGTGTTGGATTTCCGACGGAGTAAATCCCTTGTCGTCGTAAACAATATCGGGCCACAGCTTCTTCCAGCTCGCATTTACGGTTGCAGGTTTCATCTCTTGAAGTGCCTTTTGAATATTCTGCAGGCACGTGGCTATGGTGTACTGCCGCCAGTACGCCTTCAAGTTGAAATCTTCATCCTCGTCATCTTGGGCAGCATCCACACACGCAACGAGGTCCGCCAAGGTATTCTTTGTGTAGAGGTCCTTGAACGCCCTGATAACCCCCTGGTCCATCGGTTGAATTAATGACGTGGTGTTGGGTGGCAGGAACTCAACCTGAACGCCCTCACGCGACAGGTCAGTTGCGTGTCCACCAGCGTTATCCATAAGGAGAAGGATCTTGAATGGCAAGCCCTTCTCTAAGAGATATTCATGGACTTGCGGGATGAAACACTGGTGGAACCAGTTGGAGGTCAGCATCTTCGTAATCCATGCTTTTTGATTATGCATCCAGTACACGGGAAGGAGATTCTTATTTTTATTTTTCAAAGCGCGAGGATTTTTCGACTTATAAATAAGCCCCGGCTTTAACAAAAATCCAGCAGCATTGCCACACATCACGAGGGTAACGCGATCCTTGAATGCCTTAAAGCCAGAGGCTTTGGCTTCCTCTTTGAACAGGAAAGTTCGCGACGGCATTCTCTTCCAAAACAAGCCAGTTTCATCCATATTAAACACTTGTTCCGGCTTGTATCCACCTTCAGCGATAATGTTCTTGAAAGTCTGGTTCACGTAAGTTTCAGCAGCGGCAGTGTCAGCGGAAGCAGACTCCCCATGCAGGGAAACGCTTTTCAGGGCGAAGCGTTTCTGAAACTTCGCGAACCATCCTTTGCTTGCGGAAAAACGTTTCTGAGGCTGGGAATCAGTGGATGTCCCTGGTTGAGGATCATCTGCATCATCATCATCTTCAGCATGGTTGCCGTCGTCGTCTTTAGGTTCCTTTGCAGCAAAATTCTCATATAAGCTCAAAGCCTTTGTTTGGATGGTGTTCGTATCCAACGCTATGTTCTTCTTCCGGCAGTCGGCAATCCACACAGCTAAAGCACCTTCCATGCGTACGATCGTTTTATTACGCGTTGTAACGACTCGCTTCGCTGATCTGCTAAAGGTGATTGCAGCAGTCTTTCTAATGTTCGCCTCGTCCTTCTTGATGTAGCGAACGGTGGATTCGTTGATGCCAAAATGGCGGCCGGCGGCCGCGTAACTTCTACCATCTTTTAACATGTCGAGAAGCGTAACCTTCTCAGCTATCGTCATCATCCTTCGGTGGCGTTTAGGCTCACTACCAGCCTTACTAGAAGCAGAACGCTTGGGAGGCATTGTAACAGAAAGTTCAACAAAAAGTTCAACTTAAAACAGTCGCACACAGCACAGATTAAACTTCACAAACTTAAGAACGTCTACTCAGCAATACGCGGAAAGAGAAAGTGAACGATGCAGCCCCGCGAGAACTTTGATGCTGCGGGTAGAAGATGCGGGCAAAACACCAATCACAGGCTAGATAACAAAACTTGAGTTTTGATTCGTCATCTATCAGCGCTTGAACCAATCACAACCCGTCTTACAGTACTATGGCGCGTTGGTTACTCATAGAAGATGCCCCCGCGCATACTGAACGTACGTAGATTAAGTACAATACCGTAATAATAATAAATAATGATAATAATACTGTACAGTAATAATAATAATAATAATGATTAATAATAATAACAATAATAATTTTATTAACAACAACAACAATAATAATAATAATAACAATAATAATAAAAATTTACGTACGCTATTTTACGCCTCTCTCTCTCTCTCTCTCTCTCTCTCTCTCTCTCTCTCTCTCTCTCTCTCTCTCTCTCTCGTACGCTTACAGTATTCGAAATGTGATTTTTGCAACAAAGAATATTATTGGATGCAGTACTGTACTACGTACGTATACATACAAAAGATTCATGGAAAAGAAGCACATCCATTACAGTACACACCATTCTAATATGGTATGACTGCATCTGATTTGCGTTTCATGTTCGATTTAATTTTACTACGTACTGAATTATCGTATGATCACATTCTCTTTTCGTGTTTTATTTCTTTCTGTGCTGAATTATATATCATATGTAATGCAATGAACAATCAGTAAGAGCAGATATTACTAATTACAGTATTAATGGAATTACAGGTAACAAAATATCGTATTTGGTTGTCTTCAGATTTCGCGGTATTTTCGAATTTTCCGGAAAATCCGCGATATGTATATATATATGGGTTATGGGAAAACCCCGCGAAGTGGTGAATCCGCGATTGTCGAACCGCGAAGTAGCGAGGGTTCACTGTATATCTGGAAGTGGAGGAAGCTCAATCAGCACCTCAGTGAGTAGATGTAGAAGGTCTGGAAACTATTCTGCAGGTTGCCACGTGGGAGCTGAGAGTCGTTGACAAATATTGTGATGCCCTTACTTGTTCAGAAGCCTCCTTACTAGGCAAAAGGGGGGAATAAAAACCTCCAGGTTGTTTCACTGGTGTTGAAAGGCATCTTGCCACATTGCCTGGGACCCGGTACTGGTGAGCAACACCAGAAGCTGCCGGTTGAGGGAAGTCATGAACATGCCTATCATCGGCAAACACTGCAAAGTTAAAACTTTGTTGGCTATCTGATGTTTCAAAGACCACTCAGAGCCAACTATCCAAGTCTCCCTGCTCATATTGTCCACCAGAACGTTTTTATTGCCTGGGATAAAACAGGCTGATAGTGCTACCGAGCTGACTTCCATCCACCTTATTATCTCTACAGCTTGATGGTAAAGGAGCTGTGAAAAGGTTGCTCCTTGTATGTTTATGTATGCCACTACCGTGGTGTTGTCGTTCATCAGCACCAAAGAGTGCCCTGAAAGAAACTGCTGGAATTGCCTGAGGGCCAGAAAAGCTGCCCTCATTTCTAGGAGGTTTATGTAGCACTGTTACTCAGACTATGACCATAGTCCCAAGGCAATGTGGTGCCACAGGGGGAGAAGAGAGTAGGTCTACCCCCCCCCCACCCCCCAAGAGTGGGTTGGTGTCTGACACCCACCAACTCGAGTTTCTCTTCTGCATGGGCCCTACTGGAACCTGCAGATTCGGAGGGTCTTAGTGCTGAGACCAGTATGTCTTCAGCTGTCACTAGAGAGACTGGATGAGAAGACAGCCATGGGGCACCAGATGCTCCAGGGAGGACAGGTGACCCAAGAGCTGTGGCCACCAATGTGCTGTTAGCGAGTCTTGCTTTCAAAAGGGAAGACTTTGGCAAGTTTCGTGTTTATTTGCATCCCGAGATATACCAATCTTGTGATGGTTACAAAGAGGACTTCTCGTGATTTACCACTATACCCAGATCACTGGAAATCTTGAGAGGCTTGTCTCGAGGGAGAAGGATCTCCATCGAGTTTGCTAGAATCAGCCAATTGTCTAGATAACACAACAGACAAATGTCAGTCTTGTGCACCCAGGTTAACACTAGGGAGGAGACCCTTATGAAAACCTGAGGAGCTATGGACAAGCCAAAGCACAGCACCTTGAATCTTAGGTACTTTCTTGATGACGGATAGATAGGTATCTGGAAGTACAGGTCTTTCAAATCCAGTATTATCATGAAGTCCTTTGGTCTGATGACTGTCTGGCTGTTTCTGCCGTCTCCATCTTGAACGGAGTCTGTTGGAAAAACTTGTTCCAAGGCCTAGATATCAATGACTGGTCTCCAGCCTCCAGACGCCTTTCCTACAAGAAAAACCGCCTGTAGAAGCCCAAGGACCTGCTTAGGACCTCCTGTAGAGCATCCTTCTCTAACATGGTTTAGACTTCAGCCTGAAGGGCTTGTTCTTTCATGGATCCCTTCGCATAAGAACACGACATCACTGGATGTCGAGTTAGAGGAGGGAAAGAGAGTGTGAACAGGACATGGTATCCGTGGCTTTTGTGAATCATCCACCTCTGCCACCTATTCTGTAGGCATCCTCCCACCAATGGACTGGTGGGAGGAATGGTCCCCCCTTGCAATCGCAGACACATTTACCCCCCCCCATCTACCTTACCTCGTTACCCTTTAGCCTGAAAAGGCTGTTTGGGGCTTTACTTTTTGGAAGCAGCCTATTTTGGGGATGTGAATCTCTCTCACGCTTCTGTCATCTTGCAAGAGACAGTCTCTGCGGTAGTGGTGTCAAGGAATATAGCTGTGATGTAACAACGCCAGAGCAAGGCAAAGATATCTCAATCTTGATGGACCTGGAGATTTCACAGAAGAGGTCAAGAACAGCATCCTTTCCTCAGGGGAGAACATGATCTGGATTTCCGAATTAATGTTCCTTACACCGGGCAGGGACTGCAGAAAGACTTGGTCTGATTCTTTCTGCTCCAGTGGAGAGACCTTCGGCTTGGTGGACACAGGCAGCATGCCATCCAAATATTATGAGCCATCGTCGAAGGGATCTTCCGCCTGCAAGCTCACATCAATAGGTGCTCAGGGAGGGCCAAAGTCATCCCCTATGTGCCTAGCAGAGACTTGAGACATAGGAGGTAAAGCCCATGCCCCTGGTCTCGGTGAGCCCAACCAAGAATCAGGAATGCCCTTCCAAGGATCTGGCACCCTGGTTTTTGAGGTCCAGTTCTTAGGAAGGGTCTCCATGTCCTTTCTCTCTCACAGGTGAGTTATAAATGCCTCGAGGAGAGAGGACGATTCCTTCCTCACAGTATATTTGAGCTGTAAGACCTTCTGTGGCATGGTGGGAGGAACCAGTGCCTCTGAGAGTGGAGCAGGTGGCTCACTCTGATCGATCTTTATCGGCAAGGGCCGGTAGTTGTTGGTAAACGAACTCGAGCCCCTGCTAATCCTTGGCTGCAAAGTCCCCTGGGGAGTGGTTGGTTGCTGTCGTCCTCGTTTCCTCTTCTGAGACTTGATAGGGATAATACCTAGTCTCTCCCACTCCGGGTCAAGGGCAGTGTTGGAGACAGTAGAGTCCAAGTAACGTTGATACCCGGACGATCGCTGTTGCAGTGAAGTAGGGCAAGAAGCCGCAGGAGGAGGAGCCTGTCTCACAGTACTGTAGTTCTACTGTGTCTAGGATGTGAAGGAGGACTGCCCCTTCCAGAGGACTCTGATACATCCACAGGGGCCACAACAGAAGGTACTGGGGCTGGCACAGAGACTACTGCTGACCTGCCTTAATAAGTTTTAAAAACCAAGGGGAATCGTTTGTGAATGAAGGAATGCCCACTGAAGCACTGCGAGAGTGCTTCCTTCCCTTTTCAGGTGTAACCGGGAAGGGGGAGAGGACGACCAAAGTAGGGCGAGTAGGTGGTAGGGGGTGTGTCACCGAAGTGGCGCGCATCGAAGAGCATGACTGTTCATCCACAGAATAGCGAAAACACCAACACATAGTTGTAGTGGCATGTGTAGTCAAAGTGGCGTGCACTCGAGACTGTTCCCTTGCTGCTGAAGCATAGCATGCTATCTTGGTAGCACGTGCATATAGGTGTTGTAGCACTGGTGAAGCAGTGCATGCTGTAAAATTGCTGAGAGTACGCACGTGTGACCGAGATCACACAAAGATCGTCAATCAGAGGAGCTCGCCTGCCCACCTCGCTAACACTTTATGGTTAGGTGCACAACATTGTGTAAGACTTCCTTATGAGACTAAGGAATGTGCACCCACATGCAGAAGCAGTGTGGGTAGAAGCACTTTTACTCATCATAACTCCAGCTGGAGGTTAGCATGTAACCTTACATGCTCATACAGGAGGAGGCGTGCGCTCGGATGGCGGCAAGCGAGGCTGAACTGAGCTAGACACTCGCTGGCGCGTAGTCTGAACATTATGTTCAAGAAGACAGAGGTGCAGGCCCCGAAGCGCACAATGGCAAAGGGCGGGTACCATAAACAGCCTCTGTACCCCATCATCGTCTTCCTCCAAAAAGCAATGACCAAAAGAGCTGGAACGAGGCATGGACGAATCCAGCACTAATTCATGATGCCCCGTTAGGGCAACCACTTAGGTGAGGAGGGCCTGAACTGAGCTAGACAGGGAGTCACCACCAGGTGGTAAAACTTGATGCTTCATACTTTGCAAACCCTCAGTGCGCTTAGCAATCTCAGTCTGGGGGCGTGCATCCTAGTTCGTGATCTGCAGAATATGACCAAAGTCAGCTTCTGGGTTCTCCTCAAGAGGATCATAACTTCGAGGAATCCTAGTCTGCAACTGCTCTCGTTCGTCTGCCAAAGCAGAACGAATGAAGGGTGGGAGAGCAAAAGCAGAGGTTGCTACAGCTAGGGGCACAAGAAGCTCTTTCAGTGCATTACCGCTGTAGTCTCGAGGGAGAAGACTGTAGTCAACGGCTGGGGAGGCACGTGTGTAATCCCACTGTATCCGTAACTGCAAAACCTCCTAAAGCCATTCCTTAGAGGGGTACCCAGGATCTCAAAGGAAGACTAAAGCTGACTCACAGTGATAGTGGAAGTTACTTCCCTACAGCCGAGAGCGGTGCCACTTCACTAGGGGAAGTGGCGGTGTCCTCAGCACTTAAGGTTGTCAAGAGGTCAAACGACCATCACTCTTACTCGACCATTCCCCATAGGAAACCGATCGAGCAGTCAATGAGGAGGGAACAAGGTGTCGGAGGAAGATGTCAGGACTTCTTCGCCTTTGAGGAAAACCTCAAAGGAGAAGAGTCCCTTTTGGAATTCTTCTTCCAGTGCCTATCGAACAACACCCACTGGGAAGATGGCCACTCTCGACGTATATCACAGAGACTCCTGCATGCAAGTGTGACCTCTGCATGTAAGACAAAAGGTGTTAGGATCCATCTCCGGGGATAACATGAAGGTGCCCTTCCACGCCAGGACAAATCCACATAGTGAAGCCTCACAATACATACATTCCTGTAAAGAAAACTAAATCAAAGTTTTAGGCCAGTTTGTATTTTCCTGAATAAGGGTTAACAGTTATGTCATACCACCAGTGTGTGTGTGTGTGTGTGTGTGTGTGTGTGTGTGTGTGTGTGAGCAGGGTGGCCTGTCTACCTCCCGCTATGCCCCTCCCCCTGCTAACTAGCGGTGGGTGGTTATACCTCACTAAAAAGTCTTCTTGCTAGTTTCATCTTTTGCAGAATTATATAACTACTATAAAGAGCAAATGGGTTTATATTAGGTGTTAGAACAAATTAAAAATTAAAAGTTTTAAACTTCACAAATACAAAATAGGAATGAAATCCTATTGTTAGAATAGTTAACACCTTTTTGCAGAAATTGTATTACAAATCCTTTGCATATTCACCTACAGTATTTACATGTCAATTGAGTTTGTAATCAAGAGCAAATACAATATGCTATTATACAACCCTATAAAATCTTATAAGAAGTACAATTTCCTAAATTTCTTCAATAAACATTGGTGAAAAAAAACACTACAGTCCAACAAAAAATGACAAAACAGCACTACAGTACTTACAAAGGTGGCTGACTAGAATCCGTAGGATTGACAATCACAGGATCTGGAAAAAAAAATAATCAAAATCTAAGAAATCAGAAATTGAAAAAAAAAAATAATCAAAATCTAAGAACTCAGAAATTGAAAAAAAAAAAAAATACATCTTATATGTATCAGAAACTAAATAGAAACTTATGGGTCAAGTCAAGTCCTTAAATTCAAATTGACTCGTTCATTTCACCAGTCTTTAAGGGGGCCGGCCAGCTATTGCCATTTTTTAAGGAGAGGACTTTGACATTCATGCTACTTAATAAAGTGATTAGGACATCTCTAAAAGTAATTTTTTTGCTAGATATAAATTTTTTCATTATAGTAAAAATATAAACCCTAAAAATCAGAGAAAAAATTAAGAAACAAAAAAATTAAACAAAAATTGGAAAAAAATGGCAATATTTGACTGTTTAATAATGTCTTTCTTAGTTATATACTACCAAATTTCAATGCTATATCTTTAAAACTAAGGGAAAAGATAGAATTTGAAGGTCAATAGATATAGTTTTGAGATATGGGCGTTCAAAGTTTTTCTTTGTATTTTTACAAAGACAATATTAATAAATCATGATTATTATTCCTTTTTTGCATATCAATAAACCAAAATGAAGTTATTTATCCTAATTTAATCATAAAGAAGATCCTTTTACTCAATATCTTGCTTATTTAGGCGAGACCTCGGTCCTTCATTATCTCTCCCTCACTAACTGCTAATTTTGCCGATATTACCCACATCTGAACTTTTCTTAAAGAAAATTTTTTTCTTCCTTACATTAGTGAGATGTAGAAATTGTCTTTTTCTCTTTGGTATGATGAAATTCTTGCCAAAGTCGAGAAAAACAGACTTAAAAAAATGGATTTTGAGTAAAGTGAAAAATCTATTTTTGGGTGAGAGTGCCATGTCGTCCAGATTATTATTATTATTATTATTAAATGCTAAGCTACAACCCTAGTTGGAAAAGCAGGATGCTATAAGCCCAGGGGCCCCAACAGGGAAAATAGCCCAGTGAGGAAAGGAAATAAAGAAAAGTAAAATATTTTAAGTATAGTAACAACATTAAAATAAATATTTCCTATAAAAACTATAAAAAAAAAAAACTTTAACAAAACAAGAGGAAGAGAAACTAGATAGAAGTGTGCCCGAGTGTACCCTCAAGCACGAGAACTCTAACCCAGGACGGTGGAAGACCATGGTACAGAGGTTATGGCACTGCCCAAGACTAGAGAACAATGGTTTGATTTTGGAGTGTCCTTCTCCTAGAAGAGCTGCTTACCATAGCTGAAGAGTCTCTTCTACCCTTACCAAGAGGAAAGTAGCCACTGAACAATTACAATGCAGTATTTAACCCCTTGTGTGAAGAAGAATTGTTTCTCAATCTCAGTGTTGTCAGGTGTATGAGGACAGAGGGGAATCTGTAAAGAATAGGCCAGACTATTCGGTGTCTTTGTAGGCAAAGGGAAAGAACCGTAACCAGAGAGAAGGGTCCTATGTAGTACTATCTGGCCAGTCAAAGGACCCCATAACTCTCTAGCGGTAGTATCTCAACGGGCGGTTGGTGCCCAGGCCAACCTACTACCTACGGAAGGGTTCCTTTAGGTAGCCTTCTCAGGGATATTTGCTATAGTGATACTCCCAGAGAATTAAACCGAACGTCTCCAGGATTCTAACTCCTGGCGCGAGTATCCAATAGAGGATATCGCATAAAATCAGGGGACGTATTCTAGATACGACACGTAGCAATCTTCACCCCAAATAGATTTAACTCTTTGATGTAAGGGGGAAGAGTGGTAAAAGAAGGGGGGGTGCCGTTTTAGGTACCCGGTGGACCTCCTTCCTTACTAATACCACGACGCCATTCCTTTTTTTGTCGTTAAGCAGAAATGACCGCAGATAAAGTAATTTTGGGAGGGGTCAGACAAAGGGTGGGTCCATCAGGATGACATGGCACACTCACCCAAAAATAGATTTTTCACTTTGCTCAAAATCCGTTTTTTGGCCTCAGGGCAGGTCGTTCTGATGGAAGCATACTAGAGAATTGTCTTGAAATTACTATTAGCTGTGGGTTTGTGTATGTGCCTTCCACCTTGAATAGATTTCCTTATCTGGTCTACTAGACCTGTATGTGAAATTCCAGAGATCTGTCATTTCCACTAAGCCTGGAGCTGGTTTAGTGCTTCCTGGCCCCGGCAGAGAAAATGTCGATATCAACAATAAGGATTGTCATTTCCACTAAGCCTGGAGCTGGTTTAGTGCTTCCTGGCCCCGGCAGAGAAAATGTCGATATCGACAATAAGGATTCGAGGTTTGTATTTCCGTAGAAACAAAAAGGGAAAACTTTGGAGCTTACCTTTTTTACTTACCATGAGAATGTAAGATTCGTTCTTTCAGAAATCGTTATTGTGATTTCAAGTTATAAGCCCTATACAGGGATTAAATAAAATTCTAGTATCTTTTATTAGTCTATACAGTAACTGAGACAGCAGTAATAAGACGCAAATACGTTTTATGAATTTTATTTTGCAACTAATTTATCAAATGTAGTTACAACAAAGTATGAATCTGATCCAGCATTACAACACATCAAAGTCTATATTTTCTCGTGTAGAAAAAATATATAAATACATCATTGGAATAATGCCACTCACTGGAGATGTGAAACCAAATCTATCTGACATGTTCAGATGTTCGGAAATGCATAAACACTGTGACGCAAACGTTCACTCGGCACTGGTGTATTGGTCAGATATGCACCTATATAGAACAGTATGTTGATTATCGCTGTGATCTGCACTAAAGGGTAGGTATGCCCATGCACCCAATGCACTGTTAAGTCCCAAAACAGTCCACTGTTTATTGCAGCACTAAACGACGGGTTTAATGACACTACCCGCTGCCACCAAAAAGTGTTTTATTTCATGTACTTGCTTCGCGTAATGTTTGTAGAAAACCCTGGATGATCTCCACCCAGTGTATGAGCGGAGTCTTTCAATGGGTCGTGACCTGCGGGTGTACTGTCAGGATCCGCGCTGCGAATAAAGTAGGTGAGCTTCGCTCTCAGTTGTCTTAAAGATACTGTAGGTTTGATCCTGAGGTTTTACCTAGGAAGAGCCGTCCTCCCTTGAAGTCTGAAGTTCTTTGAAGATAGACCTTAAGACACTCTACTGGGCACAGAGAGACATCTTCCGTCAGTGGGCAGATTCTCCATGGACCCCACCTCTTAGTAGGTAGCTCGTTCTTGGCAAGAAAGGCAGGATCAAGAAAAAGGTTCAGTTCTCCTGAGTCTAGGAACTGAATATGGCCTTCGTTTCTGAATAAGGCCACTATTTCACCAACTCTAGCCCATGAGGCTATTGCAAACAGAAAAATGTTATTTTTATTAATAAAATAAATTTTTGAATATACTTACCCGGTGATTATATAAGCTGCAGCTCTGCTGCCCGACAGAAAAACCTACGGTCAAAATACGCCAGCGATCGCTATGCAGGTAGGGGGTGTACATCAACAGCGCCATCTGTCTAGCAGGTACTCACGTACTCCATGTAAACACAGAACCAATTTTCTCCTCGGTCCACTGGGTCTCTATTGGGGAGGAAGGGAGGGTCCTTTAATATATAATCACCGGGTAAGTATATTCAAAAATTTATTTTATTAATAAAAATAACATTTTTCAATATTAAACTTAGCCGGTGATTATATAAGCTGATTCACACCCAGGGGGGTGGGTAGAGACCAGCATTACTTGTTTACATTATTATGAGCTAAGTATTTTGTATTTCATTTTAGCAGTTATTCAAAATAACAAACATAAAATAAATAAGTACCTGGTAAGGAAGTCGACTTGAACAATTACTCTGCCTTTTTAAGTACGTCTTCCTTACTGAGCCTCGCGATCCTCTTAGGATGCTGAGCGACTCCTAGGAGCTGAAGTATTAAGGGTTGCCACCCATACTAAAGGACCTCATCAAAACCTCTAATCTAGGCGCTTCTCAAGAAAAGAATTTGACCACCCGCCAAATCAACCAGGATGCGAAAGGCTTCTTAGCCTTCTGGACAACCCAAAAAACAACAATAAAAAACATTTCAAGAGAAAGATTAAAAAAGGTTATGGAATTAGGGGAATGTAGTGGTTGAGCCCTCACCCACTACTGCACTCGCTGCTACGAATGGTCCCAGGGTGTAGCAGTTCTCGTAAAGAGACTGGACATCTTTAAGATAAAAAGACGCGAACACTGACTTGCTTCTCCAATAGGTTGCGTCCATTATACCCTGCAGAGATCTATTTTGCTTAAAGGCCACTGAAGTTGCGACAGCTCTAACTTCATGTGTCCTTACCTTCAGCAAAGCATGGTCTTCCTCATTCAGATGGGAATGAGCTTCTCGTATCAACAGTCTGATATAATAGGAAACTGCATTCTTTGACATAGGTAAAGAAGGTTTCTTAATAGCACACCATAAAGCTTCTGACTGTCCTCGTAAAGGTTTAGTTCGTCTTAAATAGAACTTAAGAGCTCTAATAGGGCATAAGACTCTTTCTAGTTCATTTCCAACCAAATTAGAAAGGCTTGGAATATCGAACGATTTCGGCCAAGGACGAGAAGGTAGTTCGTTTTTGGCTAGAAAACCAAGCTGTAAAGAACATGTAGCCGTTTCAGATGAAAATCCGATGTTCTTGCTGAAGGCGTGTATCTCACTGACTCTTTTAGCTGTTGCTAAGCAGACGAGGAAAAGAGTCTTTAAAGTGAGATCTTTAAAGGAGGCTGATTGTAGTGGCTCGAACCTTTCTGACATAAGGAATCTTAGTACCACGTCTAAATTCCAACCTGGTGTAGCCAAACGACGCTCCTTCGAGGTCTCAAAAGACTTAAGGAGGTCCTGTAGATCTTTGTTGTTGGAAAGATCTAAGCCTCTGTGACGGAAGACTGTTGCCAACATGCTTCTGTAACCTTTGATTGTGGGAGCTGAAAGAGATCTTTCCTTCCTCAGGTATAAAAGGAAGTCAGCTACGGTATTTGGGTTACAGAGGTACTGGTTGAGGATACTGATACTGACTTGCACCAGCTTCGGAAGACTTCCCACTTCGACTGGTAGACTCTAAGAGTGGATGTCCTCCTTGCTCTAGCAATCGCCCTGGCTGCCTCCTTCGAAAAGCCTCTAGCTCTCGAGAGTCTTTCGATAGTCTGAAGGCAGTCAGACGAAGAGCGTGGAGGCTTGGGTGTACCTTCTTTACGTGTGGCTGACGTAGAAGGTCCACTCTTAGAGGAAGAGTTCTGGGAACGTCCACCAGCCATTGAAGTACCTCGGTGAACCATTCTCTCGCGGGCCAGAGGGGAGCAACTAACGTCAACCTTGTCCCTTCGTGAGAGGCGAACTTCTGCAGTACCTTGTTGACAATCTTGAACGGGGGGAATGCATAAAGGTCTAGATGGGCCCAATCCAGTAGAAAGGCATCTATATGAACTGCTGCTGGGTCCGGGATTGGCGAGCAATAATTTGGGAGCCTCTTGGTCATCGAGGTTGCAAAGAGATCTATGGTAGGTTGGCCCCATGTGGCCCATAGTCTCTTGCACACATCCTTGTGTAGGGTCCATTCTGTCGGGATGATTTGACCCTTCCGACTGAGGCAGTCCGCCATGACATTCATGTTGCCTTGAATGAACCTCGTTACTAGAGAAAGGTTTAGATCTCTTGACCAAGTGAGGAGGTCCCTTGCGATCTCGTACAACGTCATAGAATGGGTCCCTCCTTGTTTGGAGATGTACGCCAAGGCCGTGGTGTTGTCTGAGTTCACCTCCACCACCTTGCCTAGAAGGAGGGACTTGAAGCTTTTCAAGGCCAGATGAACTGCCAGTAGCTCCTTGCAGTTGATATGTAACGTTCTTTGATTCGAGTTCCAAGATCCCGAGCATTCCCGACCGTCTAATGTCGCACCCCAGCCCGTGTCCGATGCGTCCGAGAAGAGAACGTGGTTGGGGGTCTGAACAGCCAGGGGCAGACCCTCTCTGAGGTGGATGTTGTCCTTCCACCAAGTCAGTGATGACTTCATCTTATCGGAAATGGGGATCGAGACCGCTTCTAGCGTCTTGTCCTTTTTCCAGTGCACAGCTAAGTGAAATTGAAGGGGACGGAGGTGCAGTCTCCCTAACGCGATGAACTGTTCCAGGGATGAAAGCGTCCCTATCAGACTCATCCACTGTCTGACTGAACATCGGTCCTTCTTTAGCATGTTCTGGATGCATCCTTGGGCTTGACTTGTTCTGGGGGCCGACGGAAAAGCCCGAAAAGCTTGACTGCGAATCTCCATCCCTAAGTACACTATAGTTTGGGATGGAACCAGTTGGGACTTTTCCATATTGACCAGGAGACCCAATTCCTTGGTCAGATCTAGAGTCCACTCTAGATTCTCCAGACAGCGACGACTTGAAGCAGCTCTTAGAAGCCAGTCGTCCAAATAGAGGGAGGCTCTGATGTCCGCTAAATGCAGGAATTTGGCAATATTCCTCATCAGTTTCGTAAAGACAAGAGGAGCCGTGCTTAGGCCAAAGCACAGGGCTTGAAATAGGTAGACAACCTTCCCGTAAACGAACCTTAGATAAGGTTGGGAATCTGGGTGGATGGGGACGTGAAAGTAAGCGTCCCTTAGGTCTAAAGAGACCATCCAGTCTTCCTTCCTGACCGCTGCTAGAACAGACTTTGTCGTCTCCATGGCGAACGTCTGCTTTGTGACAAAGACATTCAGAGCACTGACGTCTAGCACCGGCCTCCACCCTCCTGTCTTCTTTACCACTAAGAAGAGACGGTTGTAGAAGCCCGGAGATTGATGGTCCCGGACTTTGACTACCGCTCCCTTTTCTAGTAAGAGGGACACCTCTTGCTTCAAAGCTAGTCTCTTGTCTTCCTCTCTGTACCTGGGAGAGAGGTCGATGGGCGACGTTGCTAGAGGGGGTTTGCGTATAAACGGGATCTTGTACCCTTCTCTGAGCAACTTCACAGATTGTGCATCTGCGCCCCTTTTCTCCCAAGACTGCCAGAAGTTCTTGAGTCTGGCTCCCACTGCTGTCTGAAGAATGTGGCAGTCAGACTCTGCCCTTAAAGGACTTGGTTTCTTTCTTCTTAATCCCGCGTCTCCCTTCAGCACGAGCACCTCCTCTGCTGGAGGCTCTGCCACGAAAGGGCGGAATGAACCTGGACGCTGGAGTGTCCATCCTGGGTCTAGACACGGTAGGCAAAGGGGTGGCTTTGCGAGCAGATGACGCAACCAGGTCATGCGTGTCTTTTTGAATCTAGGAGGCAGCAATCTCCTTTATCAACTCTTCTGGGAAAAGGCACTTAGAGAGAGAGGCAAACATAAGTTCCGATCTCTGACACTGTGTTACTCCGGCTGACAAGAAGGAGCAAAGGTTTTCCCGTTTCTTGAGGACCCCGGAAACGAACGAAGCCGCAAGCTCACTGGAACCGTCCCGTATGGCCTTGTCCATGCAGGACATAATGAGCATGGAAGTATCCTTGTCAGAAGGGGAGATCTTCCTGCTCAACGCTCCCAAACACCAGTCCAAAAAGTTAAAAACCTCGAAGGCTCTGAACACTCCTTTCATCAGATGGTCTAAGTCTGAAGGAGTCCAACAAATCTTGGAGCGTCTCATGGCTAGCCTGCGGGGAGAGTCTACTAGGCTTGAGAAGTCGCCCTGGGCAGAGGCAGGAACTCCCAAGCCGAGAACTTCTCCCGTGGCATACCAGACGCTCGATCTGGAAGAGAGTTTCGCAGGGGGAAACGTGAATGCTGTCTTCCCAAGGTGCTTTTTGGACTGCAACCATTCTCCCAACACTCTTAAAGCTCTCTTAGACGAGCGGGCGAGGACGAGCTTCGTAAAGGCAGGCGCGGATGACTGCGTGCCTAAAGCGAACTCAGATGGAGGTGAGCGTGGGGCCGCAGAAACAAACTGATCAGGATACATCTCCCTGAACAGTGCAAGAACTTTTCTAAAGTCCAAGGAGGGAGGCGTGGTCTTGGGTTCGTCGAAGTCCGTATGCGGGTCGTCAATGTGTGCAGCGTCGTCATCATCAGAGAGTCCATCATCTGAATACTGAGGAGGAAGCGGCAAAGGAGTAGGAGTTGGCTGGTCAACTGAGTCCGGCAGCACGGGTGCATGCGTGACTGCACCGGACGCAACGTCATGGAACTGTTGCCCAGTCTGTGAGCTGGCAACTACCATAGCAGCGCGGGGGCGCAAAGCGTCTACTCCTGACTGTCTAGTCTGCTGTGGGCGAGTAGTGGTAACCACACTGGGTTGCGGAAGTTGACGCACAGCGTCAAAACAAAACAACTTAGGTTGTTGTTGTAACTCGCGAACGTCAACGGAGGGTTCCGTGCGTCGCTGAACGTCAACATGCGGCTGGCAGCGCATGGGTGGCGGGACTCTCACAGCTGGAGTGCGGGAGAAGGTAGCCTCAGCGTCCACTGGACGCACAACCGTAGGTGGTTGTAGGCTAGCGGTTGGTGCAGCGTCAACCTTCTCCGCACGAAAGTCCTGCATTAAAGACGTCAACTGAGTCTGCATGGTCTGCAGCAAAGACCACTTAGGGTCTACAGTAGCAGGTGCGGCAACAGACGGTGTTACTGCCTGATGCGGTACCGCTTTGCCTCTCTTAGGAGGTGTGCAGTCGTCGGAAGACTGCAGCGAGTCCGAACTGACCCAGTGGCTACAACTGGGCCGTTGGACTTGCGCGGAAGGGACCGACTTGCGTTTAAGAGGCCGTGAGACCTTGGTCCATTGTTTCTGCCGAGAAACATCTTCCGCAGACGAGGAATAAATGGGCTCTCTCGTCTTCTTGTGGGTGGGACGATCTTGGATAGATACGTCCGAAACCACGGAGGGAACGTCTGTTCGCTGATTAAAGCCTCTCGAACCCTTTGGTCGTACGACATTGCTTCTCCCCTGGGCTTGGGAGCTTGCAAGAGGTCCCGGACTAGGAGGACGACAGGCACGAACAGACGAACCCTCAAGCGCAACACTATCCACAACACTTTCCACAACACTGGCACTCACTTTGTAACTACCCACTGCACTCTTACCCTTCAACTCCTTGACGTCTGCCATGAGTTGGTTACGGTCACTCGCCAATGACTCGACTCTCTCACCCAGAGCCTGGATGGCACGCATCATATCTGCCATCGAAGGTTGTTGAGTGCTAGAAGGGGGATCAGGAGCAACCACTACAGGGGAAGGAAAAGGTTGTGGGGCATGAGGAGAGGAAATATCAACGGAGCGAGATGAACTTCTCCTGACTCTATCTCTCTCTACCCTACGTGAATATTTCAGGAATTCGAGAAAATCGAATTCCGAAAGCCCAACGCATTCCTCACATCGATCTTCCAATTGACAGACTTTATCCCGACAATTGGAACAAACGGTGTGCGGATCGATAGAGGCCTTCGGAAGACGCCTTGAACAGTCCCTAGCACTACACTTTCTGTATTTAGGGACTTGAGAAGGGTCAGCCATCTTGAATTAGTCAAAGGGGAATTCAAAATCTATCCAAAGTCGTCAACAAATAATCCAAAATCAATAAAAGAAAGCAAGGATGTATTGAAGATAACCTCTGCAAAGCGAAAGCTAATAACTAGAAATGTGTACTTCACCAAAATCTGTGAAAACCAATCCAGTAAGCAACAGCGAATTTAGTAGGTCTTGCCGGTGGCACGACAGAGAGAAAATTGGTTCTGTGTTTACATGGAGTACTTGAGTACCTGCTAGACAGATGGCGCTGTTGATGTACACCCCCTACCTGCATAGCGATCGCTGGCGTATTTTGACCGTAGGTTTTTCTGTCGGGCAGCAGAGCTGCAGCTTATATAATCACCGGCTAAGTTTAATATTGAAAAATGACTTTCTGTGTTAAATCCTTTAGAATACAATCCTCATTGTTTAGGTTCGAAGCATAGTGCAAGACTTTGTCCAAAGACCACGTGATGGGCTTTGGTGGGGTTGCTGGCTTGAGTCTAGCCCATGCTTTTGGGATCTTATTAAAGATTTCACTGGAGAGGTCCACCTCAAAAGCGTACATTAGTGGTCTAGCCAGGGCCGATTTATAGGAGGTAATTGTAGTAGAGGCCATGCCTTGTTCGTGTAGGTATATGAAGAATGCTAGACAGAAATCTATCGATATCTCTGTCGGATTCCTTGTTTTCACAAAGGAAACCCATTTCTTCCATGACGATTCATATTGTCTCCTAGTCGAACTTGACTTGTACTCTTCGATGAAGTCAACTTTATCCTTCGAGACTCCAAACTTTTTGTTCCCAGCTATGGCGAGAAAATCATGAGATGTAGGTTGTTGGTTCTCGAGGATGAAGCGTAGACAGTCGACTTCTGGACCAGTTGAGATAGTACTGGATCCGGCAGAGGAAACAGCTTCAGTTTCAGCTATAGGACTTGAGGGAACCAATTGCTTTTGGGCCATTTGGGGGCCACTACTGCTGCTGTCCCTCTGAAGGATCTTAGCTTGTCGAGGACTTTTAGCAGGAGATTGGTTGGTGGAAACAGGTAAATGCGATTCCACCTGTTCAAGCCGAGGGACATGGCGTCCATGGCCTCTGCTTTAGGGTCCATACAAGGGGCTACGTAACGAGGTAGTTTCTTGTCGCTCGTTGCAAAGAGGTCGATATGCAGTTCCAGGACTTTTTCCGAGATGAAGGAGAATGAATCTGCGTCTAGGGACCATTCTGTCTCTATGAGCTTTCGCCTGGATAGAGCCTACGCCGTTACATTGCGGAACCCTTGTAGGTGAACTGCTAATAGGTGCCATCCCTTCCTCCTTGCCAGGTAGAAGATGGCTAATATCACATGGTTGATGTGGGGTGATGTCGAGCCTTGTCGATTTAGACACTATCACCTCGTTGTCCAGAAACAAACTGATGTGGATTAATCTGCGAGGGGATAGTTTCTTCAACATCAGGAAAACTGCCATATCTTCCAAAATGTTGATATGAAAGGTTTTGAACTGGTGCTACCAATTCCCTTGCACTTTTTTGTCGTGAAAATGGCTTCCCCATCCTTCCAAGGAGGTATCCGTGTGTATCACCACTGATGGTTGTGGTGGTTGCAGGGGAATTGTCCATGCTAGGCTCTTGGCTGTTGACCGCGGCCTTAACTGCGTGCGCAACAAGGTCGGGGTCAACCTTAGTTGATCTCTTCGAGCGTTTGATTTGTATTTCCTCCAGACTCCTGACGCATCTTTCAGATGTGCTTTTAGCACCGGGTCTGTCACTGCTGCAAACTGGAGAGAGTCCAATACTCTTCCCTGAAGGCATCTTGAAATCCTCTTGTGACAGATTAGTCTCCTGACAGATCCCGCTATTTCTCTCCTCTTCTTGGATGGAATGGAGAGGAGGTGTGACTTTAAGTCCAATTGGATTCCTAGCCACTGGAACTGTTGAGCTGGAGAGAGACGAGACTTCTTGCGATTGATCTTGAAGCCCAGGTGTTCCAGGAACTGGATCACCTTGTTGGCTGCTTGCAGACAAGTAGTCTTGGATGCTGCCCATACCAGCCAATCGTCTAGATATGCTACCACTTGAATTCCTTTGGAGCGTAGCTGTTGGACGATTGTGTCTGCTAGCTTCGAGAATATCCTTGGGGCTGTGTTCAGTCCGAAGGGCATTGCTCTGAAGACAAACTTCTGTAGTTTGAATCCTAGGTAGGAAGAGAAAGGGCGACTCATTGAAAGATGCCAGTAAGCATCTGCTAGGTCTATTGAGACCGTATACGCCCCTTTTGGCAGAAGGGTCCTTATGTGTTGTAAAGTAAGCATCCGGAACTTGTTGTTCTCGATGAACATGTTGAGTGGAGACCAGTCTAGAATGACTTTGAGTTTGTCCGAGTCTTTCTCGGGAACACAAAACAGCCTTCCCTGGAACTTGATGGACTTCGCTTTCCTTAATACCTTCTTGTTCAAGAGTTCTGAGGTATATTCTTCCAAAAAAGGGGTGGAGTGTTGGAAGAATTCTGGAAAACAGGGGAGTTCTGCTCCATTTTCATCCGAGTCCATTCGTGATTAGGCTGTGGGGCCAGGGATCGAAGGTCCAGCAATCCCGAAAGTGATGCAGTCTGCCCCCTACCTAGAACCCCTCATAGCTTGGGGGTCCTGCAGATTTGTTTCGTGACCACGTCCTCCTCGGCCCCGAGAGGAGTTACCTCCGTGAGAAATTCTCTAAGGGCCTTTTTCTTTCTGACTGGGGCGAAAGGAAGTTGACTGCCTCTCAAAGTTAGGGTTGAAAACTGGCAACTTGGCTACCAGTTGTTGAGGGACCATCTGAAAGGTGGTCCGAGGCATCGTGGTCATAGTCACGGCAGGAAGTTGTGCAGGTCTGCGTGGTCTCCTTGCCTTTTTATTTTTGGGCTGGGGACCTCCGTCCGAGGAAGATTTCCTCTTCGAGTTCATGCCCCCCTTTTGGAGAAGGTTCCTGTTCTCCGTGGCTGCTCTGGCAATGACTAGCGTAGCCACTGGTGGGAAGACGTAGGCGTCGATGCTGTCCCACCGTCACCGGAAAGCATCTTGCCAAAGAGTCTTGGGGTCTGAGACTGGGGGGGAAGTACAGCGGCAGCTTGAAGTTCCAGGCTGTCGTGATCAGGTCCCCCAGGCCAGGACTTGCTGGTTACTAGAGGCCAAAGACCCCCAGGTACTCTCTATCTGTGAGGCTCTGCTCAGATTGTCGGAGGGAACATTCCTCTGCCCGGAATGAGCGAGCCGATAGTGGTATTGAGTGGACTTCGGATCATCTCAGTATCTCTACTGCAAGATGCGAAAGTATGAAAATATACCTCCCTGCTAGTTGGAATACGCCAGTACCATGGAGTTGTCGCACTCGGAGCGACTCGGCAGAATCTGTAGGATTTGTAGAAGGGCCAGACTACGGCCTCTAAGCCTACCTGAATGATGAGGAGGTACCCTTCAGGTCCTGACCATAGGCCTGAACCAGAACATGAACCCCCCCCCCCCCTTTTTCTTTGACGAATCCGAGAACAGCATCAAATGCGGGGAAAGGACGAGAATATCCACTCCCATGCAAGAGGTTCCATAGGTCAACCCCCATTGCAGGTCTAATCGTTCCGCTGGTCCCATAGGGGCCAGAAAGTCCGGTTAATCATTGCTTTGATTCGACCAGAACTTGGGCTGCCTAACAGGGAACTTATCCTGAGGCGACCGTTCGGGACTTAGACGGGTCAATGAGGAAAGGTGACCCAGGAAACGTTCCAAGATAGGGCTGGAAGCTCTCCTTGACTGAGAAAAGGTTCTGCGACTCTCCTCAGCCTTGCCACAGTCAACTGAAGGGAAGGCTCGGAGAAGGAGTCAATATCATGGCTAGATATTCCAGATGTTGAGGTAGAACTGTAAGTTTACTTGTGAACGAAGGTTCTGGAGTGGGAGGTGAGACCTTCCGGACTCACCAGTGGTAGCTTATACACCACCCCCTGGAACCCCCCCAAGCGGCGGCGCGAGCCCTAAACCACGCCCCTTGGGCGGAGTTACCAGGGACGAGCGGGTTGACTCGGCAATGGAAGTCACATTTTTGAAGTTGTAATAGAACAAAAAATAACACAGAAGTGGTTGAGCTTACCTTGGTTGTGCAAGTTATGAAGGAATTACTGTGAAGGTGCAAATTGTTGGACATAAAGGTCTTTTTACTAGTAAATTCAATCTTCTTGTGCTCTCTTGGTTGATATGAATATTGAAAGATTCCAGTTAGTTTGTTTTCTGTGGAATAATAGTGATTGTATGTGTGTGTTCTTGTATATAGCCTACTCTGTTGAATTATGAAGTTGTTAGAATATTCCCTCCTAAGTACACGGTCTCCTCGGCTCACGGGGGAAGGGTTGGAGGGTGACCCAGACTTTGAGTCCGGAAGGTCTCACCTCCCACTCCAGAACCTTCGTTCACAAGTAAACTTACAGTTCTGGAGAGGGAGGTCTCAACCTTCCGGACTCAGCAGTGGTAGCTAGGCAGATGCTTCAGGGGGCTTGAAGATGAAGTCCAGCGACCACAGCATCGAAAGCTCCCTGTAAGCCGAGGAGAGCATAGTAAGAGCTGAAGACAGAGTCGCTTCTCCAATTCATTCTGGACATGATTTCTTGTATAGATACTCCATTGTATAGCAGTCTTGATGAAGCTTGACCCCTTATAGAGTGGAAATTCGTTGACTGTTTAGTTGCATTTGGATCGGCTCTGAAAATGCACTCCCTAAAAAGTTGTCTCATTTTTTGTAGAGACATTATCTTGAAGTGTTCATCTAGCCATATGTGGTCTTTCCTGTCTATGTTTCTTTCCATACAGACTTTGTTTGTGTATTCCAAATAGAAGTTCAATTGTCTGACTGGACATATTTTTGGTCTGTTAGGAAGCTTCCTAAAGCTGATCTCTATTGGCGTGTAGTTGTTCTTTTGGTTTTTGGCCATGAAGGAAGGGTGGTTCCGTAAGACAATGTGTTCTGGGGTGAAAGTGCTCCTGGAAATGCAGAGATCGTTAAATTGATTTGCCCTTAAAGGGCAAGCTAAGGCTACTAGGAACAAGGTTTTCTGTGTCAGTAGTAAGGTAGAGTTATCTCTCGTGGTGTTAAGAAACGAGATTACTTTGTCTAGATCCCAGCCAGGGAACTGGTGAGAATTTCTAGGTTTCCTTCTATTAACTCCCGATATCATTGCTTTGACATATTTGTCTTCTGCAAGACAGTAACCTGGGAAATAACCTGACAAGATAGGACCTAAAGCTGCTCTGTAGCTCTTCAGGGTGTTGTAAGACAGTCCCTTGTCTATAAGGTGATTGAAAAATAAAATAATTGCTAACAGGGGGAATTTGTTGTCTCTTCCATACTCCTTGTGAATGAAACTTTTAAAAATGTTGTATAGGTTTTCATACTTGTGCAAGGAGCTGTCCCTCAAGCTGACAGCAATTTTGGAGCAAACCTCAGGAGGAAAGACGTTAGGGAGCTGATCCTTTAAATTTTGAAGGCGATCAAAGTTGATTGGAGCTTTGCTGAGGGTGAGATACAATCCTTGAGAACTATCTGGTAGTCTTCGATCTTCACAATATATCGTTTGTGCTGCTTCGCGACTGACTTCACTAATGGAATCCATGGTTCTGTCCCCTGCGATATGGTGCAGAAAAGCATATTATTATTGCATTCTTTATAGATTTTAAAGGCTACTTTGTGTAGTAAGAATCCTGGTGGAAAGGCATAGAGCGGTGTTGATCCCTTCCAGCTAATCGTAAGTGCATTATTGCTGATGGCTTTTTGGTTTGGAAGAGATGAACAAAACTTTTTGCACTTAATATTGAAGCCATTTGAGAACAGATCTATTTCCGGGGTGAAATTGAAGTCAGAGCAGATTAAGGAGTATAGACTGTCACTGAGGGAAGTTTCTGTGTGAATGGAACCCAGGTCCCTGGAAAGTGAGTCTGCGATGGTGTTACTTACTCCCCTGATCCATCTGGAATTTATCTGTATGTTGTGATCTTTCATGGTACTAAGTATTTTCCTGACTAGTTCATGAGCTAACTTGTTTCTGATACTACCCTGTTTCCTTAGCCAACAATTAGTAACCTTTGAATCAACATGTATTAAGACTACCTTGTTGTATAACCTTGTGATGAAGTGTTCCAAAGAATAGAAGCAAGCTAATAACTCTCTTACATTGATGTGAAGGGAGGATTCTTCATTTGTCCAAGTTCCATTTATTGAGAGCATATTACCCGCTATTACTAATGCACCTCCCCAACCCTGGTTGGAAGCGTCAGTGAAAAGTTCTGCATCTATCTGTGGTTTTGGAATGTTAACCTCTCTGTACATTTGTCTCTGTTCCCATGGCTTTAGGTATTTTTTGAAGGTGTGGGGAATGATTTTGTACCCTAAACTAAAATAACTGTGGTATCTGTGGAGATATTTAAGATGGAATCTTCCCAAGCTTGTATAGGATGCACTAAAATTTAAAGCTCCGATTAACATTTGATAGGAATGCAGGTCAGATTTAACAGAGTTGGAGAAAGCTTTGGCCAATTCGACACACTTCTCTATGTTTTTCCCACTGGGATTCATAGTTTTCTTAATCATATTGTAATGCACTCCTAAAAATTCAATTCTTTGAGTCGGTTCAATTGTAGATTTTTTAAGTGATATATTCCATCCTAAGTCTGACAAGATTTTAATGACTAGCTGAATGTGATTTTTACATTTTATATAATCTTTTGCTAATATGAGAATGTCATCAAGATAATTGAATACTAAGATGTTATATGAATTTCTAATATACTTGATCACCGTGTACATTATCTTTGAAAAAATAATAAGGTGCTGTCTTTAGTCCAAAGGGTATCACAGTCCATTTGAACTTCCTTTTACCTAGTTTGAAGGTTAGAAATTTCTGGCTACTTGCATGTAATGGAATGTGCCAATAAGCATCTTTTAAATCTAGTTTGCAGGCCCAAGAGTTTAGATGTAGATAGGGAAATATAGTATTGGCCTTGAGCATGGTAAAAGAAGGTTTTTTAATCATGGTGTTGAGCACCTTCATGTCAAAGATTAGTCGTACTGTTCCATCTGGTTTTAATTTATAAAATATGTGGTTGGAGTAGTAAAAGGAAGTTCTGGGGATCTGCTCTATGACACCTAGTTTTAGCAGTCTGTCATATTCACTTTACAATATTTTACGCTTGTTAATTGAATAAAATCTATCTTTACCTGTTCTTTTTAATGACCTCTGGGCTTTAAGTTTATTATTAAACGGAATTCTCACCCCTTCATTGATAATTTTACAAGCAAAAGAGGCATTAGGAAGCTTTCTCCAACTATCAATATTCATCAATAATGACTTACCTATCCTATTCTCTGGGGGGCTCTGGGAGGAGTTATTCATTGGGTTTGAGGCCAAAGGCAAGGTCTCTTTACTTCTATCTTGATTTATAGCATTTGGCCCAATGTCATGATGGTCTGGTGCAGAGCAAAGCTCGTTATTATCTGGTGCTGAGCAAAGCTCATTAACCACTGGTGCTGAGCAAAGCTCGTTATTAACTGGTGCTGAGCAAAGCTCATTAACTGGTGCTGAGCAAAGCTCATTATTAACTGGTGCAAAGTAAACATCGTTGTCAACTGGTGCATAGAATATTGGTGCTGAAAAAATCTCTCTTTGAACTGGTGCGGAGCATGGCTCAATTTCTAGGGTCTTTCTTTTCTCTGGCTCCTGAACTATTAGCTTGTCCATTTTGTAACCTTCCCCCCCCTGTACCCACCTCGCCTATTACCTCTTCTAAGCGGCTGAGACTTGAATCTAAAGTTAGGGTTACCTTTGAGGAAACTGAACCTTCTTCCCTGAAATCTGCCCCCAAAGTTGAATTTCCTACCCCTGAAGTTTGCTGCCCCTCCTCTGAGGAGGGGACCCTTGTGAAAGCAGGCAGCAATGGCTGATTTTTGGTCTTCAGTTAAATTCCAAACTTCTTTAATGTCTGCTTTGATTATAAGATCTCTTATTTCTTCCTTGAGGTATCTAGGAAGTGCTCTGCTTCTGAAATTTCTTATCAAATTTTGTATGAAGTCTATGCTCCTTCTTAGGGGACCAATAATAATCTTGGACAAAAAATCAATGTCATTTACTTTGGAGGGGTATACAATGTGTGCCAGTGCTGCATGCCCTTGAAAGGCAGAAATACTCATTTTAATATTTTCTATGTCATAAAAAATTTTCTCTTATAGCTGTCATCAAATACCTTACCTTCAGGCCAGAAATTCAACTTTGGCGTATTAATTAATGTAAAAAAGTCTGAGAACTCCTTATTTTGACTACTAACAAAGAATTTATACCGGTTATCACTATGGCCTTCACTGAAAGTTAATGCTACTAGTGAATTATTCAATTGAATTTTCCCTTCTCTATGAAAAGATGGTTCAGCTTTGAAATTGGTGGAAATATATGAAGGAATGGGTTTATGGAAGGTAAGAAGGTTGAAATCCTCATAATCACTTTCATCTCCATTATTATAAAAGGAAAAGAGGTCTAAATTTGCACTTTCAGGTAATTCAGGTGATCGTCTTGAGCGCTTAGTAGGAGGGGGAGCCTCATTCTTCTTAGCAGGTGAACCACTTCTGCCGAGATGAATGTTTAATATCAGTGATTTATTTACCATAGATTAATTTAAATGTTTGTTCAACAGGTATAGTAAATATGGACAGCAGCGGACCTAGAAGGCTGAAGTCAGGCAATGGGGTTCACGACTCAAATAGCCCTCTTAGGTTAATTCAGTGCCATATTTAAGTGAATGATAAGTTTATATCTGTTATTATTAATAAACTAGACCTGCCTCATATGTAACCCTTATCAGATCGCCCCCCAGGGCCTAGGCTAGTGTCGATAGGTTTAAAGCGAGAAATGTAAACTCGAACTTACCTGTGGTCTAGCCTACTGCCTATTAAGCTGCGTGCTTTTGATGTGTCAGGCAAGCAATTTGTTTTGTATACTTAATTATAATTTTGTTATATATAAAAATTGGAGTATTTAGTTTGTTTACACCAATTAATCGTGTTGTAATCATGCACATGCTTTGCTTAAGCTACTTACGCTATGTTCGGAAGTGCCTGCTCTAAGCATTCAAATCATAACAACCTTACGTATGGGGCCGCCATTTGCATTTGTGACGTCATTAGTCTAAATCAGCTGCTTTCCATATGACGTTTTCGTTGTAAACAGAATTTAAAACCTTACCTTTTCTGAATGATTTTCATAAGTGTTTGATTCTGTTGGAGTAACATATTTACGATATCAGAATTAGAAGGCATATCACTTCCTGCAGTCGATTGTGTTCGTTTTTCGTTACTGATTACGTTCTCCTCTTCGCTGGAGTCTTCGCTAAGCCGATGCACCTCCACGGAAGTAAGAATTTGCCTAGCCATAATTAAGCCGTGGGCTGAGATATTACTCTGGTTGCTGAGTGCAGAATAATGAAAACCAGCAAATATATGTTGGGAGCAGCGGGAGGGAAAAAGAGGAGAACGTTCTGTGCCGAAGTCAACTTCAGAAATGTGACTTCCATTGCCGAGTCAACCCGCTCGTCCCTGGTAACTCCGCCCAAGGGGCGTGGTTTAGGGCTCGCGCCGCCGCTTGGGGGGGTTCCAGGGGGGGTGTATAAGCTACCACTGGTGAGTCCGGAAGGTTGAGACCTCCCTCTCCAGAAGTAGAGAAGGCTCCTTGCGAATTACCATGATCCCTCACTCTTGGTAAAGTCCCGGAAGCTTGTCCCGGTGTTGAAGAAGGTCGAACCCGAGACTACCGGAGTTAGCCAGACCTCCAAAAAGCAAAGGAGGCGGAAGCCTGCTCCTGAGTGGCCATGAGGAAAGCAGAGAGAGTTCTCTGGTGAAAACCTGCGATGCTGCGGCGGGATCGCCACACAGCATCTTAAGCAGATACATCTGTAGTCTAGGCTGAATTCCAAGTGCTTCCTGGAAGATGGATGGAATGGGACCTGGAAGTACCCGTCCTTCCAATCCAGGGCATAAGGAGTCTTGCCGTCTCGCTACCAGTCTGATTGACTCTGCTGTTCCACGCTGGACGAAGTTTGTTCGACAAACTTGATCAGAGATGAGAGGTCGATGACGGAACTCCCGTCTCAGATGCTTTCCTACAAGAAAGGATCGACTGAAGAAGCCGGGGGGAGAAGCCGTCAACAACCCTATGGAGGAAATTCTCCTAAAGCATGGTTCCTTCTGCCCAAGGGGCAAACCTCTTGCCGACCCCATGGCATAGAGGCTCAGCGACACTGGATTCCCTGACAGTGGAGGAGAGATGTTAAGAGCGAGGCGCGATATCCTTGGCTGATCACGGAGATCGTGCAGGAATCGGCATCGGGAAGCTGTTATCCGGACGAGTAACCTTAGGCATCCCCCCAGCGGGAGACCTGCAAGGGGGGTTGCCAATCCTAGAGTTTGTGAACTCGGCCGCTCCCTCTAGGATTATGCCTCCCCGGGAGAACTTCCCGTCCTACCAGTCCCTGACAGGAGGGGACTGCTAGTGTACACCTTGTCTTAGCTGCCGTAGCCGGTTCCGATAACCTAGGCTCACGAGGCTGAATGAAGAGGCGTCGGAGGCTTGCAGGGTCTGGAAGTAAGCGCCTTGGAGGAGTGAAAACGGGATTCGACTTCCTCCGCACAACAGCTGTCCATTTCTCTGTCCTTGGGCTCAAACAAGCTCTTCCCAAGGATGGAAGAGTGTCTGAGCTTGTCGACATCCACAGATGGGACTCACGAGAGGAAGCCCTCGGTCACTGCGTCTAGATGCTCCAACATCGAGTTTGCCCACAAGTTCGAAACTTGGCAACGGAACGCAAAGGTGCTTGAGCCCGAGAGAAGGAAAGTACCCATGATCTTCCTGGAGCTTCCTTGTACAAATCCTCGGGTCGCAATCGGGGAGGGAAAGGCCTGGTAAGCCCCTTCCACAAAATGGTGAAGAGGAAGGGCTAAACCAGTCACCCCCTGCCCGGTGGAGAAATCTCGAAAGAAAAACTCCCTGGCAAGACCCTTCCAGGGAATGGTGGGGAGGAAGGGCTAAACCAGGTTCTGGAAAGAAGAATGTTGCTCAGACCTTCCTGAAGATTCTTCCTGCTCTTGCACATGCCATGCTCTGCCTTTACGGGTTGAAGACCGTGTTCTGGAAATACGCGCTCAAGAAGACTCGCCAGGTTGCCCGTGTTGCGAAACCCCGACGGGAATCGCGGTTGCAATCGCCCTGGCGTTCGCGCGATGGTAAATCACAAATTCGCGCGTGGGCGAACGTGGGCGCGCAGACGAAAGTGCGCTAGGGGGCTCAGAAGGTGGGCGAGCGTGGTTGGAAGGGCGAGCACTGGCGGTCGGAATCCGATAGTGCGCAGGCGAGCGATGGCGCGTAGGCGAGCGACGGCGCGTTGGCGATCGATGGCTTACTGGCGGGAATCGCGCTGGCGCGATGGAAAACCGTTGGTTCGCGCGCGGGCGAACATGGGTGCGTATGTGCGCGGGAGCGCATGCGTGTAGGCGCGTGGGCATGTAGGCGCGCGGGCACGTGGGCGCGCGGTCGCGTAGGCGCGCGGTCGCATGGGTGCGCGGTCGCGTGGGTGCGCAGTCGCGTGGGCGCGCAGTCGAGCGCAGGCGGCCGGGAGACCGATGGCGCGTTCACGAGCGATGGCGTGTCTTGGCGAGCGATGGCCCGTAGGCGAGTGAAGGCGCGTTGGCAAGCGATGGTGCGATGGCGCGTTGGCGAGCGGTGGTATGTTAAAAACGCTAGCGCGCAGGCGAAGAATCGCGCGGGCGCGTAGGAGATCGCTGACGCGTAAGAGACTAGAAAAGGTCGTCGGCGAGAAGGCGAAGGAAATCTTCTTGCCTGCGCCCAGGTCTGGTAGATCATGGGCGAGAGGGCGAACGTTAGCGCGCATCGCGCTAATCAGAAGGAGCGCAGGTGCATCAGGAAGGGGAGCGCTGATGCGTGCTGGCAAGCAGGTGATCCTGGGCGTTCAGGAAACCGTTGGCGCCCATGGCGCGTAGCAGGAAAGGGCGCGCAGGTGTGCGCTGGCGAACTGAAGAGAGCTGGCGCACAGAAGGACAGAAGTACAGTGGAGCGCTGGCGAGCAGGAAGAAGATCTACGGCGAGACTCAATTACCGGAGATCGTGGTCCACAGCAGGCGAGCGCTAGAGCGCTATTGCGCGCGGGCGCGCAGGAAAAAACCTGGCACTTAAGGGACTTACCCACACTGTGGAATAAGCCCCTTAGCCCCGAAGGGACCGGTGCCCGTTGTAAACAGGGTGAGTTGGCGCCCACTGCGCATCTGCGTCCAGGAACGGAGGTGAAGACTAGAAGGTCTGGCAGGAGTAGAGCAGCTGCAACGGTCGGAACTTGACGAGGAGGGTCCTCTGCGGAGAACGACGAACAAAGATGAAGACGACCTCGGACAGGTGCAACACCCTCCGACATCCGAAGAGGAGTCTCTGAACGTGAACTCCCCCGAGGGGAAGAGTCACTGGCAGGAGAGACCGTAGGCATCAGCTGTCCCCAAAGGGAAACTGAGCCCTCAGCAACAACAGCAGGAGGAGTCCTCCGAAGAGGAATCTCTGTGGTGAACTCCCCCCCAGGGGAGAATCACTCGCAGGAGAGACCATAGGCTCAACTGCCCCCCGAAGGAGACAGAGGCTTCAGCAACAACAGCATACGGAGTCCTCCGAAGAGGAGAATCTGTGGTGCACTCCCCCTCGGGGAAGAAGCACTCGCGGGAGAGACCGTAGGGTTTAGCTGCCCCCCGAAGGGGATTGAGCCTTCAGCAACAACAGCAACAACAGCAGACGGAGTCCTCCGAAGAGGTGTCTCTGAGGTGAACTCCCCCGCGGGGAAGTAGCACTCGCAGGAGAGACCGTAGGGCTCGGAAGCCCCCCGAAGGGGACTGAGCCTTCAGCAACATCAGCAACAACAGCAGAAGAGTCCTCTGAAGAGGAGTCTCTATGAGTGTCCTCCCTCGCAAACGAAAGAGGAACACTTCGTAGAAGAGACGGGTCAACAAGTGACCTAAAAAGAGCAATCCTCAGAAGAGGGGCTCCTGCAGTTGCTCCGCCCCTTGAGCGTAACTGCAGGTGCGACCGCTCAGCACCAAGAGCATAGTCGCACGAAATCCATGGTCCGAGCTTGCAACCACTCAGCCCCTTGAGCAAGGTTACAAAAGCGGTCGCTCAGCACCAAGAGCATAACCGCCGGAGGAGCAGGAACAAAATAAAGGCAAGAGGAGTTCCCCCCGAAGGGGAAAAACTCAAGCCTGGACGGGAAAACTTCCCTCGGAAGGGAAGTTACCCACCCTAGGAGGCGAGCCTCCTGAGTGTTCTAAAATGAACTGGAGAGCTGTCAGTCGTCACGGGAGCACTTCCAGGAGAAGGAGAAACGCCCCTGACGAAGATCTATAGGGGAGGCAACAACAGCAGACACCCCAGGCCCCAACAAGACAGCTCGCTTCGTTGTCACATTACACAAACGAGACTAGATCGTTAACTGTGAATAATAAAAAAAACAAAAGTCATTAGTTAACATTCATTCCCCTGGGAAGACTCCGAAGAGGAATCCCGAGGGAAAAGAACCCAAGAATTACACAACAGGCACGTGCCCTCAAAACCACTTACACTCACGGAAGGAGAGCTGTATCAAACACAGAATTATAACAATTATAATTATGTAATTCAAATATGAATGTTCACTAAGGAAAGAACGAAAACCCCGAAAGGAATCGTTCTACAAAAAGCTGAAAAGTCAACAAATACAATTAGATTCATAAACTAATTGAGATAAAATGTACGGCGTAGCAACCCCACCCGACACGGGAAGGAAGCTACCCAGGACGTAGTAAAGGTAAAACGTAGTAAAGGGTGAACAACCTAGAGAGAGAGAGAGAGAGAGAGACCGTAGTCAAACTCGATCGCGACCCATGAAATTACACCGTGGTGGCCTAACTGCCGAGGGCTCCACGGAGATATCGTACACTACACACACAAGCACGAACTCTGAAAAGGAAACTTACTGATTTCTATACTCAAATATATACATAAACACAAAAATATGTTTACATATATATTGAGTATAAGAAGAGTAAGTGATTAAGTAAAGACAAAACATATAATGGCTGCCAAGCGAGGACGAAGACAGGCATGTCTATACATCGTCTGAGCCAAAAGTGAAGTGAGACATTTCACCGGTGTGTGAGGGGGGGGAGGGGTAGCAAGCTACCCATCCCCTACCCCTGCTAACTAGCGCGGGGGTAGTAAACCCTCGTTAAAATCTAATGGGTCGTCAATTTCAGCTACGCCGAAAGTAAACCCTATGTAAATAGCGTGGTTTGTATTTCGGTTAAGGAACAAAGATCTATTAGGAGTCTCCCCCCCACAGCCTCCAGAGACTTTGACAGACCTGTTGGTTGAGGGTCCATTCTGTGGGAAGAACCTGCCCTTTCCTGCTGAGCATGTGCGCCCTCACATTCCTCTGTCCCTGTACAAATCTCGTCAGCAGATCTACCTTGTTCTCCTTCGCCCAAAGAAGGAGTTCCCTTGCTGTTTCGAACAGAGACAGAGTGAGTCCCCCCTTGCTTCCTGATGTACGCAAGAGCTGTGGTGTTGTCTGAGTTGACCTCCACAATCTTCCCTGACACCGAGTCTTTGAAGGCCTTTAGCCCTAGAAGAATAGCCATCAGCTCCTTGTTGTTGATGTGCCATCCCAACTGACTTTCTTCCCAAGAGCCTGAGACCTCCCTGCTTCCTAGTGTTGCTCCCCAACCTGACTCTGATGCGTCTGAAAACAACACCAGGTCTGGGTTCTTCTTGTACAGGGAGATCTAGCCACCACTTCAGATGAACCTTGAACTCTGCTGGAATAGGGAAGGAAAAGGAGTCTTCCTGAGTCTTTCTGTTCCACATCTTTGAAAGAAAGTGCTGTAGACGCCTTAGATGGAGTCTCCCCAGTGAGACAAACTGCTCGATAGAGGAGAGAGTTCCCAGCAAACTCATCCACTCCTTTGCTGAGCACCTCTTTTTCTCCAGGAAACTTCGGACCTTCTCGAGACACTTGGTCTGTCTTTCCTGAGAGGGAGAAGCCCAAAAAAGAACTGAATTCAGAACTATCCCCAAATAGAGAATAGTCTGATTCGGGTTGGTCGGAGACTTCTCCCTGTTCATGACCAGGCCTAGATCTTGAGCCATCATAAAAGTCTTTCGTAGATCCTCCAGACATTTCTCCTTCGATCGTGAACGTATCAGCCAATCGTCCAGATAAAAAGATACCCTTATCCCCTCTTGATGCAGCCAGCCTGCCACATTTGCCATTATCCTGGTGAAGACTTGAGGAGCCGTGCTGAGACCGAAGCAAAGTGCTCTGAACTGGAAGCACCTGCCCTGGATTACAAATCTCAGGTACTTCCTTGAAGTCGGATGGATGGGGACGTGAAAATACGCGTCCTGCAAATCGAGAGACACCTTCCAGTCCCCTGGACGTACTGAGGCCAGCACAGACTGAGTCGTCTCCATGGAGAAATTCTTCTCCACGAAGACGTTCAGAGAGCTGACATCCAGGACGGGTCTCCATCCACCCGAGTTCTTGGGCACTAGAAACAGGCGATTGTAAAAGCCTGGGGAGGATAGGTCCCGAACCGGTTCTATCGCTCCCTTGTCCAGCATTTGGTCGACTAGATCCAGGAGAGCCTTCTGTTTCCCCGGATCTATGTACTGAGCTACTAAGGCTAGCGGAGTATCTGAGAGAGGAGGCTTCTTCAGAAGGGGGATCTTGTATCCTTCCTTGATGACTGAGAGGGACCAGGTGTCCGCCCCTCTTCTCTTCCAAGACTGCCAAAAACGTGACAGTCTTGCGCCGATTGTCTGGAGGAGTTGTATTTCATTTTTTGGAGCGAGCACTGAACAAACCTCTGTTCGATCTTGCTCCTGACTCATGCCTTCTTCCTCTAAAATCAGGTCTTGAAGTGGTCCTGCCTCGAAAGGGCTGCTGGAATTTCTTTTCCTCCCGCTTCGAAGTCGAAGGAGCGGCTGTCAAGGGTTTACGAGCTGAGCGTGATAAAAGGTCTTGGGTGGCATTTTTGGCTAGAGAAAGAGTAATGTCTCTCACAAGGGCCTCAGGAAAAAGGTGTTGCGAGAGGGGGGCGTAAAGAAGCTCAGACTTCTGTGCAACGGTTACAGATCTCGAAGCAAAAGAGCAAAGCAGGGCCCTCTTCTTCAAGATTCCTGCTGAAAACAGCAAAGCCAACTCATTAGCCCCATCTTTGTCCATACAGGACAATACTGGTAAGATCTTGAGTTCCTTCCATCTGCTCAGTCTTCCTGGCTAGAGTCCCTAGCGACCAGTCCAAAAAGCTAAACACCTCAAAGGCTCTAAAAATGCCTTTGATGAGGTGGTCCAGCTCCGATATCGACCACATAACCTTGGCCGAATTGAAAGCATGCCTTCTAGCCGAGTCCACGATGCCAGAGAAGTCACCCTTGGAGGAGGCAGGATCTCCCAGACCCAGAGGTTCCCCAGTCTCATACCAGCCTTCGAAGCAAGACGAGCTGGTGGAAACGAGAAGGAAGTCTTAACCGCTTGCCTCCATTCCTTCATCCAATCATCTATCTTCGCAAGCGCCTTCCTAGCAGAAATGGAAATTTTCATCTTGATGAAGGCCGACTGTTTCTTGGCCTTCTTCCTGCTAAATTGAGATTGAGGAGATAGCGGAGCAGCAGGTTGGAACTCCTCCTCATAAAGTTCAAGGAGGGAGCAAGAGAAAACCTTTTATAATCGCCAGCAGCGTCAGCAGGTTTGCCTTCATCATCAGAGATCTCTTCGAGATCCTGATCCATCTCTAAAACATCCTTCGTTCGAGAAGGTTCCCTAGAATTCGACAAAGGCATATCGAAGGATTCGCCCTGAAGTAGAGGGCTGCAAGCAGCCTGACTCCGAGAACCGCTTGCGTCCTGGCGCCAAGCGTAGGTGTCGTCCTGGCGCCAAGAAGAGGAAGCGTTCTGGCGCCGAGTGCTAGAAGAGTCCTTGGTGCGGTAGGAGGAAGCGTCCTGACGGTGAGAGGGGAAGGCGTCCTGACGGTGAGAGGGGAAGGCGTTCTTACGCCGAGAGCTGCTATCGTCCTGGAAACGAGAAGCAGTATCGTCCTGAGGAAGCAGGCTGCTATCGTCTTGGCGCCGAGAGCGAGAGGCAGTCCTCCTGGTGTCGAGAACGAGAGGCAGTATCGTCCTGGCGTCGAGAACGAGAGGCGGTATCGTCCTGGCGACGAGAACGAGAGGCGGTATCGTCCTGGCGATGAGAGGCAGTTTCGTCCTGAGGAAGCATACTGGCATCGTCCTGGCGTCTAGAGAGAGGCAGTATCGTACTGGCGCCGAGAGCGAGAGGCGGAATCGTCCTGGTGCCGAGCAGAAGAGGAAGCTGAGCGGTGTCGTGTCTTCGAAGAAGCGCGCAAGGGTTCCTTAGGAGCGGAACTTTGTTCCCTCTTAGAAGCTAACTTCTTGATTGGCAAAGAGTCGTCTTTACGTTTGTCGGACTAGGCGTGAGGGCGGCTAAACGCTTGAACCAATGAAAAAAGTTGTTCCTGCATGACAGACATGAAAGACTTAGCTACTTCTGCTGGGTCTTGCGGTCCCGAAGGAGAGGGCTGTCGAATAACGTTCGTGGAAGGAGAAGGATCTTTGGCCGCTCTATCTCGACTTGCGGACCTAGACTTCATCCTCTTCACAGGCACGGAGTCCAAATCGTCCTCTGAAGGGCAAGGTTCATAGCTATTAGAACCGGGAGAGTGAGAACGAGACAGTTCGTCGCATTTCCACCTCCTCTTCGTAGGTCTTGACGCCTCAAACTTCCATTTGCGTCTGGGAGAGGGATTCGGAGAAGAAACAATCACGTCCGACACGCCTTTTCCGTGGCGGTCAAGAGCAGCCTGGGAATTGGCAACAGGACTGTCTGAGGAGACGGCTGACCAAGGGTACGTACTGTACCTCTCACCCTCTTTCGGTTGTCAACGTACCTTCTCCCTTGATCCTGGGAGCTTGGTAGAGGTCTAGACCTAGGGTAATGACAGGTTCGGTCAGCCGCCACCTCCACTGCACTTTCACAAGTACTAAAATCACTTTCACTGGGCTTACCTTTAAAGGCCGCAAGTTGTTCTTTAATGGCCTTCAACTCGGCAGCCATCCTGGCGTACCGAGGGTCATATGCAGATACAGATCCTGTAGAAGGGGCAGGAGTTACTATCTCAGGGGAAGGATCAACTTCCAAAGAGGAAGTAATTACAGGTTCAAAGGACACATCAACACTAAGCTCGCTAACAGACTTAGATTTAGACCTAGAAGCTCTCTTAACTCTATCGAGCTCTAGTTCACGCACATAGCGCTTCATAGCCAACTAATCCTTTTCATTCACTCTTACATTCCTCGCACCTGTTATTAATTGCACATTCAAAACCCCTACAACCCAAACACACGGTGTGAGGGTCTACCAACATTTTCGGCAACCTCACCTTGTATTCCTCATTCGCACAAACACGGAAATGAAGTTTATTACTCATAATGAACAAAAGCAAACAAACATGACAAATTTGTATATAATTTGCATTTTCCTAACTATACAAACCTTAGCTATTTAATAGGGGTATTACTTTCGGCGTAGCAGAAATGACGAGCCATTAGAATTTTAACGAGGGTTTACTACCCCATCGCTAGTTAGCGGGGGTAGGGGAGGGTAGCTTGCTACCACCACCACCCCCCATCACACACCTGTGCTTGAGCTCACTTTGCTTGGAGGGTGGACTTCAAGAGGGATAGGGCTGGCGGGCAAGTTTGATTAAATAGCTAAGGTTTGTACAGTATAGTTAGGAAAAATACAAATTATCTACGAATTTGTCATTTGTTCCGTAACTGACATACAAACCACTCTATTTAATAGGGGTGACTCACCCATTAGGAAGGGTGGTCATCCCAGCCAGTACTAGATTTTTGGCTTTGCCCGGGGGCTCGTTATTTGAGTGTCAGCGCTCAAAATAAGGAGTCCCTGCACCTCGCTAGAACCTTGCAACGCAAGGACTGCGGCCTACGCAAGCTGTGTATGAAGGTATCATGAAGTGTGACTCGTCCTAGGAAGTTGACCTGTAGTTCTTTAGATGGAAACTTTAGGCTAGGACTCTCCCAATACCACCTCGTCAGGGTATGGGGACGTGACAGTATTAGATTAATACTAGGAACACAAGGAAACATGGTTTACCTGCAGTGGTTTGAGGTCAGCTATGCAGAGAACCCAGGATGCTGCTTTCCCCAAGAGAGGGGAAGATGAAGAAAAGAATAAGGGCGAGACAAACCTTTTCATTCATGCAGATTAAAACCGGGTAACAATTCCCTCAACCCTCTGCTACTTGTCCAATAAGGAGCTTGAGGTTTTAAACCAGCTGTTGTGCAGCCACCACAGGACCGATAGAGAACATATCGAGCCTCCTGTGGGTCACGTCTTGCAGGTAGTGGGCTGTGAAGGTCGTTTGACGCTTCCACACCCCAGCTTAAAGAACCTGTGTCACTGAGAAATTCTTTTTGAAGGCCAGAGACGTAGCTATGCCCCTGACATCATGTGCTCTAGGGCGACGTAACGGAGGAGGGTCTGGAATCAGGGACAGATGGATCACCCTACGAATCCATGCCGAGAAGGAGTTCTTAGTAACCCTCCTCTTAGTCCTCCCTGTGCTAACAAATAACGCTTGCACCTGAGGACGGACTGCAGCCGTTCTTTTGAGATATACAGTGAACCCTCGTTTATCGCGGTAGATAGGTTCCAAACCCGGCCGCGATAGCTGAAAATCCGCGAAGTAGGGATACCATATTTACGTATTTATTTAAAATATATATATTCAGACTTTTAAAACCTTCCCTTTACGTAGTACTGTTAACAAACTACCCTTTAATGTACAGAACACTTAATGCATGTACTACAGTACCCTAAACTAAAACAGGCACAAATATTAAAGGCGATTTTATATCATGCGTTTCCTAAACACGCCAAAAAGCACGAATAAAAAATGACAACCAATGTTTTGTTTACGTTTATCTCTGATCATAACGAAGAAACAGACACATTTTCACATCTGTTTATAGGTTAGTTTTTGCATTGACAGCAATCTTACCAAGTATTGATTATATGTTGACTTTGTTATTACCAATGTTCTACTTAATTTTCCTTAGAACTTCCAAATAAATGAAATGAATGCCATTTATATAAAGTTTTTCTTTATGACGCCGCCTGAAACGGAAACCTTCCATTTGTTTACACTCCATCTTCGATCATAATAAACAAACGAACGCATTAAACACACATGCTCAAAGTGATAACTAATGATATAACAAACATTTAGTAAACATTATGTTACAAATATTTTACTTATCATATCCATATAAATTTCTAAATTCGTAGCAGAGCTGGAAACCTTTTTTTCCTTATGCGTTTAATCCACAATAGCAAACTGCCGCTAATGACAGAATGATAATTTACGATAATTCTAAACTGTTACGAAAGATAATTGTTCTTTCCATATCCAAAATACTTTCCCTAACTTCAGTTATAAGTCAACTTGTACCCACCTCACCATATGCAAAAATAGGTAAAAGAAGGAGAGAGTACTAGGCCATTTTTAAAGTCATCGAAAAATTAAGTTACCGCTATTACATTCGATGTGACAGAGAGAGAGAGAGAGAGAGAGAGAGAGAGAGAGAGAGAGAGAGAGAGAGAGAGAGAGAGAGAGAGAGAGAGATGGTTTTAAATGTACTAAATAATAAATATGATAGGTTATAACACATTGGTGCTTATGTAATATTAACTGTATAGATGGTTTGAATAAGTTAAGAAATGGTGTACAGTAAACAATTCTTTGTTAATGTATTCGTACCGCGCATATTCTTGAGAGCAGAAGCTAGACATCAGCTGATGTGATCACAGCCAAAAGTAAAACAAAAAGTAAAAAATACTCGATTTTTAAAACATACCTGAAATTTAAAAACACAAGTACATGTTTTATTATAGCGCAATTGACTATTTAAAAAGTAAAAGTTTTCTGGAATAGAATGGTGTTTCCTAAAAAATAGTAGTTTGCTGACAAAATCGGATACCGTATTTTAAGCTATGATTGAAATGGATGTATACACGGTATAATTTTTTCATTTTGTATTTAATTGACACACTAAGAAAACCGATTTTGGTTTCTTCATCTATTTGTAATTATTGTATAACACGAGAGAGAGAGAGAGAGAGAGAGAGAGAGAGAGAGAGAGAGAGAGAGAGAGAGAGAGAGAGAGAGAGAGAGAGAGAGAGAGAGATCAGCTGTTGTAATCGAATACCGTGTTTTTGTTTCCTGTACCTCCTGAAGCGAGGAATTGATCGCCACAACTAACAATATTCAAGTTAATTTCATTCTTAAACTCAAGTTGCCATATGAACTAAGGTTTTATTTCTTATGGAGAGAGAGAGAGAGAGAGAGAGAGAGAGAGAGAGAGAGAGAGAGAGAGAGAGAGAGAGAGAGAGAGAGAGAGAGAGAGTTTTAAATGTAATAAACAAAAAAATATGATAGGTTATAACACATTGGTGCTTATGTAATATCAACTGTATAGATGGTTTGAATAAGTAAAGAAATGGTATAAACAATACTTTGTACGCGCATATTCTTGAGACCGGCAGCTAGACGTCAGCGGATCTGATCACAGCCAAAAGTAAAACAAAAAGAAGTCAACAATACTCGATTTTTAAAACACACCCGAAATTTAAAAACAAAAGTACACGCTTTCTTAATGTGCAATTAACTATTTAAAGAGTAGCAATTTTCTAGAATAAAATTATGTTTCCCCCAAAAATAGTGGTTTGCTGATGAAATCGGATGCCGTATTTAATGAAAAAAGTCCGCGAAGTCGTGAATCCGCGATGGTCGAACCGCGAAGTAGCGAGGGCTCACTGTAGCCTCAAACTCCTTACTGGGCACAGTAGGAGATGGTCTGAGTCATCTGTTACAGAACGTAGACTCGAAATTTGGAAGGAATCGAACCAAGGATCCGCCACTCCCGGATTCTGAGTCTTAGCAATAAACTCAGGGAAGAATTTGAACGTTACCTCCCCCCATCCCCTTGAATGGGCGATGTCATACGAGAGACCATGAAGTTCACTAACTCGCTTGGCCGAAGCCAAAGCTAGTAGGAACACCGTCTTCCAAGTTAGGTGGCGATCTGAAGCCTGGCATAATGGTTCTTAGGGAGGTCTCTTAAGAGACCTGAGAACTCGAACCACGTTCCATGGAGGAGGTCTCATTTCCGACTCAGGGCAGGTAAGTTCGTAACTTCGTATGAGTAGGGAAAGTTCCAGCAAAGAAGAAATGTCCATTCCTTTGAGCCTGAAGGCTAGACTTAAGGCTGAGCGATAGCCTTTCACCGCCGAGACTGAAAGGCGCATTTCTTCCCGCAAATATACAAGGAACTCCGCTATTGTTGGAATAGTGGCATCGAGTGGAGAGATACCCCTTCCACGACACCAACCACAGAAGACTTTCCACTTTGCCTGGTAGACAGATGCGGATGACTTTCGCAGATGCCCAGACATCCTGATCGCAACTTGCTGCGAAAATCCTCTCTCAGCAAGGAGATGCTGGATAGTCTCCAGGCGTGAAGTCGCAGCGAAGCTACGGCTTTGTGGAAAATGTTGGCATGTGGTTGTCTGAGTAGATTGTGTCGTGGAGGGAGTTCTCTCCGAAGTTCCATTAGGAGTTGCAGAAGGTTCGGAAACCATTCCGCGTGATGCCATAGCGGAGCTGAGGGTCATTGAAAGATTGACCGATATTCTGGTCTTGTTGAGCACCCTCCTTATCAGACAGAACGGGGGAAAGGCGTTAACGTCGATGTTGTCCCACCGTTGTTGGAAGGCATCTTGCCAGAGTGCCTTGGGATCCGGGACTGGGGAGCAGTACAGCGGAAGCTTGAAGTTCAGAGCTGTTGCGAACAAATCCACAGTCGGGGAACCCCAAAAAGTCAGGAATTTCTTGGCTACTAGATGATCCAAAGACCACATGGTACTCACTATATGAGACGCTCTGCTCAGATTGTCGGCGAGCACATTCCTCTTGCCTGGAATGAAACGTGCCGATAGTGGAATCGAGTGGACTTCGGTCCATCTCAGTATCTCTACTGCAAGATGGGATAGCTGCTTCGAAAAGGTACCTCCTTGCTTGTTGATGTAAGCCACTACTGTGGTGTTGTCGCTCATCACCACCACAGAGTGACCCGCCAGGTATTGTTGGAACTGTTGAAGGGCCAAGAAAACGGCCTTCATCTCTAGGAGATTTATATGGAGGAACTTTTCTGATTCTGACCACAGGCCTGAGGTCGTGTGGTGTGCAGTACAGTACGTGGGCCCCCCACCCTTTCTTTGAGGCGTCCGAAAACAGCATCAAATCCGGGGGGAGGACGAGAAGATCCACTCCTCTTCGTAGGTTCTCGTCTGTCACCCACCACTGGAGGTCCGTCCGTTCCGCAGGTCCCATAGGGATCATGACATCCGGGGAATCGTAACCTTGATTCCACCGGGACTTGAGTCGCCACTGGAGTGATCTTATCCTGAGGCGACCGTTGGGAACTAGACGAGCCAAAGATGAAAGGTGACCGAGGAGACGTAACCACGATTGGGCAGGAAGTTCTTCTCGTCTGAGAAAAGGGCTTGCGTCCTTCCTCAGCCTTGCTATCCTCTCGTCTGATGGGAAGGCTTTGTGGAGATTGGTGTCTATAATCATGCCTAGGTATACCAGTCTTTGAGTGGGAAGCAGAGAGGACTTCTCGAGATTTACCATGCTCCCTAAATCATGGCAAAGTCCCAGAAGTTTGTCTCGGTGTTGAAGAAGGGATGACACCGAGTCTGCTAGGATCAGCCAGTCATCCAGATAACGGAGGAGACGGATGCCGATCCTGTGTGCCCACGATGATATTAGGGTGAACACTCTGGTGAAAACCTGTAGTGCTGTGGAGAGACCAAAACACAGCACCTTGAACTGGTACTCCTTGTTGTCTAGGCTGAATCTTAAGTACTTCCTTGAAGACGGATGGACTGGGATCTGGAAGTACGCGTCCTTCAGATCCCGTGTACACATGACATCTTGTGGTCTCACTGCTAGTCTGACCGTGTCTGCGGTCTCCATGCTGAATGGACTTTGTTTGACAAACTTGTTCAGAGCCGAGAGGTCGATGACTGGTCTCCAGTCTCCAGACGCCTTTCTTTACAAGAAAGAGTCGACTGAAGAAGCCTGGGGACCCGTCAAGGACCTCTTGGAGAGTGCCCTTCTTCAACAGGGTCTGGACTTCTGCCCGAAGGGCTTGCCCCCTTGCTGATCCCATGGCAAGGGAGCTCAATGACACTGGATTCGTCGTCAGGGGAGGTAGAGATGTTGTGAACGTGACGCGATATCCCTGACTGATTACGGAAATCGTCCAGGAACCGGCCCCGAGTTGCTGCCACCTGTCTGCGCAACTTTGTAGGCATCCCCCCAATGGTGGACATGCAGGGGGACTGCCAATCCTAGCGTTTGCAGCCTCGGCTACTCCCTCTAGGATTTTTACCTCCCCTGGAGGACTTTTTGCCTTTCTTGTCCTTGACAGGAAAGGGCTTAGACACCACTGCCTTTGCTGCCTTTGTCGATTTCGTGGTCTTGGTAGGACGGGACTACTGGGGTGCTGGAGGCTTATAAGGCTTGAATGTCAAAGCCCTATGCAGGAGGGAGTCTTGGTGGGACTTCCTCCACCTCTCAGCAGCATGTTCCACATCTATAGGCTCAAACATATTCCTTCCAAGGAAGAATGCCTGAGCCTCTTTATCTCAGTGCTAGGGACCTTCTGATGGAACCTCTCAGCCACCGCATCCCGATGTTTCAGGATGGTGTTCGCCCACAAGTTCGAGACTTGGTGGGCCAGAAACTCGATCGTGCGAGTGCCTGAGAGGAGGAACGTCTCCATAGCTTTCCTGGTACGTTCTTTGGAGAAATCCTCCGAACGTATCAGGATACCTAAGGTCCCTAACCAGATATCCAGCCACGAAGTGGCTTGCATAGCACACTTCGCAACCTTCTCCTGGTTAAGGATCTCAGTTGCCGAGAATGAGACCTGCCGGTTGGAGAGTCTCTCAAGGGGGACTCCCCTGGTAAGCTCTTCCAAAGAATGGTGAAGCGGTAGAGCTAAACAAGGCTCCTCCAAGATCTCGAAGTACCTCCTCTGCTGTACGCGAGGAGGTGGGAGAAGCTTGTTGCCGGCACTGGAGCGGTTGGAGGAGGCTAACTCAGAGAGCTGAACCGCGATCTTGTCCCTGGTACTTTTAACCCCCTGAGACCAGGGCAGATCCGCCGCACTGGCCTTAGAAGGTTTTTGAGTTCCAAATACTCCGTCCAAGACCGTGTCTTTGCCCTCTCGAGGGGGAATCTCTGGGTCAGCAAACCCATTGAGAGTCCCCATAAGTGTCAGAACCTGCCAAAATGCATGTTTCCTGTCCCCAAAGGCTCTTTTTGGGGAGAGTCATGGACGTTCTTCGAGTAACTAGCTGGCTCCGTCCTAAGTCTCGTCGAGGATTTTGGCAATGTCTTCGAGTCCTTTGACTCCCTCCTGGGAGGGATGCAGGACTCCACCAAAGACGGAGGCAAGTTCTTTTCCGCCCCTACCCGGGAAGACTTTTCAACGCAAGGTGGGGTTCCCCTCATTGGTGCGATGGGGGAACGTCTCACCTCAAGTGACTCCCTTGAGGACGGGAAATCCTCGTCCGACAAGGAGGGAGAAAAAGTCTGGGGGGGATAGATGACCTGCCTCGAGGGCTTACGAGGAGAAAGCTTAGTTCTTAGAGAAGTCACCGCGTCCGAAGCTCCTCTTCTTCTCTTCAGAGGGGTAGACGCAGCCAAGGATTTGTGGCCCAATTCAGAGAGAACAGGTTTGAAAGCCTGTATAACCACTCTGATTAGTGCCCCAAACCATGGCTGTTGGCTGACAGCTGTGCTGTCAGATACTCCCTCTGGAGGGACAGGGATCGACAGATCCCCGGGAGGAGTTTCCATAGGGGGTTCCCCTGAAAAGAAAAAGAGAAATGATCCTGAACCTTTCTGGAAGCTTCCCTTCCACCGCCGAGCGCGCTGTTCTGCGCTTGCTGGGACGCGAACGTGGGGATGGCGACCTTGCCGTGCGTTGTCCTGCAGCCTTGCGTGCGGGAGGGTAATGGCGCTCGCGCGCGGGAGGGTATTGGCGCTCGCGCGCGGGAGGGTATTGGCGCTCGCGCGCGGGAGGGTACAGTGAACCCTCGTTTATCGCGGTAGATAGGTTCTAGACGCGGCCGCGATAGGTGAAAATCCGCGAAGTAGTAACACCATATTTACCTATTTATTTAACATGTATATTCGGACTTTAAAACCTTCCCTTGTACGTAGTACTGTTAACAAACTACCCTTTAATGTACAGAACACTTAATGCATGTAATACAGTACCCTAAACTAAAACAGGCACAAATATTAAAGGCGACTTCCTATCATGCGTTTCCTAAACACGCCAAAAAGCACGATAAAAAATGGCAACCAATGTTTTGTTTACGTTTATCTCTGATCCTAATGAAGAAACAAACGCATTTACACATCTGTTTATAGGTTAGTTTTTGCATCAATTATATTGATTATTCAGTACAGTATGTTGATTTGGTTATTACTAATGTTTTACTTAATTTTTCTTAGGACTTCCAAATGAAATTTTTTTCTTTATGACGCCGCCTGAAACGACGGCGTCATAAAATACGCTCAGTAAACAAACTAAGGAATTTAACCCGCATGATGAAAGTGATAAATAATGATATTACAGTAAAAGCTTTTATAAAATATGTTATTACAAATATTATTTACCGTATCTATATAAAATCATACATACGTAGCAAAGCAGGAAAACAATCTACGAGAGAGAGAGAGAGAGAGAGAGAGAGAGAGAGAGAGAGAGAGAGAGAGAGAGAGAGAGAGAGAGAGAGAGTTGTTTTACATACGTAAATGTAAATTTTAAACAAAACAAAAATAGCCCCATTTCATATAAAATAGATTACAAATATTTTACTTTATCATATTACAGTAGTCTGTATAATACTGTAAAGTTCAGTACAGTATGTTGTTGTTATAGTCGTGGCGATGAAATTCTCACGAAACAAAAACACGCCATTTGATTACAACAGCTGATTCATTCTCTCTCTCTCTCTCTCTCTCTCTCTCTCTCTCTCTCTCTCTCTCTCTCTCTCTCTCTCTCTCTCTCTTCGTGTTATACAATACTTACATTTAGATGAAGAAACTAAAATTAGTTTTCTTAGTGTCAATTAAATACGAAATGAAATAATTAGGCCGAGTCTACATCCATTTCAATCATAGCCAAAAATAGGGCATCCGATTTCATCAGCAAACCACTATTTTTTGGGAAATATCATTTTATTCTAGAAAATTGCCACTCTTTAAATAGTTAATTGCACATTAAGAAAGCGTGTACTTTTGTTTTTAAATTTCGGGTGTGTTTTAAAAATCGAGTATTGTTGACTTTTTTTTTTTTTACTTTTGCCTGTGATTAGATCAGCTGTCATCTAGCTGCCGCTCTTGAGTGTGTACGAATACACTAACAAAGTATCATTTATACCATTTCTTAACTTATTCAAACCGTCTACAGTATACAGTTGATATTACATAAGCACCAATGTGTTATAACCTATCAAATTTTTTTGTTTATTACATTTAAACCCCCCCTCTATCTCTCTCTCTCTCTCTCTCTCTCTCTCTCTCTCTCTCTCTCTCTCTCTCTCTCTCTCTCTCTCTCTACCTATATCTCTCTCTCTCTCTCTCTACCTCTCTCTCTCTCTCTCTCTCTCTACCTCTCTCTCTCTCTCTGTGTGGGCTACTTTTCACTACCTTCCATTCCTTACCTCTCTCTATCTCTCTAACAAATGATATCTTTGTTGCTCCTCAAAGTTTCATTTATATTGAAAATCAATCATGATTCAATTTTCCTTACTTTCTCCAATCTCGCACCATCGGTCACATCGCGGTATTTTCGATATTTCCGGAAAATCCGCAATATATGTATAGACATGGGTTATGAAAAAAATCCGCGAAGTGGTGAATCCGCGATGGTCGAACCGCGAAGTAGCGAGGGTTCACTCTATTGGCGCTCGCGCGCGGGAGGGTATTGGCGCTCGCGCGCGGGAGGGTATTGGCGCTCGCGAGCGGGAGGGTATTGGCGCTCGCACGCGGGAGGGTATTGGCGCTCGCACGCGGGAGGGTATTGGCGCTCGCACGCGGGAGGGTATTGGCGCTCGCACGCGGGAGGGTATTGGCGCTCGCACGCGGGAGGGTATTGGCGCTCGCGCACGAGAGGTTATTGGCGCTCACGCGCGGGAGGGTATTGGCGCTCGCGCGCGGGAGGGTATTGGCGCTCGCGGGCGGGAGGGTATTGGCGCTCGTGCGGGGGAGCGTGTTGGCGCTCACGCGATGGGAAATACCCAGGGTCGCGCGCGGGAGACTGCTGGCGCACGAGCGCGCGCGCAGGGGACTGCTGATGCGCGTGCATGCAGGCGAGTGATGGCAAGTAGAAGCGTGCGCGGGAGACACAGGAGAGTGCGCAGGAGGCTGATTGTGCGCTCGCGAGCACGCGGGTGAATGTTCGCACGCGGGGCGCGCAGGATCAGGATGATGGACCAGTGGGCGTGCGGGCGAGAGATCGCACGCCCCAGAAGATGTCGTAGGGCACATGCGCGCAGGAGAGATATCCCTTGCGCGCGGGCGCGCTGTCGGAACCTGTGTGCGTGGACGCGCGTCAGGCTGGTGGAGCATAGCTGCTGGAGGGGATGGGAGTGGGCACGCAGGGCGCGTGCGCGTATCCTCGTAGGCGCGAGCAGGTGAACGCACGCGATTGTGCGCTGGCGAGGGATGGCGTGCAGGAGATAGCAGGCGGCGCGTTGGCGAGCGCTGGAGTGTAGGTGAAGTTCTTGACTTCCCTACAGCCCCCAGATCCGAAGATCGTGGGGGCGCGGGAGATGGCAGTACGTGGGTGCTGGCGCGCGGGAGATCGTTGGCGCGTTGGAGAGCGCTGGCGCGTAGGAGAGCGCTGGCGCGTAGGAGAGCGCTGACGCGTAGGAGAGCGCTGGCGCGCAGGGTGTTGGCGCACAGTAGGTTGATGGAGCGCAGTAGGTTGATGGCACCCAGTGGCGCGCTGGCGCACAGGTGAGCACTGGCGCACAGGTGAGCACTGGCGCACAGGTGAGCGCTGGCGCGCTGTCTCAGGTAAAGCCTTGTGTACAGGAGACCGTCGGCGCACATGATCATCATGGCACGTAAGGGACGTATGCGCGCGATGGCGCGTAAGCCTTTGTTGCCCCGTAAGGACCGGTGCCTGACAATCATGATAGACAGGGTTTGTCAGCACGTAAAGCGCATCAGCTGCCAGGAACGGCGACGGCAGGTGTGTCGGGTGGAAGGTCGGCGTGCCCTTTGAAAGGACGACCTTCCACCGAAGGAGATCGCGAACGATCCGCAGAGAGGTCCAGAACCATAGCAGGAACAGTCGGTGATCGTTGACGAGGCTCCTCTGCGGCGGACTGCAACGACGATGATGAACCGCTTTATAAGGTGAAGGAAGGCCTCTCCGGCGAAGAGGAAGGCAAGCCTTGCAACGTATGCGCCCTCTGGGGGCCGTAGGATCAGCAAGCTGACCTTCAGCAGTCCTCCGAAGAGGGGTCTCTGTAAGTGAACTCCCCCGAGGGAGAGAATCACCGGCAGGAGAGACTGTTGGACTTAGTTTCTCCCTCGTAGGTTGAGCAGGAACAGGAGAAACTAAGCCTTCAGCTACTGCGGGATGAGAAGAGGCAGAGGTATTAGGAGATACCGCATTGGATACCTCTGACACCACAACGTCAACAATTGACAGAGGATCAACCTCTGCCAAAGTGGGCGATTGCTTGACAGCGGTACCCAATCGGATGATGTCAAGAAGAGCTTCCTTGGAGGGCGAACCCTCGAGCCCCAAGGAAGACCAAAGCTGAAAAAAATTGGTTAAAGATAAATCCTCCCCCGGGGGGAGAGGTGGAGCTGCCTCGCTAGGGTAGGCAACGCCATCTCTCGAACCCCGAGTTTGGGAAACAGAACCACGATCTACGCTACCACTCGCCAGTCTCTCAAAAGAGACCGATCGAGCGGGAGCTTCGGAGGAGGTTTGGACAACGGACGAAGAGTCCTTGGGATTTTCTACTTTCAAAGAAAACTTCGAAGGAGAAATATCCCGCCTGGACTTCTTACGTCGCCGAGAAAACCTCTCCCACTGGGAGGTAGACCACTCCCTACACTCACCACACTTATAACCACTATCACACCGTTGGCCTCTACAGTAAAGGCAAAGGGTGTGAGGGTCTGTCTCGACCATCGACATGAATGTTCCGCAGGGGTGGTCGGGTAATCCAGGACAGGTGCGCATAATCGCAGAGGCCAACTTCACACTGAAACCTGTGAAAGAAAATGCAGAAAAGCATTAATGGCTGTCAAGAGCGAGGCAAGGATGAGAGAGGACACGTCCGTCTACCATCCGAGCCGAGAGCAAAGTGAGCGCAAGCACAAGTGTGTGTGAGGGGGGGAGGGGGGGTAGCAAGCTACCCTCCCCTACCCCCGCTAACTAGCGATGGGGTAGTAAATCCTCGTTAAAATTCTAATGGCTCGTCATTTCAGCTACGCCGAAATTAATACCCCTATTAAATAGCGCGGTTTGTATGTCAGTTACGGAACAAACAGAAATAACAAAACACGATTGCCGAATCCCCAAATCAGTGTACTTCACCAAATAGCAGACTGGTACAGCGATACAGGGAAAGCGAAGAACAAACTCTAATGACGGACCAACGTGTTGTCGATCCGGCAGGCAGAGATGATCTGAAGAACAGAAAACGGGAATGATTCCAAGTACCACCCTGTAAGGGTTGTTAACCACCTAACCGCACCACCACCACAAGGCGGTTGCCGCGATTTTTGAAAAATTCTGCCGAAAGTCAGAGACTTATAGCTATATATATATAACTGCCAGGTAAGTTCTATTCATAAAATTTAAACTTTTTAAATTCTAAGGGTAAGTGTTGGTTAAACCGGGCTTTTGGAGAAGCAATATGAACATCAGGGGAGATTCATAGAAATAATAACATTACTGAAAACAGCAAATTACAATATACCATCTCTAAGTGTCCATTTAAGAGCCCCAGATGATTTTGTAATAGCATGTAGAGCACCATCAAGAGTTGAAACTAGAAGTGTTTCCTCATTTGATTCTGAGAGGAGGCCAGTATTTGTAATCTGAAAAGAAAAAATATTCACAGTACAGTATACTGATATAACTCACTCATTTTGCAAAAATAAACATCACGGGGCCCTTCACAAGGGCCAATTTTCAGTGGGTAATGGCTGCCACAGTTTCGTGGCAAGAAATGAAATGTATGTATTGCTAAGACTGCCCACACATAAGCCTATTTGTGAGCATTTATAGAAATTGTATTTTTGTAAGTAATTTGTATTTTTCTTAACTATACAAACCTTGAGCACTTTACAATGGATATTATTTCAGCATATGCTGAAAACTAGCCAAAAGACTTTTTAGCAATTTTAACTACACGCCGCTAATTACCAGGTGGGGGGGAGCAGCGGGTAGATTAGCCACACTGCTCACACATTCACCAGTTGAGAGTCATCACTTTTTAATTGCGGGCAGGACTTTTCTAGGGGTTTGGTGATGGTGGGTCAGGTATGTGTAAAGAGCTCAAAGTTTGTACAGTTGGAAAAAAAACAAATTACTTACAAATTTGTAATTTTTTCCAACTCAAATACAAATGCTTTTGCTCTTTACAGTGAAGACTCACCCTTAGGTGAGAGGAAGTCCAAAAACCAACTGGCGTGTTCCTTTACCAGGGTGTGACTCTGTAGTTTGCACAAGCATAATAGAGTAATCTTGACACCTCGCTAACTCTCAGAATATGTGAGAGAGCCAAAGACCTGGTTAACCAAGTGAATGTGTGAGAACTCGGCAATGTGACTTGACCAGGTAAGATAATATTTGGAGCTGAAGTCCACATTTAACCAAGACATTGCCCAATTCCACCTCGCAGGAAGATCGGGGACATAACAAATATATAAATATATATCAGGTAACACAAGGTATGATGGTATCCCCTTGCAGTAAAAGAAGGTCAACTTGCAGAGTTCCTTGGTTGTTCAACCCCAGGAGAGGGAAGAATTTAAGATGGAAAGACCAGTCACTTGCACATTCATTCTTGCCTTATACTGGGTATAATCTGCCCTCAACCAACTGTTAATTATCTTACAAGGGAGCTGAGGTGCTTGAAACCATGTTTTGTGCAGCCACCACAAGACCTATGGAGAAAGTGTTCAGGTTCCTGTGGGTTATGTCTTGCAGGTAATGGGCTGTGAAGGTCATTTGACACTTCCACATGCTAGCATGCAATACCTGCACCTCAGGTATTTTATTGAACACCAGGGACCTGCTTAAGGCCCTAATATCATGAGCTTTGGGTCTTCGAGTCTGAGGATTAGTCTGGAATAAGGGCTCTTTCTATCATTTGCCTGATCCAGGCAGAGAGAATATTACGTGGTATTTTCCTCTTGACCCTGCTCGTACTGACAAAAAGTCTGTTAGTCTGTGGGCGAGCTCTTGTGGTTCTTTAGAGATAAGACCTCAGAACCCTGACCGGGCAAAATAACAGCTTCTCGGGATCATCTGTTACAGAATGTAGATTCAATCTGGAAGGGCCAAAATCTAGGATCCGTAACAGTTAGATTTTGAGTCTTAGCAATAAACTCAGTGATGAAGCTGTGTCACCTGCCCTCATCCTGTTGAGTGGGAGACGTCATACAATGGACCATGTAGCTCACTGAATCTCTTAGCCGAAGTAAAGGCTAGAAGAAAAACCGTCTCGAGTGTCAAGTCACGATCTAAAGACTGACAGCGGTTCATAAGGAGCTCCTTTCAGGATTCGTAGCCCATGTACTATGCTCCAAGGAGGAGGTCTAACTTCGGACTGTAGGCAAGAGTGCTTGAAACTTCGTTAGATGAGGTCTAACTTCCAACTGAGGGCAAGAGCGCTCAAAACTTTGTATGTGGCAAGACAATTTCGTCGAGGAGGAAATGTTAACCCTTTTACCCCCAAAGGACGTACTGGTACGTTTCACAAAACTCTTCCCTTTACCCCCATGGACGTACCGGTACGTCCTTGCAAAAAAAAATGCTATTTTAATTTCTTTTTGCATATTTTTGATAATTTTTTGAGAAAATTCAGACATTTTCCAAGAGAATGAGACCAACCTGACCTCTCTATGACAAAAATTAAGGCTGTTAGAGCAATTTTAAAAAAATATACTGCAAAATGTGCTTGAAAAAAAAATAACCCTTGGGGGTTAAGGGTTGGAAATTTCAAAATACCCTGGGGGTAAAAGGGTTAACTGCTTTCAATCTTAAAGGCGTGGCTCAAGGCCAAGCGATAGCCTTTTACTGCCTGAGGTATAAAAGAAACTTTGCTATCACCGGGATAGTAGCTTCGAGAGGAGCGATATCCCTTCCATGACACCAACCACCAGCCATACGGCAGCTGAAGAGGAGTCCTGGAGGTATCCAGACTTCCTTTTCACGACTGACTGCAAAAAGCCTCTCCTCAAGAGAAGAGGCTGGATAACCTCCAGATGTAAATATGAAGTGAAGTCACGACCTTGTGGAATATCTTTGCATACGGTTGTTTGAGTAACTAGAGAAGAGGTGGTAGCTCTTTCAGAGCTTCTTTGAGCCAATGTATGCCGCCACATCGGAGCTATGAAGGTCAACAAGAGATCCTGTGATGCCCTTACTTTGTCCATGAGTTGTCTCACTGGGTATACATACTGCGGGAAATGCATAAACATCCATCTTGTCCCATCAATGTTGGAAAGCATCCTGACAGATGGCCAGAGGATCTGGTACTAGCGAGTAGTACTAAGGAGTTATGGAGAACACCTCCAAAAAGGAAGCAAGGAGGAAAAACAAAGTTCCGCCTGCTGAGGGAACCGAGCATGCTGAGCAAGCTCAGGCCGCTGGGAGCACTCAGTACAATAAGCAAACTCCGCCAGCACTCACCCAGAAGGGTTCGAAGGCCCGACAGCTACTCAGGAGAGAACCCATCCCCAACTCTTATACTGCTGAGGAGTTACGGAGAGCACATCCACTAGGGGGCGAGACCTGTTGGTGAGAAAATCCCCCCAGAAGCTGGGGAGGATGAGGGGCTGTGGCCAACCACCTGCAGAGGCAGATGCATGCTTCTACTGTGCCCCATAAATCAGCAACTCCAAGAGCCATTACTTAGCAAGGAGACAAAAAAGCCCCAAGGACGACACGGGGTGCTACAAGTGGCAACAGGAGAGATTCCTCTGCAGTCGTAGGTGCCACCGCTTTGCTGGGGGAAGCAGTCACGCCCTAGGAAAGTGAGGGTTATCAGGAGGGAACAAGTCACCAGAGAAATAAGTAAAGAACTCTTCGACGTTGGGGAAAACCCTCTGGGAGACAAATCCCTTTCTGAAATTTTCTTCTGTCGCCTACCGACCTGCTCACCCGAGAACACTTTATGTGTACAGCCAGTCTCATCATTAGTGATGGAAAGAGACAACACGTCCTTCTCCACTAAGCCAAAAAGAAAAAGTGGCATGATACACTTGGTGAGTGTGTGAACAGGGAAGCTGGTTTACACCCCGCTATTTCCCGCTAACTAGTGGCAGGTTGGGTACTTTCCTAGTATTGCCCCACCACTAATTTCCGATATAACCCCAATACTATATTTTTGGTTCGGTTAGGTTTGATAATTCAAACCTAACCTAACCTAAAAAATAGTATTGGGGTTATATCGGAAATTAGTGGTGGGGCAATAACAGTTAAGTACCGCAGGTTGTCATACCTTGTGTAAAAGCGTACAGTGAACCCTCGTTTATCGCGGTAGATAGGTTCCAGACGCGGGCGCGATAGGTGAAAATCCGCGAAGTAGTGACAGCATATTTACCTATTTATTTAACATGTATATTCGGACTTTTAAAACCTTCCCTTGTACGTAGTACTGTTAACAAACCACCCTTTAATGTACAGAACACTTAATGCATGTACTACAGCACCCTAAACTAAAACAGGCACAAATATTAAAGGCGATTTTATATCATGTGTTTCCTAAACACCTAAAAAGCACGATAAAAAATGGCAACCAATGTTTTGTTTACGTTCATCTCTGATCATAATGAAGAAACAAACTCATTTAGTGTACACATATATGTACGTATAGGTTAGTTTTTGCATCGATTATATTGATTATACAGTACTGTATGTTGATTTTTTTATTACCAATGTTTTAGTTTACGTATTTTTCTTAGGACTTCCAAATGAAATCTTTTTCTTTATGACGCCGCCTGAAACGACGGCGTGTACGCTCAGTAAACAACCACGCTCAGAACAAACAAGGCATTTAACGCGCATGATAATAGTGATAAATAATGATACAGTACATACAGTATTTACAGTAAAAGCATTTACAAAATATGTTACCTTACAAATATAAATTATACAGTACTTGTACGTAGCAAAGCAGGAAAACAATTTGAGAGAGAGAGAGAGAGAGAGAGAGAGAGAGAGAGAGAGAGAGAGAGAGAGAGAGAGAGAGAGAGAGAGAGAGAGAGATTGTTTTACGTACGTAAATGTAAATTTTAAACAAAAAAAATATGATAGGTTACAACATGTAGACTTTTAAAACCTTCCCTTTAACTTAATGCATACAGTACGTACATTACTAAACTATAAAACATGTTAAAGTAAAAAATAAAGATTGTTACTGTACTCACCACGAAAGAAGTTCAAGAAAAACTTGAATGACGATGGCGATGAATTTGCTGCACAGTAGAAATGATGATGATGAAGCTGATGATGTGTTCTACTGTGCAGTCAATGATAGTATTTTACGTCTCTTCAGACGGAGGTGTCTTTTCCTGGGACACCTCTTCAACTTCTTCAATTTCTTCCGAAGGCGTACTAGCAGGAGGAACTGGCTCTTTTTTGCGAGGCTGGAAGAACATTGTGATCGGAAGTTGTTGCCGCTGCTTCTTTTTTCGATCCAAGAGCATCCTGTAGGGAGTCATGATGTCATCGACCTTATTTGAGAATTGCATCGAGCGAACCATATCCTCGTCCCACTCTTGTAACATTTCTTTCGCCTCCTTCATATGGTTGCAGAACTTGGCAAGCCGTTCTAATGTTAAGCCCGTTTCTTCGACATTTTCTTGGGTCTCTTCCTGGGTACCCTCACTCTCTTCCTCACTTGCCGATTTCGTCAGGTCTTCGAGGTCTGCGTCAGTTAGGGGCTGGGAATGGCAGTCCAACAACTCGTCGACGTCTTCAGTCGTCATGTCGCCAAACCCGTCACCTCCAATTATGGCAGCCAACTGCACAGATTTCCGTATTGCAGAGTGTTGGATTTCCGACGGAGTAAATCCCTTGTCGTCGTAAACAATATCGGGCCACAGCTTCTTCCAGCTCGCATTTACGGTTGCAGGTTTCATCTCTTGAAGTGCCTTTTGAATATTCTGCAGGCACGTGGCTATGGTGTACTGCCGCCAGTACGCCTTCAAGTTGAAATCTTCATCCTCGTCATCTTGGGCAGCATCCACACACGCAACGAGGTCCGCCAAGGTATTCTTCGTGTAGAGGTCCTTGAACGCCCTGATAACCCCCTGGTCCATCGGTTGAATTAATGACGTGGTGTTGGTTGGCAGGAACTCAACCTGAACGCCCTCACGCGACAGGTCAGTTGCGTGTCCACCAGCGTTATCCATAAGGAGAAGGATCTTGAATGGCAAGCCCTTCTCTAAGAGATATTCATGGACTTGCGGGATGAAACACTGGTGGAACCAGTTGGAGGTCAGCATCTTCGTAATCCATGCTTTTTGATTATGCATCCAGTACACGGGAAGGAGATTCTTATTTTTATTTTTCAAAGCGCGAGGATTTTTCGACTTATAAATAAGCCCCGGCTTTAACAAAAATCCAGCAGCATTGCCACACATCACGAGGGTAACGCGATCCTTGAATGCCTTAAAGCCAGAGGCTTTGGCTTCCTCTTTGAACAGGAAAGTTCGCGACGGCATTCTCTTCCAAAACAAGCCAGTTTCATCCATATTAAACACTTGTTCCGGCTTGTATCCACCTTAAGCGATAATGTTCTTGAAAGTCTGGTTCACGTAAGTTTCAGCAGCGGCAGTGTCAGCGGAAGCAGACTCCCCATGCAGGGAAACGCTTTTCAGGGCGAAGCGTTTCTGAAACTTCGCGAACCATCCTTTGCTTGCGGAAAAACGTTTCTGAGGCTGGGAATCAGTGGATGTCCCTGGTTGAGGATCATCTGCATCATCATCATCTTCAGCATGGTTGCCGTCGTCGTCTTTAGGTTCCTTTGCAGCAAAATTCTCATATAAGCTCAAAGCCTTTGTTTGGATGGTGTTCGTATCCAACGCTATGTTCTTCTTCCGGCAGTCGGCAATCCACACAGCTAAAGCACCTTCCATGCGTACGATCGTTTTATTACGCGTTGTAACGACTCGCTTCGCTGATCTGCTAAAGGTGATTGCAGCAGTCTTTCTAATGTTCGCCTCGTCCTTCTTGATGTAGCGAACGGTGGATTCGTTGATGCCAAAATGGCGGCCGGCGGCCGCGTAACTTCTACCATCTTTTAACATGTCGAGAAGCGTAACCTTCTCAGCTATCGTCATCATCCTTCGGTGGCGTTTAGGCTCACTACCAGCCTTACTAGAAGCAGAACGCTTGGGAGGCATTGTAACAGAAAGTTCAACAAAAAGTTCAACTTAAAACAGTCGCACACAGCACAGATTAAACTTCACAAACTTAAGAACGTCTACTCAGCAATACGTGGAAAGAGAAAGTGAACGATGCAGCCCCGCGAGAACTTTGATGCTGCGGGTAGAAGATGCGGGCAAAACACCAATCACAGGCTAGATAACAAAACTTGAGTTTTGATTCGTCATCTATCAGCGCTTGAACCAATCACAACCCGTCTTACAGTACTATGGCGCGTTGGTTACTCATAGAAGATGCCCCCGCGCATACTGAACGTACGTAGATTAAGTACAATACCGTAATAATAATAAATAATGATAATAATACTGTACAGTAATAATAATAATAATAATGATTAATAATAATAACAATAATAATTTTATTAACAACAACAACAATAATAATAATAATAACAATAATAATAAAAATTTACGTACGCTATTTTACGCCTCTCTCTCTCTCTCTCTCTCTCTCTCTCTCTCTCTCTCTCTCTCTCTCTCTCTCTCTCGTACGCTTACAGTATTCGAAATGTGATTTTTGCAACAAAGAATATTATTGGATGCAGTACTGTACTACGTACGTATACATACAAAAGATTCATGGAAAAGAAGCACATCCATTACAGTACACACCATTCTAATATGGTATGACTGCATCTGATTTGCGTTTCATGTTCGATTTAATTTTACTACGTACTGAATTATCGTATGATCACATTCTCTTTTCGTGTTTTATTTCTTTCTGTGCTGAATTATATATCATATGTAATGCAATGAACAATCAGTAAGAGCAGATATTACTAATTACAGTATTAATGGAATTACAGGTAACAAAATATCGTATTTGGTTGTCTTCAGATTTCGCGGTATTTTCGAATTTTCCGGAAAATCCGCGATATGTATATATATATGGGTTATGGGAAAACCCCGCGAAGTGGTGAATCCGCGATTGTCGAACCGCGAAGTAGCGAGGGTTCACTGTATAGCTAGTTTTCTAGCAAGACAAAGTAATATATACTAGTATGTCGTTTCTGAACAAATTGCTTTTGTAAAGAAGTATCGGGATGAATATACTGTAAGGAAAATTGTGATGAACTGTGTTATTACCAGGTTTGATTAGTACAACTCCATCTACTACAATCTACCTTAAGGGCAACTTAAGAAATTATAAAACATAATAAAAAGAGGAGCAAGAATGATAAAAGGTATCCCATCCCAAGAAAGGATTAATTCTATACTACAGTGAACCCTCGCTACTTCGCGGTTCGACAATCGCGGATTCACCACTTCGCGGGGTTTTCCCATAACCCATATATATATACATATCGCGGATTTTCCGGAAAATTCGAAAATACCGCGAAATCTGAAGACAACCAAATACGATATTTTGTTACCTGTAATTCCATTAATACTGTAATTAGTAATATCTGTTCTTACTGATTGTTCATTGCATTACATATGATATATAATTCAGCACAGAAAGAAATAAAACACGAAAAGAGAATGTGATCATACGATAATTCAGTACTGTATACAGTACGTAGTAAAATTAAATCGAACATGAAACGCAAATCAGATGCAGTCATACCATATTAGAATGGTGTGTACTGTAATGGATGTGCTTCTTTTCCATGAATCTTTTGTATGTATACGTACGTAGTACAGTACTGCATCCAATAATATTCTTTTTTGCAAAAATCACATTTCGAATAAGCGTACGAGAGAGAGAGAGAGAGAGAGAGAGAGAGAGAGAGAGAGAGAGAGAGAGAGAGAGAGAGAGAGAGAGAGAGAGGCGTAAAATAGCGTACGTAAAGCTGTATTATTATTATTGTTATTATTATTATTATTGTTGTTGTTGTTAATAAAATTATTATTGTTATTATTATTATCATTATTATTATTATTATTACTGTACAGTATTATTATCATTATTTATTATTATTACGGTATTGTACTTAATCTACGTACGTTCGGTATGCGCGGGGCATCTTCTATGAGTAGGTAACCAACGCATCATAGTACTGTAAGACGGGTTGTGATTGGTTCAAGCGCTGATAGATGACGAATCAGAACTCAAGTTTTGTTATCTAGCCTGTGATTGGTGTTTTGCCCGCATCTCCTACCCGCAGCATCAAAGTTCTCGCGGGGCTGGATCGTTCACTCTCTGTTACCGCGTATCGCTGAGTAGACGTTCTTAAGTGTGTGAATCTGTGCTGTGTGCGACTTTTTTAAGTTGAACTTTTTGTTACTGTAAATCCTACTGTAATGGCTCCCAAGCGTTCTGCTTCTCTTAAGGCTGGTAGTGAGCCTAAACGCCACCGAAGGATGATGACGATAGCTGAGAAGGTTACGCTTCTCGACATGTTAAAAGATGGTAGAAGTTACGCGGCCGCCGGCCGCCATTTTGGCATCAACGAATCTACTGTTCGCTATATCAAGAAGGACGAGGCGAACATTAGAAAGACGGCTGCAATCACCTTTAGCAGATCAGCGAAGCGAGTCGTTACAACGCGTAATAAAACGATCGTACGCATGGAAGGTGCTTTAGCTGTGTGGATTGCCGACTGCCGGAAGAAGAACATAGCGTTGGATACGAACACCATCCAAACAAAGGCTTTGAGCTTATATGAGAATTTTTCTGCAAAGGAACCTAAAGATGACGACGGCAACCATGCTGAAGATGATGATGATGCAGATGATCCTCAACCAGGGACATCCACTGATTCCCAGCCTCAGAAACGTTTTTCCGCAAGCAAAGGATGGTTCGCGAAGTTTCAGAAACGCTTCGCCCTGAAAAGCGTTTCCCTGCATGGGGAGTCTGCTTCTGCTGACACTGCCGCTGCTGAAACTTACGTGAACCAGACGTTCAAGAATATTATCGCCGAAGGTGGATACAAGCCGGAACAAGTCTTTAATATGGATGAGACTGGCTTGTTTTGGAAGAGAATGCCGTCGCGAACTTTCCTGTTCAAAGAGGAAGCCAAAGCCTCTGGCTTTAAAGCATTCAAGGATCGCGTTACCCTCGTGATGTGTGGCAATGCTGCTGGATTTTTGTTAAAGCCGGGGCTTATTTATAAGTCGAAAAATCCTCGCGCTTTGAAAAATAAAAATAAGAATCTCCTTCCCGTGTACTGGATGCATAATCAAAAAGCATGGATTATGAAGATGCTGACCTCCAACTGGTTCCATCAGTGTTTTATCCCGCAAGTCAGCAAATATCTCTTAGAGAAGGGCTTGCCATTCAAGATCCTTCTCCTTATGGATAACGCTGGTGGACACGCAACTGACCTGTCGCATGAGGGCATTCAGGTTGAGTTCCTGCCACCCAACACCACGTCATTAATTCAACCGATGGACCAGGGGGTTATCAGGGCGTTCAAGGCCCTCTACACGAAGAATACCTTGGCGGACCTCGTTGCGTGTGTGGATGCTGCCCAAGATGACGAGGATGAAGATTTTAACTTGAAGGCGTACTGGCGGCAGTACACCATAGCCACGTGCCTGCAGAATATTCAGAAGGCACTTCAAGAGATGAAACCTGCAACCGTGAATGCGAGCTGGAAGAAGTTGTGGCCCGATATTGTTTACGACGACAAGGGATTTACTTCGTCGTAAATCCAACACTCTGCAATACGGAAATCTGTGCAGTTGGCTGCCATAATTGGAGGTGACTGGTTTGGCGACATGACGACTGAAGACGTCGACGAGTTGTTGGACTGCCATTCCCAGCCCCTAACTGACGCAGACCTCGAAGACCTGACGAAATCGGCAAGTGAGGAAGAGAGTGATACCCAGGAAGAGACCCAAGAAAATGTCGAAGAAACGGGCTTAACATTAGAACAGCTTGCCAAGGCCTGCAACCATGCGAAGGAGTTGAAAGAAATGTTGCAAGAGTGGGACGAGGATATGGTTCGCTCGATGCAATTCTGCAACAAGGTTGATGACATAATGACTCCCTACAAAATGCTCTTGGATCGAAAAAAGAAGCAGCGGCAACAACTTCCGATCACAATGTTCTTCCAGCCTCGCAAAAAAGAGCCAGTTCCTCCTGCTAGTACGCCTTCGGAAGAAATTGAAGTTTCCCAGGAAGAAGTTGAAGAGGTGTCCCAGGAAAAGACACCTCCGTCTGAAGAGACGTAAAATACTATCATTGGCTGCACAGTAGAACACATCATCAGCTTCATCATCATCATTTCTACTGTGCAGCAAATTCATCGCCATCACCATTCAAGTTTTTCTTCAACTTCTTTCGTGGTGAGTACAGTAACAATCTTTATTTTTTACTTTAATATTCTTACTGTACATTCTAAAACTGTATTTGTGCCTGTTTTATAGTTTAGTACTGTACGTACTGTATGCATTAAGTTAAAGGGAAGGTTTTAAAAGTCTACATGTTGTAACCTATCATATTTTTTTTTTTTTAAATTTACATTTACGTACGTAAAACAATCTCTCTCTCTCTCTCTCTCTCTCTCTCTCTCTCTCTCTCTCTCTCTCTCTCTCTCTCTCGTAAATTGTTTTCCTGCTTTGCTACGTACAATACTGTATAATTTATATTTGTAAGGTAACATATTTTGTAAATGCTTTTACTGTAAATACTGTATGTACTGTATCATTATTTATCACTATCATCATGCGCGTTAAATGCCTTGTTTGTTCTGAGCGTGGTTGTTTACTGAGCGTACACGCCGTCGTTTCAGGCGGCGTCATAAAGAAAAACATTTCATTTGGAAGTCCTAAGAAAAATACGTAAACTAAAACATTGGTAATAAACAAATCAACATACAGTACTGTATAATCAATATAATCGATGCAGAAACTAACCTATACATATATGTGTACTGTACACTAAATGAGTTTGTTTCTTCATTATGATCAGAGATGAACGTAAACAAAACATTGGTTGCCATTTTTTATCGTGCTTTTTAGGTGTTTAGGAAACGCATGATATAAAATCGCCTTTAATATTTGTGCCTGTTTTAGTTTAGGGTGCTGTAGTAAATGCATTAAGTGTTCTGTACATTAAAGGGTGGTTTGTTAACAGTACTACGTACAAGGGAAGGTTTTAAAAGTCCGAATATACATGTTAAATAAATAGGTAAATATGCTGTCACTACTTCGCGGATTTTCACCTATCGCGCCCGCGTCTGGAACCTATCTACCGCGATAAACGAGGGTTCACTGTAATTGAATTACACAGGCTGCTTAATAAGGCTATAATAGAGTTTAAGATATGTGCAATGACCAATCTAAGTTTCCAGAACTGGACGTCCAAAATATCTAAGAGGTTATGAATATAAATAGTTGGGACTTTGATTTTGTTTGCACAAATAACATATGACACAAATGTCTAGAGGAGCTTCTGGTGGCAGGTGTCAAGATGAAAACAGTGGGATCAAACGGAAGATATTTAACTGAAATCTGTGACTACGATAGTAGCGGCCACAAACAAAAGCAAATGGGGTTCAAAATAGTTGATTTGAAGAGATCTATTGAACTATTCCTTTCCAATGCTGTACTATAGTATATTAAACTGTTATTTCATACTTGTTTGACATTACAGGGAATTGTTTTCAAATTTCCTCCTACTTTTATGTACTGTATACTGTGTCAGTACAAAATAAGGGTTTTAATTTTTCTTTAAACAATTCAAGGTTTTCCTTTTTCTTTAATCAATAATACAAGATGACAGACAGAACTCCTCTTTATAGTCGAATCACCATAATCTAACCTTTGGTAGACAAAGCATCCCACAAATAACAATAGACATGGCTGAACTCAAAGTCCAGCCACAGCCTACCGGTTATTTCCTACATTAATCCTACTAATGGTCCCCTACTAACTATAATGTGTAGTCAATAATCTACAAATTGTCAAGTAATTTCCATATATGATACAAAGCTCAAAATGACTATTGCATCATCCAATCTAACATCAACAACAATGTCATTCGTTGAGATGGAACTCTGAGAGCAGCTTACTTATTCACTTTCAGTCTTACCTCATCGTGCAGATTAGACGTCTTTTGAAGTCGTGCATCAGCACCATAATGAATAATGAAGCTCACGGTGAAAGCGAACTGTAACGTTAAAACTTTGTTTAGCCAAAACATTGCCCATAATGTTTGTTAAGAACATAGGAATAAAATTAGAGTGGCCTTGTTCCACGGAAGTCTCTCTTGACAGTGTTTACTACGATTCATAGACACCTGTAAACCAGATTTTCATAGATACGTATTACATCGATTATACAACGTTGACAATATTTTCCTATTTCTAAATCGAAAATATTTGGGTACTATTCCGTGTTCATTACTTATAATGTTTCATTTATGGAATAAGTGTGACATAACTCAAGTAAAGACTGCTTTGAAAATATATGATATGAAAAGGCTCTAACATCTAATTAGCCCACCTAGAGATCATTACCTGCATTGATTTTTACTCACGCATCATTTTATGAAACAGTATTCTTGTTGCTAAATTGGGGAAAATTTCCAGTTCCATTCCTTCTCTCGACTATTGAGTTTAATGTGGAAATGTTTTTTTAGTCTTTGTTCCCGATTATCTACACCATCTGCCATGAATGAGTTTTTCTTTAGATTTTTATAACTCTTGTGTATATAACGTCAATTATTGTCTTTATGTTCAAGCACAGTGTATTAAAATAATTAATTCTGTGGGAAAACTCGAATATCTTGTAAGTAGTGGGTTGACCAGGGCACCAGCAATCCGTTGAGATACTACCACTAGAGAGTCCTTTGACTGGCCAGACAATACTACATTGGATCTCTCTCTCTCTCTCTCTCTCTCTCTCTCTCTCTCTCTCTCTCTCTCTCTCTCTCTCTCTCTCTCTCTCTGGTCACGGCACATTTTTCTTTGCCTACAAATACACCGAATAGTCTGGCCTATTCTTACCACATTTTCTTTGTCCCCCATTCACACTGAGATTACCAAAAAACTTTGCTCAAGGGGTTAACTACTGCATTGTAATAGTTCAGTAGCTACTTTCCTCTTGATAAGGGTAGAAGAGACTCTTTAGCTATGGTAAGCAGCTATTCTAGAAGAAGGACTCTCTTTAGTCTTGGGTAGTGTCATAGCCTATGTACCATGATCTTCCACTGTCTTTAGTTAGATTTCTCTTGCTTGAGGGTACACTGAGGGCACTATTCTATGTTACAGCATTTCTTTTCCTATTGATTTTTTAAGTGTTTTGTAGTTTATATATGAAAGATCAAATTCTTAAAATATCATATTTTAATTATTGATTACTTCTCTTGTAGCTAGTTTATTTCTTCATTTCCCTTACTTACTGGGCTATTTTCCCTATTGGAGCCTTGGGCTTATAGTACCCTGCTTTTCTAATGAGGGTTGTAGCTTAACTTGTAATAATAATAATAATAATAATAATAATAATAATAATAATAATAATAATAATAATAATAATAATAAACAAGCAAACTTACTAAATTAGTAGCATATGTTTTAGATGTTGATTTGTTTTCTATATTTATATAAGCTTTCAATTTAGGTTATTTCTATCATTACATGGAAGGCTGCCTTGAAAAAAAAAATAGTTATATATATGTATATATATATAAATAAATATATATATATATATATATATATATATATATATATATATATATATATATATATATATATATATATATATATATTTTTTTTTTTTTTTTTTTTTTTTTGAGGGGAACGTGTGAGAAACGTGCTCCTGGAATACCTCCCTGCAACAGGCAACGCGGATGTGAGCGCAACCACGCCGTCAGGATAACCGGGTTAATAACTTATTACATTAGATGTAGGTCGTAAACCTGCTGTCCAGAGAAAATTACCTCCACATAAAATCTTTGAAATTCTACTTTAGATTTGTCAGTTCTAAATCCATCCATATGCTTATAGAAGCTATTTTGACTCTATCCTGAAGGCTCCATTGAGTGGATAGGTAGGTTAAGTAATTTAAAGACAGTATCACTGAAAGTGGAAAGTAAGCAATAGCGTATCAACTCATTTATATTCTCTAAATTCTGTTAACTGGTTTCAAATCGGAAATGAAGATCAACACACTCAGAGCAAGGAGCAAGAGTGCACCCACATCTATTACATTTACCTTAACTGTTTCAGTTTAACTGAACCTTGTTGTAAATATGTTCAATAATACCAACATATTTAAATTCACTTCAAAGGAACAATCCCCAAATTATCAACAACTTTGATTTTCAGTTCTTAAACAATAAAAATGAATCAATCAATAAAAGTTACAAAAGATACAATTTGCGTTAAATTTATCTAATATCGTTATTTTGTATAATCAAAACGATAATGAATTGGACACCTTACTTTACTTTAAGGACTGCATTTATAGTCCCATACAGCAGGGGAATCCTACTCTCTACAGGACATTCACAGTCATTTTATCGTATACATTCCAAGGTATTCAGCATTTCACACCACACATTGTTCGTTTACTGTCAGGTCCACATTATCAAAGCACATAGAGAACAAGAAAGTCTCCAGTTTCCCATTGAAAGCCTTAATATCTTCATACTTTCAGATATCTAGTGTAAGCTTATTGTATATTCTTGGGGCTGCATAATTAAAGGCTCTAGAGCCTACAGTGGACATATATCTAGGTTCCAATAATTTGAAACCATCTGTAACTATTCTCGTGTGAACACGATTTGTTTGCCGCATAATATGTAGCAATTCTCTTAGATATTTAGGACGTCCAGGTTTGATAACTTGATGGGTTATTGTACACATTTCAAACTAAATGCTCGCTTTAATAGGCAGCCAGTGTAAATCAATTAGTGTAGGAGTGATCCTTTCTCGAGGTGGGACACCTTTTACTAGTTTTGGTCCTCTATTTATTAGGTCTTGTAATTTCTTAAGTTGCACTTTTGGTAAACTGTAGTAAATGAAGTTACAGTAATCAATCCTGGTAATAGGGCAGAGTTTGTTATTTGAGTTCATTTGAATATCATCCAAGTTTTTTGGGCTGTTTTTCTTTCCAACCACCATAAACTAAGTTTTGTTTTCATTTGATTTTAGTTGTTTGATTATAATCCATTCCCTAACACTGTCAAGAATTCGGTTTAGTTTCAGTAGTGTCGTATATATCATCTATAGAGAGGTAGAATTGTGTATTATCTGCAAATAGTTTGAACTTCACTCCATGTCTTTGTAGTATTTTCGACAGACTGATAGTAGGATATAGATCCAGAATAAGATTGGGCCCAGTGCACTCCCCTGAGGTACCCCTCTGTTTCATGGTTCATATGATAAATAAGTTTCCAATTTGCACACAGTAATCTTTTCAACCAAGTAGTCTTTTAAATATTGAAAAGCTTAATTTTCAATACCGATGGACAGTAGATCAGTTAGTAGCAGTTCATGCATAACTATTAAAGGCATCACTAAGATCGAGCAATATTAAAACACATTTGTTTTCATCCATCATTTCCAGCATATCATTTACAACAGAACATATAGCCGTCTCTGTAGAGTATAATTTTCTGTATGCAGACTGGTTTTCTGGTAAAAAATATATTTATTTTAAGTGACGTATTCTAGCACTTTTGAAATAAAGGATAGTAGATTGAAAGTCTCCCCAGGCTATATCAGGTTGTTATCCCTGAAAATCATAATGTTAATGTTCTCAGTTTTGCTTATGAACACATGATTGATCAATTTGGAATGAATAAAACTTTGTGTTATGCTATCAGGCATTTCTATTGCCAGGATGTTTGGTGAAATGTGACTCAGTTTTGTCCTAACTGTCCTGTTTGTCAAGCTGCTGAGGAGTTAAATCAGGCTTGTTCAAAAGCACCACTGAAGTCCATCTTTGCATATCATGTATATTTTGTATGTGTTTGTGAAAAGTTTTGGGTTAATGACTCCCAACTTTTCGATAGGTTGGGAGATTTGTTATATGTGGGTAAATAATTATTATTTTTTATGTTATAAGACCTGTGGAATAGGTTTGTTTTAAAATATTAAATGTTAATGTTAATATTAAAACACTGTAATAAATTTTAAATGAAAAGATATCGTTATGTTCTTGAACTTATTCATGTCGCCAGACAAGATTATTGAGTGACATCGTTTTACTGTGGAGATTCTAGAGTTCTTCATAAACGTTCGTGAAGTGGGTCCCATTATAAATAAAGGATTAAATGCGGGTTTTAAGGAGAGACTAAGACCATCTCTGAGTAAACATCTGCTTTTGTGGAGACATTTCAACGACACCAGCCACGATATTGCTATTTTCCCAATAAATACAACGCTGCTGATATACCAAATAACAAGGAAACCTTGAAAGATCGAATATCACCAAGATCTGTGTTCCTGAGTATCATATCTTTTACACTCGAAACTGTGTTCTGGGATTTTGTTGTTTGACATTTGGAAGTTGCAGATCCTGCCTTCATCCGTATCCTCAAAATCACGGACTAATAAACCCCAGTCCCGTATCAAGTTGTACTTCTGTAAATTATTATAAAAATGGGTGAACTGTGAGTATTTTCTGCATCTTGTTAAATATTGTAAATATCATTACTCCTTAACATAGTCAATCATTAAGGGAATACGACATTAAAGTCGATTTTATATAATCTATGTTTTGATATAGATGACTGTAATAATATCGAAGTTTACCCATAATCTCGGTAGACAACAAACGGAAGGTATATATTAGATAGATTAGTGTCAGGGGGAATAAACCCAATTATGCATAAGCTAAATAAAATAAAATGTAAGTAAAAAAAACAGTGACAAAATTCTTCACATGACCCTAGCTGGTATAATATTCAGGTCTTCTTAAGTACAACATAATTATGAACCCTGCTTGAATCTCGCGAGCGAGACAGTCAAGATTTTGTGTGACCTAGCTACCACCAGTTTAATCCCAGCACCAAGTAAAAACCAAAGGAAGCAGGGTCAGAGATATCTCACCCAATCCTGCGAGCTGTGACTATATCCGCACTAGGACACACACTCCGCAATGTTTCTTGTGGCTAGGTGGTGAACTACTTAAAACAATCCTGTGTTCAACAATTTGTTTTACTGAAGGAGTATGCAATTCCCTTTGCCATATTCACACGTTGTCTACATCTTTTGCAGACTAAAGCAGCACTTACACTGACACAAAAAGGGCACTAATGGCAAATACCAATGAGTCAAAATAGATTTGCTATCCAGCAGGGAACTACATCAGTCTTCTTGCTAGAGAAATATTAGGTCCTTTTACTGGTCATATAGTACAGTAGAGTGCACTGTATTAAATTCCTCTCTGATTACGACTAAATTTTCCTTTACTTACTTATACACCGAGTAGTCTGGCACATTCTTTATATATTCTCCTATTTCCTCAAACACCTGGCAACAAGATAACAGAAAAAAACTTCTTTACTCAAGGGGTTAACTAATGCACTATAAATGTTCAGTGGCTACTTTCCACTTGGTAAGGGCAGAAGAGAGACTCTATCTATGGTAAGCCAGTCTTCTGGAAGGGCACTCCAAAATCAGACCCTCGTTCTTTAGTCTTTGGTAGTGCTATAGCCTCCGTAGTATGTAGGCTACCATGGTTTCCACTGTCCTAAAAAAGTTTTCTCGCTTGAGGGTACACTCACGCACGCTATTCTGTTCACTTTCCTCACTGGATTATCTTGCTGATTGGAGCACTTAATTGGCTAAGAAAGATAAAATTTATCTTAAAAATTTTTAGTTTTACTTTTCCAATATTGGCACTTGAAATAAAAAGTTACTTCTTTCAAGGCCGCTCATGAATGGCAGAAGCAAGGGACAGTGACAGTACTCTAGAGACTGACCATATATCTTTATGATTAGTGTTCAATGCCCCTCTCTACCCAAGCAAGGATCAGGGGGGCCAGGCAATGGCTGCTGATGACTCAGTAGGTAGACCTATAGGCTCCCCCAAATCCCCCATCCTTAGCTCACGAGGATGGTGAAGATCCAGACAATACAAGAAACTCCTGAGTCTGAGCGGGACTAATTTTTATGAGGAACTCGGCAAAAGATCTAATAATGTATAGCAAGGTGAAAAAAATTAATTTGTTTTTAAGATTAGTGTAGTAGAACCTTGAAAAAAAAACAGTCAGTGCAAGCCAGCACAACTCTATGCTGGTCCTAAGTCAGGGGAAATGTTAAGGGTAGACAAGGGCACACACATGTACAAACTGAGAATCAAAACTTTGGAAAATTGGCACCCTGACGAGCCAAGATACAAGAAAATGATAGAAGGCCTCTCTTGTTCTTGATGATAGGGAGTGATTAAATTCTGCTTCTCCTACTGATTGCCATGGCTTTAGAGCTTTGGACTTTCCCTTTGAATTAGGCAGAGCAATTCATAAGTGAAGCTACTCACAGGCCTGGAGTTCGTAGGGTATACAATAACTACCCTGGTGTTGTAACAAATAACATTTGTTCTCTAGTTGGAATACTTTATCATTCCTGTCTCTGATGTGTCATACTCATGCATGATTTATAAAAAAAAAAAAATATCAAGCAGACTGGAATGACATTTTGTGCGATCTTCTTAATTAGAATTGGTCACAATTGTTCAAAAGTGCTGAACCTTTTGTACTTTTAAATGAGAATCGGGTCATTTGATAAGCGTACCCGTTCACGTGAGCTAAAATACTGAGTGAAAGACAAGCCCGGGTTCAATTCCAAGAGACCCCATCTGGGAAGAAATCCCTGGGCAATCTAAACCAACCAACCAACCTGGTTCAATGATGATTGTAGACGTGCTTGTTTGGTGAAGCAGGAGCCCTATCATCTTTGGAATGGTAACAGATAGGATTTGACTTGGAATAACTTTACATTAGGCCTACTCAGCTAAGAGTTGTTGCTCAGAGAGTTTATGCTTCAACTGAAAGGGAATACAATTCAACCATAAAATAAACCCTTTCTGGTACAACCCAGGAAGAAAAGTGGTGGGCTACCCTTACATCTGGACACTTTTGTAGATTCAACAGTTCTTCCTTTACTTAAATCGGATGGCTCTGTCACTCACTGTCCGAAGGAAGAGGCAACACTTTCGACTGATGTGTTTGACAGTAAGCAGAGTAATGAGAAACTTGATCTTCTTCATTCCTGTTTTCCTGAGGCAAAACTACCTAGTTGAGCTTTTTGATCCCGTGAAATTAAAACTCTCTCGATGGCCCTTGATGCTTATGGAGATGTAGACCCAAATGATATTTATGCTTTGTATAAAGACTACTGATTTCTTAGCTCTTATGTTAACTGTTACTTTCTGCAAGTTAGCAAGAAGAGGTTCTTTTAGCACTTATTGGAGAATTGGTGGTGTTACTCCATTATGCAAATGTGTTTGTGGTAGCTCTAGTCCAGCTGATTACCACCCAATTCCGTAACTCCCATATTACCTAAACTTTATGAAAGTCTTTTAGAAAAACTTCTAAGTAGGTATACAGAAGATAATCATCTTTTCCCTAGTTTGCAATTAGTCTTCCGTAAAGGTCTTAGGGCATGTGATGCCCGCCCATGCTGTACAGAAATCCCTTGTTTGTGGTCAGGAAGTTCATATGATTGGCATTAATTTTAGTACTGTCTTTGACCATGTTAATTATGAGACCCTTGTTTTCAAACTCAAATAGTTGAGAATTGGTGGGATTTTTCTTAGCATCATTATTCTTTTAAGCAATAAATTACAGTTGTTGTTGTTCATGGACACCATAATGAGTATAGAAATGTGGTATCTGATGTTCCTTAGAGTAGTGTTCTTGGTCCATTACATTTCCTGCTATATACACAATATGTGATTTAGCCTAGAAAACAAGCTTGTTGCATATGTAGATGATGCTACTCTCTTCCCTTTAATTCGATCTCCTGAATGTAGATCTTGGGCTTGTGGATTCATTAACAGAAACATAGCTAAAATTAAGTAGATGGTGCAAATTATGGGACATGAAGTTGACTCTTAACAAATTCAAAGTATGATTGAAAGCAGGTAAAGTGGCTCCTCTACTTCCAGATCTCATCATTGATAGTTTCTTTAATTCTATAAGACTATTTCAAAATTTCAAGTGTAATTCTTGATAGTAAATTCACTTTTTATAAACACATTCAGTATGTTTCTTTTTCACTTGCACAAAAAATTGGCTTACTGAGAAAATCTTTTAAGATTTTCAGTGATCAATCTATTCTAAAGAAATGTTTTAGTTCATGTTGCCATGTTTTGAGTATTGTTCCCTGTCTGGTCTTCAGTTGCTGAATCACATCTTAATTTGTAGGAAAAGAATTTGCAGTCTACTAAATTTCTAATTCCTGATCTAGATATTAATGTCGGTCACTGCCTTTCAGTTAATTCTTTATGCATGTTTCGTAAGATTTTTCATAACTCTGACCATCCTTTGCATTCAGATCTTCCCAGATAGTAGTATCCTGTTCGTAATACTAGGTATGCAGTTAATTCTTAGTCATGCCTTCATTATAAGGCTCAATACTTCACATTATTCTAGGTTTTATTCCAACTGTGACCAAGTTGTGAAATGGTCTTCCTAATCAGAGTTGAATAGTTGTAACTTCAAAAGGTGAAACTTACAGCAAATGTCTTCACAGTATATGTTGAACAGACTGACAAAATTTTCTCTTTACATTTTTATAGAAGAAAGATCGATTTGAATGTTGTTACTGCTTTTGAAATATTTTATCTAAATGGTTCATTACTTCACTTGAAGTTTATTTATTTCCTTCCCTCGGTCGGATATTTTGCCAGTTCGGGCCTTTGAGTTTATAATTGGACACTTGAACCATCTGATGAAAGCGATGTTGTTTTAAATCAGTGTGCATGCAGCCAAAGTTGAGGCTGTGAATCCTTTGCACATGTGTGATTAGGTTTACTGTCAACCACTTACTTCTCTATCCTTTTTGCCCAGTATTGGTATCAGACTAGCTGCTGGCCATTGGAAAACTTAGATCAGGGTACTCAATTGGTACCTGTTAGCATCTGAATATTCTTGGGTGTGTTACCCAGCTAAAGGGGTATCCTTATGCATCCACTCATGTCAAAGAAATCTCTTCTTCATACCCTGACCCTGTACTGTGAAACATGGAATAAATAAGCACTTGGTTCAGTTTGGTGTATTTACAAAAAGGGGCAAACAACTTTGGATCTAGCCATGCTCGCATTAATATCTAGCTCGGATGAAGATGTTCAATACAATTCTGAAGGTGTTATATTGATATTTTAATATCGTGCAACAGGGAGATGAAGAAAGGCAGTTACCCAATGTTTTTATGGATGGAAATCCCCTTCAAAGCAACACTAATGCCTCCTCTCCTTCCAATCAAGCCAACCACTTCTTTCTACAAGTATATTAAAGTTCAATGTTCTTTTATTTCATATCCATTTATCTATTTTATCAATTACAAATGTTTTTCTTTTTTTGGTGCGTTTTTATATACTGTTCTGTATTTTAATTCTGTAAACTTTATGGAAAAATGGCCCATAATAGGAGCATTCTTGGTTGGGAAATCAATTAATGCTATCTCCATTCATTCTTTAGGGGGAAAGTTAATCTATCATTTAAACTCGAGTTTGGAGCAAATTTATGTTTGATTTCGAGGTGCCAGTTAACTATTAAAGAAAGAAGCTGATATCAATACTGGAATAATAAGTCAATGAATTTCGAATCAATATATGTTAAAAGATCTCATAGGTTAAAAGAAATCAGTTAGTCAGAAATATTTACTTTCTATCATTACACCAGAATAACAATTTGAACTAAAACATACTAAAATAAAGATACTTAAACTTAAAACTATGACGCTATCACAGCAATACAACTAAACCCAACTACTGTCTATTCCAAGTGGTAAGAACAAATCACTATACTGTACTTAAAACTTAAAAGATGATCTACATGCAAGACTGTTCTCTTCTTTTCCTCTCTGAACAACGAACAGTATGGTATCTTAGACATGCAAAAGATCGAGAAAACTAGGAGAGAAAAATATATAGCATTTCTATGATACATGTACAGTATGATTTCTGAAAGGCATTAGTCATTTGTCACATTGAATTATAACCAGAAGAAAAAAAATATATCTATAAACAAAGTACTGTGCTTGAATGACAAGAAAATAACTACTGTATATATAAATATTTTAAAAGCAATATTTGTCCAAACTCTAAATTACAAACTGTACAAATAATACACTCCCCTTATATTCTACATATTTTATACATAGAAAGCAAACCTACTTACATAAACTCAAGGTAGATCCAACTAGTTCTTTGCAATTTATCAAAATTTCTAATTACTTTCTTCATAAAAGTATCTTTGTGGCACATTATTACACTGGCTTTACAATGTAAAAAACAATTTCTAAGGTATGCTTATGCATAACAATTCTTCCAGTACAGTACAAAGAACACTTACATAGAAGTCTGAATACACAGCAAATTGTTGATTTCTTCTTTAATTACAATCCAACAACATAAGAACTCTTGTAAAAAGTACACAGCATCTTACTAAGAACAGCTTTTCTCTTTTCTTGCTTAATATTATTCTTAAGATAGTTTCTGTCGAAGGTACTCATATTACAGTAGTGTGCACCTAGTAGTGTCAATTCACTGCAGCTCGCTTTTTTAAGGACACTGTAATCAGGCTGAGAACATCTAGTGCTGCTACAGGAATCTGGGTACCTGATAAACAAATATGCACTGAGAACCATGGCTCAAGTAATTACATGTATGGGGACAGTTCTTAAATAATACATATTAATAACTGATAAAATTATCATAAATAACTGAGGAAGAACGTAATTATGAAATATGAAATAAAAAAGATACTGCAGATGAAGTATGAGCTAACTTTATACATAGGAAAGGAACAAAGAAAATGGAGTGGGTTTTCTTTTTAACAAAAATCTTGCAGGTAACATAAAAGAATTTCATAATAATATCAACAAAATTGTATGATTATCAAACCAAATAAGAAGCATAAACTGAAAATCACTCAAATGTATGTACCAACATCCAATACAAAGGAAGGAATAGGAACCTTTTATGAAGATCTAGAGATATCTATGAAAAACACAAGACTCAATTTACATTTGTTTTAGGTGATTTCAATGCTAACGTAAGCCAAAGGAAGAGATGAGAATCAACTGTAGGTAAATTTTGGAGTAGGCACAAGAAATGACAGAGGGGACTTGCTTCTAGAATTTGGTGAAAGAAACAATCTTAAAATCATGATCACCTTTATTCATAACAAAGAACATAGAAACTGGGTATGGAGAAGCCTAAATGAAGAAACGAAGAATAAAATAGATTTTATTCTAAGTGAAAAGTTTATTTAGTTAAAGATGTATAAGTGTTAAACAAGTTAAAATCAAGCGACCATAGAATGGCGAAAATTAACTTTGTCTAGTTCTAAGGAAAGAAAGAAAAACCAAAGTTTAATTAAGAATATAAACACTTTTGTAATCAAAGAAAAATCTGCTGAGTTTAGTTTAGCAATAAAAAATCGGTACTCCCACCTACATGATGAAATGGAAGCAAGCAACTTAGAAATGAGTAATTTAACAAAATTCGTATTTGAATCAGCTCAAGAAATGGGTGGAAAAGTTCATAAACAAGGTCAAGGAAAACTATCAGAAAAGACCACAACCCTAAAGAAGAAAAGATTGGAATTAGGGGTAAATTTCAAGAGATTTAATAGAATTAGCATAACTATCCAAAGCAATAAACAAACTAAAAACCCAAGACATTTGTTAACATAATCAAACCAAAATTGAGGAAACACTAAAGAAAGGAAAAACATCAAATTAATGAAAAGAAGACTTGGAAAAGGATGCTAACAGATGTTTGCTTTAAAGGATGAAAATTGAAATATTATCAACAAAGGAAATGGAGCGATGAAAATTGCAGAGGATTTCAATATAATGCTATACAATAGTGATAAAAGGAATGACTTTGCCAATATAAATAATGAAACACTTGAGCCGGTACCAAACATGAAGTACGAGAAGTAAAGAAAGCATTAAAAGGATGAAAAGATGCAAAGCAGCAGGAGAAGATGGCCTAACAATTGATAAAATAATAGATGGTGGAGATTTAATAGTAGTAAAACTCCCTGAACTTTAAACAAAATGTCTGCAAAAATACTCTATACTTACAGCTTGGAAAAATGTTATCATTATTCTAATTCACAAAGAGGAGACACAAAAGACCTGAAAAATTACTGTCCAATAAGTTTACTCTTAGTATTGGACAAAATATTTACAAAGGTAATATTAGGTCGAATAGAAAGACAGCTAGATTCTAGTCAACAAAGACATCAGGCAGGCTTTAGAAGCGGGTATTCAACAATTGACCTGCTTATGGAAAAATCAACAGAGTTTGGCAAACCACTATTTATGGTATTTATAAACAGATAAAGCTTTTGATTCTGTCAAAATTTCAGCAGTAATGAAAGCCCTTGAAAGACAAGGAATAGATGAATCTTAGGTTATAACTTGGAACACTTGAAGATATTTATATGGGACGTACAACAATCCTAAAACTACATAAAAATAGTGAAAAAAAATCTGATTGAGAAAGGAGTTAGATAGGAAGACCTCATCTCTCCCAAATTATTCAGTGTGCCTATAAGAGGTTTTGGAGAATTTAGATTGGGAAAATGTACGAATTAACATTAATGGCGAATACCTTAACAACTTAAGGCTTACAGATGACATAGTTTTATTTAGTTAATCATTGGAGGCATTGCAAAAGATAATAGATTTGAATAGAGAAAGCAGAAGTATAGGACTGAAAATGAATGAGAGTAAATTTAGATAATGCTCAATGAAACTACAAAGAGACAACAAATAAGGGTATGGATGAACCTTTACCAATTGTTAATGAATACATGTACTTAGGACAGACAGTGAATGTTTCCCCATGACATGAGACCGAAAAAAAAGTTAAGCATGAGATGTAGTATTTAATCAGATGGTTCTACTAGCATTAATTTATGCATCAGAAACTTGGAGCCTTACTAAAGCCTGAGTTACAACTCAAAGAGCAATGGAAAGAATAATGATAGGAATAATACTAAATGACAGAAAAAAGAGAAACATGAATTCGAGACCAAATTTAAGTAGAGGACATTCTAATAACATGTAAGAAAACGAAATGGACAGGGGTGGGATATATAATGAGAATGACATTTAATAGGCATTAAAAATAACAGAATGGATCCGTAGAGATTGCAGACGAAGCAGGGGAGGAAGAGGAAATGATGGATTGATGAGCTGAGAAAATTTGTGGGTACAGACTGGCATAGAAAGGCCATAAATAGACGTGTGTGGAAGGACGTGTCTTAGGCTTTTGCCTAGGAAGTATATCTTAGCAATCTATGTTTGCCAACGGTTTTATATATATATATATATATATATATATATCATATCATATACTATATATATATATATATATATATATATATATATATATATATATATATATATATAAGGAAATTTTTACATAAAAGAATATATAATTATTGAAGACATTGATTTGTTGTTAAGGGAAGCAATTATCCTATACTGTTTCATATTTCTATGTATCTGGGCAGATTAATGCATAATATCAACCATATTCACATAATACTACAACAAATGTAACAAAACCCACTCTTTTAATATGTTTACTTGACGCAACTGAATAATGAATACCTCTAAGTGCCCTTACATTTATTCAATACATTACGGTTATAAGTTACTGTTTAAAAATGGCATTTTTTTTTTGAGACGGAAAGAAAAAGAATGAGAATATATTACCTGGTCCAAATATAGCTGCAGTACCACATTCTTTTAAAAATTCATAATCCTGAGGTGGAATAACTCCTCCAGCAATGACCAAAATGTCTGGGCGTCCAAGGTCATTCAAGGCTTTAATGAGTTCAGGAACTAATGTTCGATGTCCTACAAAAGTGTGAGGAAAAAATCTTTAATAAATAATAATATTTTTCCATGGTGACTAAACAAGTCAAGGATATAAATATTAGTTCTCGAAAACTTGTATGCAATACTTGAAAGCAATGTGATAACAAATTCATATGAATATCAATCCATGCCAATTACCAGCATTTTCATTCATATTCCGGTGAAAAATAGAGAGTAATTAATGTCATCTTGTTATGTAAATTTCTTATGACGGCTATGACTCAAACGTTCCATATACTCTATACCAGCAAGATCACACTATTGCCGGTGTAATTACTTTGATAGAACTGGTTTTTCAGTGTTTATTAATTTCTCATTCAGAAGAATTACTCTTTATTTTGTATGAAATGGGGTCTCTGATGGTACTATTGATACTGACTCTTGTAAATTGTAGAATGACTGTAATATTCTACTTTAAAGTGATGCACCATTATTTTAGAAATTATTATACTGTACTGTATACAATACAGTATCTGTATTTTTCTATTTATCAATAAGCTCTATCTTCCCGACTTTCATTGCAGTTTATGTAGATTGGTATCATTTCTCAATTTGTTTTTAATTTGCTACCACCTTTGCTCTGATTTACAGATTTACATTCTGTAGAGATTTAACCAAGAAAGAACTAACGGCTGGGAAAAGAATATAGCAGTATTCTAAATTCTAAAGAAACGGTTTAATGAAAATTATACTAATTTAGACAAAACTTTGGTATTTGCAAACAGATTCAAAATCCTTCAAAAGATTTATGTGGAAGTCTCTTTACCCTTGATGATAAAGGTACAGATAATAAAAATGAACTTATAAAATTTGTATTATCATTCTACGTAATAACAAAACAGCTGAATTTAATCAATGTTTGGAAACAATTAACATGGTTCCAAATCTATCACCTCTTTATTATCCTAATCAGCTGAGAAAACTTCTGCTACCATGCCGTAGTAAATAGTATACGATAGTTTCCTAATTACTTGAAGTTTTAACATTCGTCTTTCAATCACATAGGAGAGATGACAAATAAATGACCCTTGCAATGCAACAGATTTGCAATATCGAAAATTTTGGTTGCAGAAAATAAGGAAAAATTATGGACCAACAACGTTAAAGCAACATCTCTCTGGATGATACAATTGAAAAATCTTATGCATGATCAAATTAAAAACAACCAGATTCAATATTTCCCATCTTATACAACGTAGAAAACAGAAACTTAACATTTCATATATAAAAAAGGAAATGAAAACTAATATCCTTAAAATTGAAATAAGACTTACCAGCGGCTAGTGAAGAGGCCCCAACAACATGAACGTCTGCATCTACAGCTTGTTGAGCAACTTCAGCTGGAGTCTGGAAAAGAAAATTTTAACTTCATCTTGATTGCTCTTGAAAAATAACTTCAGATGCAAAAATTCCTAAGATACCGTAAATTTGATGAACCCCAAGGTCACAGTGACTTTAACGCATGTTCACACTATCAGAATAAAGAAATAGAAATTGTGTTAAATAATCTTGTTTTTCGTTAAAAAAAAATTGCTTCACCTTTGTTCTTATGATATATCACATGCTGTCCCTCATGAATTTCAATAAATATATTTAAATACCCATGTTATCTTCATTATCGAGTTAGATAACAAACACAGAGTAAACATCCAGATAATTATTTCAGAAAGATTTTCCGAGATAAAGGTGAGGCTTTCACAAATCCCACTAGGGTTATCTAAAGGGTAAAATTTAAACACGTCACTTTATTTATGGATGCATTATGCTGAAAAAATCCACGATGTTACCACCTATTTGTGCTTACACTACTTAAAAGTAATCCCTCACCCTATCGTGATTCACCTATCGCTCCCTCAGAATCCTGTGGATTTATAAATATATTGTGTAACTCTATATCAATGGCTCTTCTTTATGTCACGGGTTTCTGAGGGTACTTAAGTTTAATATTTTTCACATTCTAATTGATTTTTTAATAGCAATTCTTTGGGCTTATAAAAGCTTAATTACTGTATTATATATATATATATATATATATATATATATATATATATATATATATATATATATATATATATATGTCTTTTTTTCATCATTCTCTCTAACACATCCCAATTACACACTCTTCCACGTTATCCCTACATTAAGGGGTTGGTTGCCTAATGCACCCTTTCCAACACCTGTCAAAAGCACCCTATTCCAGAAAACCTTTTCTTACCATATCATCCTTCAAGTTATCTTTCCAGACCAACTTCCACATTTTTTAAAATTTCGGATGTCAATACAGTATATATATATATATATATATATATATATATATATATATATATATATATATATATATATATATATATATATATATATATTTAGCCTTCATCATTAAACTCGGAATTAGAATACCTAATTCTAAATACTTCACAGTCTGTCGAAATAGTAATTCTGCTCTGTCTGTACAGTACAAAATTTCAGTTAGCCTTCTCAAAAACAGTTTGTTTGTAGCATTCCCGCCTCACAATCCAAATGCGAGATTGTATTACTGAAAATATTTATATCGTAGAATAACCTACGGTACTCTAAACAGAGATCAACTTTGTTAAATTTGTGATTTTTGTCCCTTGGGAATGCGGCAAAATGTAGACAAAATAATACCATATAATACGGACACAAAATCTTTCAAGTTTTCTATTCAGATGGGGCCTAAGACCCACCTGATGTATGTGACAGGAACAAATAGTTAAATGACACGACTATCTAGTGTTTGGCCAACCAGATCTGTGACTGACAGTTAAACAAAGGGGGTTGATTTTACACGAGGACGAATATTTTGACAAACCGTGCACAAGCATATTGCACAACAGAATAACAGGTCTTCTAGTTAAACATTCAATTTGAGAGTTAAGGATTAGGCTAAAGTATTAAAATTTAACCATGGGATAGTGAATGACCGATTTTCAGATTATGAAAATAATACAAACACGAGCATAACATTGTTAATTTTGCAAGACTACAGCACTGTTCAACACGTGCAGGGAATGCTAAACAAATTCAGAAAACGTTCAAGTGTTTACATATAATGGAATGCTAAATGGAACAAATAGTAGAGCCTGAAGAGGGAACCATTCGAACCAATCATTCTAGGTAAACAATAGAAAAGGGGATGATTGGAGTTTAATTGTGAATAGAGAACATCGAGCATGCCAATCACACGTAATTTATTATACACAATTTGAAATGAGGTAGGAAAATGAAATGAAACCAGTCTGTTCATGACCAGGCGAACATTTCGGAAGTGTGTCTCGTCTAAAACCGTTTAGAGCGAGCATCTTGATTATGCTATTGAACGAAGCCAAGGTGGCGTAGAAGTTTCATGCCAACCCTGTCAAATATCTACCCACCCTCTACCGCTACTAAACATAAGACGAACACCATTCTTGCCGTTAAGAAGTCATTTGCGTTAACGCATAGTCTTAAAAAGAATACTAAAAATTACAATGACGTTACGATGAATAAAAATAACACCAGAGGGATAGATGTCAAATGTTTAGTTGGTAATTCCGATTAAGATTGGGAACTGCATTGTTATGTGATCAAACAACTACCTCTTCTATACCAATTTTAAGGTAAAACTGAGGAAAACAAATATGTCAAACCACTAGGCCTAAGCTGTCAATTGAAGAAACGTCACTGAAATAGACATTAGATGTCTGTCGTCAAAAAACCTGGCACTTCTCCCAAACAAAAGGTACGAGTCGTGATCTGCCTTGCAACCTAGGCTAGGCTAAAACATAGCTTCGAGTAGCAATAAAATAGCTGTATTATTGCGGCAAAATAATTAATTTGACTGATCTTTATAAAGAATAAGGAAATACTGTAGGTTGTATAAGGATCCCATAATTCCTTATCATTAATATCGTGCTGCAGTTTAATTCTAGTCAAATTAAATAGGGTTGGTAACATTCTGGTCAATGGTAGAATGTAGCATGACAGGATAACCATTAAATCCTAATTTTAATACCTATACAACTGTACTATTCTATAGAGATGATGTTTATGATTTCCTTAATTCCTCAAGCCAAGACTATCTGCAATAACAGTATCAGACTCAATATTTTAGTGAAATAAAAAGGAATTGGGGGTGTATGTATGAAAGTGGCCACTTGTATTATGGTTACTTCTAACCTAGAATACATCAGTGTAAGGGGGGTCGCAGGGAGGCATAAGCCCCCCCCCCCATTAGGTAAGGCCACGGCTTGTAGGTTATGTTTGGGGGGGGGAAAGTTTAGATTAGTTGATGTTCATTTTTAATCCCCACGGGACGAACTGGCCACTGATATACAAAGGCTCCACGAATTGCCTACCCAAATTAACATTAAATAAAATGAAGTTCACACATTCATATAAGAACTACTATGATTCATATGTGCAAATTGTGCCAATTATAAAGATTGGTAAAAACAATAGTATTGGACAACCTAACCTTATCTAGGGTTCCACGTGCTGCCTCCCAAAGGTTGTGAAGGTGATGGAGCAAATTGCACCAAATTGGTCTGATTTAGAGCATTGACTTTCAATCAGGCCCTATGAAGGTTTAAATGATTTGGAGTCCTTAGGATGATCATTCCATAGTAAGTTAGGAAGTAGTCATCACCATTACTTGTAGATTGAAAGTGTACATACAGATAATTATTTCAAATACTTTTACATTACAGCAACTTAATGGTTTTAGCACTTAGGATTTAAATGCAATACAGTAATCTTTCGGCTATCATGGATGTAACGTTCCAATCCATCCCCTGATATGTGAAAAAAGGCAAAGTATACTTCATATAATTTTTGTTGGGTAAATATATGATACTTTAATTTCTAGCCAAATACAAGAACCATATAATTTTCCTACTCGTTATCTTGTGTTCTATGCATTTCTGACCTTGATTAATGGGGGAAAACCACCTGTTCATGAGTTTTAGTACCCCCTTATATAAATACGATTATGGGAGACACCAGTGGGAAACTGGGGTTTTTTGGGTGGGGAAATGTCATAAACGAGTGATTTACAGCAATAATAATGGTCAGAAACACAAAATAAGGACTAGATAACCAGTTGGAAAATTATATTGTTCATTTAAGTGGTTGAAAACAGGCCAAACATGATCATTTAACACTTTTGAGATTTGTAAAAGGGTACAGAACCTGACAAACCCACCTAACCTAACCTAGTAGTTCCCAGGTCATTTGGACCCCCCTTCCCAGGTCACAACCACTAGCTGGAAGCAAGCACCTAGTCACATCCGCTAGCCGATCCACCCCTTCCAGGTCACAAAAAAGTAAATCGCAAATAAATCCTCAAGTTACGATAACGTAAATCACAAATAAATCCTTACATTATGTAAAAGTAAATCACAAATAAATCCTTACATTATAAGTGTGCGGTGATCTTTGTATTTCTTAAATTCAGGGAATCCACAATGGCATCGTTTCCTAGAGGCTAGTTTCATCCATACTGAAAACTTGTTAATGCAAATACCCCTCTTCCTTGATAATGGTCAGGAACGTTTTGTTCACATATTCCTCAGTGGCGGGTTTGTAGGCAAAGGCAGCTTCATACAGGGACACACTCTCAAGGTTGAACCTCCTTTGAAATTTAACTAACTAGACCTTGCACCACCATCCACAAACTTACTGCTCAGCAGCCTGGCTTTCTCGTGTATGGCCTTGGTATCCTATTCAATGTTGTTCTTCCTACCGTCACATCCAATGAAGATGTATTACTCCATCATTACAAAGGCCTTATTTTGAGAAGTTACCACCTTTTTCCCTGTGTCGTTAAAAGGGACATTGATGTCGTACTTATATTCTTTTCGTCCTTGATATAGCTGACAGTAGATTCACTGTTGGCACATTGGCGACCCATGTCCATATGGCTTCTCCCATCCTTAAGCAGGTTGAAAAGTTTCATTTTCACTGCTATAGTAAGCATCTTCCTGTGGTGCTTGGGTTCACTGCCATAATTCTTAGAAGGTGCAGGACGTTTGACTGACATCGTAGGGCTTGAAAGCAATTAATAATTTTTCACAAAAGTGCACAAAACACCAAACATTACTGATAAAGATGCACAATGATGGCATGTCCTGTACTTATACATGGAGTGAAGCAAACATTGTGGGGCACTGAATGCTGCTGTTGGGTGAGGAGTGATCCAACAGTCACTAGCCCAGTCAGCACCCAGGATAATGAAATGCATGCTCTGACTGGTCTTATATCCTCTGTCAGCCAATAGTTTGCCATGTATGAAATCATCTAGACAAACTAGGCTACACACTAGTTTTGTTTTCCATACAGCTGCATGACTCTTTATATTCAACAATGGCAAACTACAGGTATTCTTTTAATGTATTTCAAGTAATGGATTATATACTGAAATACTGTACTGTAAAAATTTTTTTTGTAATTTACTGAACTGTATTAATTTTTAGGTTCAAAAATTTTTACCACAGAAATAATTAGAATTTAAAAATATTTAACTACATATTGGTTTGCAAAACCTGCAATACGGTAAATTGAAGAGTCCATGATATGGAATTACTGTACTTATAAAGTAAACAATCTGCGATATACTGAGGGTGATATACGTGAACCGCAATATGACAAGGAATTACTTTGTATGTACTGTATTGGTATTGTTGAATGTAAATGAATCACAATTCATCAGATTTTTTTTAATACAGTAGTTTATAGTTTAACTATAAAGGTTGCATAGCAAAACATTCAGTGTTTTACTGAACACTAGGTAGGAAGGAAAGGTATACAGGAGCTGAAAATAACTATGTATTTAATTTTACCAAAGATACAATATCTTAATGGATTTAAATACAGTAGAACCTCTACATACGAATTTAATCCGTTCCAGAACCAACTTCGGATGTAGAAAATGTTCGGATGTCGAAACGAATTTTCCCATAAGAATACATGGTAACTCATTTAATTCGTTCCTCAGCCTATAAACCCATAATAAATCCTTAATAAATGGCTACACATAATTACACATAACAATAACATAACTGCATAATATGAAAGAAGCATGTAAAAAAGATAATTATAAAGAAATAATGAATAAAAAATGTGTTTTATTGCCACTTTACCTTAGAGACAGGCCAACCCAGGTGTAGGATTTGCTACCCAGGAGGAGACGGACGATCGGCGAGAAGGTAGACATGGTGTTAACATGTTCTTTAAATAAATACTCTCTCTCTCTCTCTCTCTCTCTCTCTTGTTCTTCTTCACTGTTAGTGTTAGAGACGTCTATTAATTTTTTTTTCTGAGAGAGAGAGAGAGAGAGAGAGAGAGAGAGAGAGAGAGAGAGAGAGAGAGAGAGAGAGAGAGAGAGAGAGATTAAACAAAAATGAGATTAAACAAAAATGTGTTGTGTACATATGATTTTTACCAGTGTTAACGAGTTGAAAGACAGTTAAATGTAACTAAAAAAACAATATCAGCGAATCTGAATTCCTTTATTAACTAAAACAAATATTGATACAAACACACTCGTGTGCGTATTTGCAAACACACACACGCACAAGGAGACACGATCGGTGAGGAGGTAGAGATGGTGACTGATAACATACTGTAACTTACACTACGGAAATTTTAATCTAACTAAGCTTATTCATTCTTTTATTTTATTTTTATATTTCATATTTTTCACATTTTTTTCTTTTGATTTTTTATTTTCATCACTTTCAGTGACGAGTTACGGTATGTTATCCCAGTCACCATCTCTACCTCCTCCCTGACCGTCTCTCTTACTGCGTAGCAAAATTCTTGCACCTGTGTGTGTGTGTTTGTGCATACGCACACGAGTGTTTGAATCAATATTTGTTTTAGTTAATAAAGAAATTCAGATTAGCTGTTATTACTTTCTTAGTTTCATCTAATTGTTTCTCAACTCGTTGACGCAGTTAAAAATCATATGTAGGCCTACTCTAAACACATTTTGGTTTAATCTCTCTCTCTCTCTCTCTCTCTCTCTCTCTCTCTCTCTCTCTCTCTCTCGGAAAAAAAATAATAGACGTAGACGTATCTAACACTACAACAGCGAAGAAGAACGAGAGAGAGATTTTATTTAAAGAACATGTTAATGCTATGTTTAGAGAGAAACAGAAAAAGAGAGAAGTCTTATTTAAAAGAGCTTGTTAATGCTATCTTGGTTTTCTTTGCTTCACATTTTTTTCTTTCTGTTCATTCTCACAAATGATCATTGCCAACAATCCCTTTGTCCTTTATCCCTATCAATAAAAGGCGCTCTATCTCTTCCAGGGTATTGCTACGATGTCTTGTAATAATGGTGATCCCCTTCGATGGTTATTTGCTTTAATGGCTGCCTTCAGCTTGATGATCCCCGAGATCATAGGCCTATTCCGGCCATATTGTTTAGTCATACAGTATCACTCACATGCATACTGCTCTCATGTTTTTCTATAATTTCTTGCTTCAATTCTAATGAAAGAACTGCCTTCTTCCTGTACTGAAACTTAGCTTCTTAGGCACCATGATTATAGGTAAAATCACAAAGGAAATGTGAGAAAAGGAAGAAAATAAGCACTGTTAATAACAGACCAAACAGAGGACAACCACATGATACACACAAGAACAGAGAACTGAGCACTCGTCACTCAATGGCGTAATGTTTACTTCGTGTGTCGAAATAAAATTCGGGTGTAGAGTCAAAAATTTGCTCGAATTTTACTTCGGATGTTGGAAAATTCGGATGTAGATACGTTCGGATGTAGAGGTTCCACTGTATGCTGAATCTACTAAATGATACATGAGGAGATCATGCTGAACAAATAATTGGGGACATAAAACGTTCATGTGCTTTGTTCCTACGCGAATACAAACCCCCGTTCTTTACGAAGGAAAATGAAAACTGCAAAACTGAAATAGGGGTATAAAACTTTCAATGAGGTGTAAACAGTAGTTTGGGTTGTTACCAGTGGGTAGCAGAGAAGAACCTTATCCCCACTTACTCACAATTAACCCTCTGATTTTAGCCATGGTTGAGAGCGGAGGTATGGATGCATCTCTTCCACGCTCAGGAGTAAAGTGTTGGGCTAAAATTAAAACCTATTTTGCTTCTACAGGTGGGAAAATTACATGTGCTTAGTGAAAATGCACGGTACGAGTGCTCGCCCAGGTGTTGCGGACCGCTCATGTCCAAAGTGGAGATTGATCCTCACTGGCTTTGTCCTGTGGCAGAGGACGCTCTTGCACACGGGCTTCTGAATGCGATAAGTGTGGGAGTAGCCATCCTCCCAGTGGGTGTGGTGTAGCAAGAAGAGGAAGAAGTCTAAAAGGGATTTTTCATCTTCGGGATCTTTCCAGTGTTGAAGGGGTTTCGACTCCTCTCCCTCTTGCCTAGTGGCCCTTTAATGCTTTTGCCTCTTCCCATGGGGAATACTCCGGACAAGACGCAGTGGCCTTCTTTGGGGCTTATGTGTTCCCCATCGAAAGATAGGCTTGGTTAGGTGTAGGGGGGGGGGGAAACAGCAGGAGAGAGTTTCTGCTCCTGCGAGGGATGGCTTCGGCTCATCCCCTTCTAGAGTTGACTGGAAAGTCCTTTCTGCTTGGTCTTGTGCTCCCAAGACCTACCAACTGTGCTGCAGGTTCTCTCCCATCTGAGGATATGTGGCGTGACTAGCGAGAATGTCCCAGCACACTCTCCCTGCGGGAGGAACTCTAGCTCTTTGAAGCCACTATTACTGCACGAGACTGAGTCTCCAGTGTGCACAGGGATCTGTGGTTGTGCACCAGGTGCAATCTCCGATCCGCTCACCAGGCTAGGTTGAAAGCTCCACCACTTGCCACTAGTGAGCGCTACCATCTCAACCTCGATGGCTCGCTCTTAATTGCAGAGTAGCCTGCTTCACCTGTTGGGGTAGAGGCTCGCACTTGTGGCACCAAGAAGGGCTCCTACTGCAGCAATTTTTTTATGGTTGATTCTGCTACCAAGCCAGCATTATGCGAGGCAGCGGGATTTTCAGTTCTGAAAATATCCACCACTATTCCAGAGGAAGAGACTGTGTTGGTACAGGCTCCTCAGATCCAAGGCTGTAACTTGGCAGCAAATTTCTGGTGCCAGCTCCCAGGCGTCCTCCAGCTGAACACGTTTCTAGGTTGCAGCAATACCGGGAAATGGTAACAGCCAAACTCAAGACATCAGGTATAGGCCCTTCAAGGGAGGAACTGAGCATTCTTCCCATTCAAATTGGATGTGAGGCGATGCAAGCCTAAGAGGCAAGTAACACCACTTCCAGAAGACACTCTATCAGAGGACTTATATGGAAATGAGGTCTCCAAAAGAAGATCTCTTACATTGAGCATTATAGGCTGTCACTGATTAAATAGATTTACACCACACCTTCCATTACTGATCCACCTAAGGAGCAAGAACCAATAGAGGCTTCCGTTAAGTTCCAAAAAGCAATGGGCTCTAAAGGAAACTTCCAGCATTCTGGACTTTTCACAAGCAAGGCTTGTGAAAGGAAGAATGCAGCCTTGCTTCTGAAACAAGGACCCACCTCAAGACTGTCCTGGTGCGGCTTTGGAGTGGAAGATAATTTGCATAATGATTCTGACTTGTTTGTGGGGCATTTTCCACACCAGCTAGCCCCTAAGGCTTCCGACATGGAAGAAGGCGAGTTGGAGTAGACTTTCTTGCAGGTTCATTCTGTATCAGGAACAAATGGTCACAGCGAGGCCCCTCACTCATCTTCTATGGGAGCAATGCGGCAACAGACCTGTTATTCCGGGCTCCAAGATCCAACAAACCTTGCCTGGAGCTGCCGTGGTCCATCTTGGCAGCAGAGTCCATAACAAAGTCAATTTGAAGATTTCTACGAGAAATTACTTCTTTAGGGCCAGGAAGTCATTGAAATTACTCCCTCTACTGTTTATGAGAGAGAAGACGTGCTGTGTTCAGGAGCACTTCCCTTCTCCCCTGCCTTAAGATCTGACAGTTTAAGCCTGGGCCCATTCCAATGGCATTTGGCATCTCCAATATCTGGACAATTGCCTGATACTGACAGACTTGGTAGAGACCCTTCTCCTTCACCCAGACAGACTTCTCAAGTTTTGCTTCGATCAGGGAATTGTGGTAAACTGGGAGAAGTCGAACCTCAAGCCCAAACAAAATCCGGTATACCTGGGTATGCAGATAAATATCTTATTTGGAAAGGTTTTCTGTCGCAGGATTGAATCATAAGATTCAACGAAGGGGTGCGAACATTTTTAAAGTGAGACTCTTCTGGCACATCAGTGGCAGCATCTGCTGGATCACCTGGTTCCAAACAGTCGCCTTGACATACGCTTATTTCAGTGGCAGCAGAAGACCTGTTGGTCTCAGAGTAGGGCTTCTCCCATAATGTTGATTCTGTTAGGGGAAGAGCAGAAGAAAGATTTGAGTTGGTAACAACATAACCATACCTTAACAAACAAGGAGGTACTATTTCATGGCAACTTTGTTCAAGTGTAAATACAGTTTGCTCCATCGTGAAAACAAAGCTTCTATCCCTCAGCATAAGAGATATTTCGGAACAACCTGGAATGGTTGTTGAATCATCGAGAAAGTGGTTACTGTTACTGTTAGGCAATTTGCTCCTACTCTTATTCAAGCCTTTCGTTCTTTAAAATTTGAAATGTCTTCAGTGGAGCTGGAGCACCCCTTGAAATCATTACTGAAGTAGTTAACAACAGGTGGTGAGCTTGGGCAAGTAGCCCCAGCCAACAGCCTGTCAAAGGCACTTGACTTTTGTCTTCGGGAACAAACGAGTACAGACGTACTGTTGCGACTTCAAGGGCTTTGATTTTTACTTTTGCATAAGTGAATGGCGATGTTGGATTCGTTGATCATAGATATGAATACACAAAAATTTTTTAATTGCTGGGGAAAAGAGTAGCCACTGCTTGTAGATCCACACTATCCTTGCACTTCTCATGGGGGGCATGATTGTTCACAATCATCCCTTTATGCCAGGTGCAGATCATGGCCTCGCCTTCGGTTTGGATTTAACTTCATCCCTCATAATTTTTACCTTGTACTAATTTTAGTGATATGAGACTGCAACTGTATGTCTACACTCATGTGGCAGGATTAATACAAAGAAAATAACTATCTGCATTAACAAGTACTTTGGCTACTAACAATGTCTTGTGGACATAATGCAAAATAAATAAGGATCCACAGAATCATACTTGCAATGCTTCCAGGACAGATTTTGTTCATTCGTCGGCTAAGTCTGTTCGATAATTCCTTTATTCTATTAGATGAAAATATGATTAAGTCCTAAGGACTTACTGTTTTAATATTTTGACCATCCACATAAAATTACTTTAAATATGTCTTGGATAGATAATTTTCTTCAAAAGGTTAAATCTGCTTCAATAAATCAAAGAGTTTTGTTCTGCCTTGAAGTTCTTTTAGTTATACTGCTTACTTATACATTACAATGTCCTTACCAACTCATGCTCAAAATACTGCCATCAATTTGAGGGCCTTTTCCTGGGTTTAATTTCTTTCCTGACAAGTTACTTTTGTTTCATTAATAACTTTTTCCTATAATTTACTAAAGTATCTTTTCTTGTGTTGAAAATTTTATTTTAAGGGTACAGTTCTCAAGTTTGCTCAAGAATTTTTCTTTAATCAAAATAAATATCTTTGAAATTATTAAATATAATAACCTAAAATAACTGGAATCTCAGTCTACTCCCAAATGATTATGCATAATAAATATCATACAATAGACTTGTTCATTTCAATCTAAATGTTAGAGTAATTTGTGCTGCTACAGGAGGAACTTTGGGACAAGTTATGTAAATGATAATTAAATTTTATATATTAACAAAGTGTGACATAAGGTCATTACCTAAATTTCAGATAAAAAAAATTTTCTTTTGCAGATCATGTATAATATACTTTGAAAAATGGAAGAGCAGGAGTTTGATGAGATTCTAACCTATTTAGCCCGGAGTAAATATCCAGAGAATATCAATACAAGGGACTTGAGAAGCAATTGGCGCAAGAAATGTCGTTCTTTCACACACTGCAAAAACAAGCTGTACTACAATCACAAAAGATATGGACCCTTATTGGTGGTCAAAGGTGTTAAAAGTAAGAAGAAAATAATAGAATCAAATCATATCCAATCAGATGACCATCACAACGGTATCAATAAAACGTAAGTAGTCATAACTGGCATGTGATTTGTGTGTCACTAATGTAAGTTTTACTTTAATTTTCTAGTTATAAAATCTTTTAAGACAGTCCACAGAAAACAATGTTTCTCTAGATTGATGCTTTATTGCTTGTATTTCAGAATGGCTAATGTATTAGAAAATTATTAATGTATGTCAAATAAGAGAGAAAAGGAGATAATGTGTCCATATAATTTTAAATGCTCTATTTCTCATTTTCTATTATTGCAGATGTATTAGTGAAACATGTTGATACAGTAATTGCAGAATGGAGAATTTGCAGTAATTTTCTCCCTAAATGCAAAATTAAGTGGCTTATAGTCTTCATAGATTTAGAATGGGTCACTGGAGAGGAGGCTGATGTCCAGAAAATTTAAGTCCTTGATTAGCTATCTAGCTAAGTACTCCTTTTACTACATTGTTATGTAAAGCAGAAGTGCTAGTTGTTCTTCCCAATTTTGAATTTTGGATAATATTTAGTTACCATTGACCTAGAGCTTACTTCAGCTATTGAACACCATCTACTATTACCATTAATCCAGGAAGCTGGAATGATAGTATGATGTTAGGATGTCTTACTTATAGTGGTGGTTTACTTTTTACCCACAATGATGATTTGGTATTACATAATCTATATTCTTTTAGGATTAATATTTCAATAGCAAACTTCTATTACTTCATGTGCTGAAGCCTTTGAAATTAATGTATGCTATTAATTTTGCAGAACAGTAGTATCCTGTACATATTCAGTTATTATCATTAGGTAGTTTCACCAGACAATATTAACTGATTATGTGCTCTGCTGTTATACAAATATTCACTTGATACATCTTACTTCTAACTGTATAAACAAAGGAGCCAGCATAAAAACATATGTAAAAATAATGGTATATTCAGTTGTGTTGAGGTATCACTCTATCCAGTACCAGAAGTCTTTTATTCCCTACACTGTAGGGCTGTTGACGTCTTTATAGGACTGTTATGGATATTGATATTGGTAAGTTTTAGTGTGTGTAAATATATTAAAATAATGTGCATCATTTCTTTGACAATTTTTCCTTTCACCCATATTGACATGCATGTGAAAGGAATTCTCTCAAATCCCTTGTCTTGTGAACATCCTGTCTGTTTAAGGTCTTTAGCTATACTGAACTGTTTTTCCATGATTCCCTAAGAGTATTATTTTCCTGACTAGTAGTTTGTTATTCTATATTCTTACACTTACAAATTACTCAAATCTTTTGACATTTCCATCCAGCTAGTGGACATCATAGACATCATATCTATCTTATATCTCATTATTTCATACATCTAAATCTAATTTGTTAGGGGCCAGGTCTGCTGCATAGAGTAGCACATGTCTTATGTACCCATTATAAGTGTTTGTTTAATTTTCTAAAGAAATGCTCATGTACTTTTATTTACAAGCAGTCCATAAGTCTTTTTCTACTTTAATTTTTTTTTTTTTTCTGTTAGTGTACCAAAGTTAACAGAAAATTATGAGATGCCCCCTTCCTCCTCATTATGTTGTGTTGCTCTGCCTACCTCTTGGGTTTACAATATGCTATTTTTATAGGGATAAGTTTTAAGAATCTTACACTTTGCATATTTTGCCATCCCGAGCACCTCTGATGGTATTATTCGTTACATCTTTCACCCAGTACAGTCACCCCACACCTTACATGGCTGTTTTCCCTACTTTAGTTTTTTCTTTTATGCTTTTCCGTTACCATAAGCTTTCTTAGTTTTTAGTTTACATTTGTATTCTGTGCTGTGAAAGCTTGATTGGAAAGTTATTAGTGTTTTACGTTTATCCATGTTAATGCGTGCACATGTTGAATAATAATAATAATGCAGAAAATAAAAAGGCACTTTTTGGGTAGGTTAGGTTTTTCTTGTGTAAGATTATTGAGTGTAATTTAATAAAAAAAATTAGTTTGCTTTTGAAGGCTACTTTCCACATCAAAAGAAAGTTAGTAAAGATTTTATACATTACAGTTTACTTGTGTCGTTATAGCTAATTTTCTCATCAGGTGTTTATTCTATTGATATTTCTATCGAATTTAATGGCCTTCCATGGGTTGGGATTTGGAATACTGTACAGGATTAGAACATATACAGTAAATGCACTAACAGATGTAATTTTAATTTCTTCTGACAATACTACAGTATTGATGTTTGATATGAACACTAGTGTTGTGTACAGTGTGGGAAACAAACGAAATAAAGACTTTGCCTGTGTGAAAAAGAGGCTACCACTTACTACTACACTATAATTTCAGTAATGTGCCACGTTTATAAGTAATATAGCATCATGTGAAAAATAATTTGCTAATAATAAAAATGATACAATAGTAGAAGAGGTTAAAGTGTAATGAGAATACTTCATTTAAGTGACTGTTAAGAATTTAAGTCCTGTATTATAATTGAAGTTGTTAAAGAATAACATGATAACTTGACTTAGTAAAAAGAAAAGGTGAGATGCTGCTGTATATTTGTGAAATCTGAATTTATTTGCTGACTTAGATGTGTAAAACAAAGTATTTTATTGCGTGGAAGATTCGAAAGGAATGGACGAAAAGAATAAGTAGTTCTTTATATATGAATACTTTAAAAATAATAAAGGTGATTCTGTGAATTACTTGACATACTGGAGAAAATGTATACTGGAATAAGATTCTGATATCAAAAAGATGACATGAGTAGAGCGTTAAGGGGTAGATTTATTAGGGGGATATGTGAATTAAGGATTTATTGTTCCTACGCGACATACAAACCATTGTCCTTTAATTAGGAAGATTACTTTGGCGCAAGCTAATATCGGTTGATGAAATGTATATCGAGCAGTTATCAGACTGGCTTTGCCCCTCACCCCCTCACAGTCAGTATTCTATTATTTACTTATACTTTGAACACTGTGCTGTTTGCACATGTGGTAGAGCTTTTCAAGTTGTAGACTCGTTTTCTTATGCTTTTGTGGTTGTTTACTATGGCATGGAAACAGGAAATTATTGATTGGCGGGGAAGGGCGGACGCTGCAATCGCTTCATGTTGAAGTAGGAGGTAAACCTGCAATCCCTTTGTGCTTTGTGTCGGGCCTGTCTGTACGCAGACGTATGCTCTAAAGGGGGAGAAGCATGCTAGGCCTTCGTTGGGTACTGACTGGGAAACCCCCAAGAAGACGCCGGCAAAGGCTTCCATCACTGTTCTCTCTTCAGGGGCTAGGTCTCCAGCTGGTGCCTATGCGCTTACGCCTCTGGATCGGTCCAGGGGGAGTACGCCGCAGGGGTCAAAAGAGAACAGATCAACATTGGCATCTTTTTCAGGCCGCTCCCCTGCAGAGACTTAAGAGACTTACGGTGTAACCGTACAGGCTGTTGATGGTGAGTTTGACCTAAGGAAGGCTTGGGCCTCCTTAAGTCATTCAAGAAGGCCCCTCATGACTGTTTTGAGGGAAGTGGTATCCAAAGGTACCTCTCCCCCAGTAACCCCTTATGGAAATTTGTGACCTTCTGTGGCACCAGTTTGAAGGTGGTGGTGGTGCCCTCGTTGTCTGGGTACTCAGGTTCTGATAAGTCTGGTTCAGTTGCTTCTGGCCCAGAGACAGTGACAAAAAAGGGTACGGCTAAATTAACTTAAACTCAATCTATGAGTGTTGCCCCAATCCCTGACTCAGTGTTCCCCACCCCTTCCTCTGTGTCCATTGCCCCAAACCTTGTGCCAGGGAGTCCAAGGTCTGGGCTTCCGACTCCTTGTGTTGACGGGTCGGAGGGCTTTGTTTGTGTGCCTTCACCTTCCCCTGTGACAGTGACCCTAAGTGCCCCAAACCTTGTGCCAGGGAGTCCAAGGTCTGGGCTTCCGACTCCTCGTGTTGACGGGTCGGAGGGCTTTGTTTGTGTGCCTTCACCTTCCCCTGTGACAGTGACCCTAAGTGCTGTGGCTCATGCTAGAACAAACCATGTGGTTTCATCCCCTGGGGAAGCATTGTTGTTGATGATCACTCTAACCTTGACCGCTCTACTTGTACAACCAGGAGCTAGAACTAGGAAGCGGAAGAAGTGTGCGCACTATTCCTCCTCCTCTCTTTCGTTTTCCGATTCCAATTCTTTCTCTATTATTATTATTGTTATTATTATTATTATTATTATTATTACTAGCTAAGCTACAACCCAAGTTGGAAAAGCTAGATGCTATAAGCCCAAGGGCTCCAACAGGAAAAAATAGCCCAGTGAGGAAAGAAAATAAGGAAATAAATAAGTGATATAAGTAAAGAAAAACTAAAATAAAATATTTTAAAAACATTAATAACATTAAAATAGATATTCTATACATAAAGTGTAAAAGAACTTATGTAAGCCTGTTCATCATAAAAACATTTACTGCGAGTTTAAACTTTTGAAGTTCTACTGATTCAATTACCCAATTAGGAAGATCATTCCACAACTTGGTCATAGCTGGAATAAAACTTCTAGAATACTGTGCAGTATTGAGCCTCATGAAGGAGAAGGCCTGACTATTAGAATGAACTGCATACCTAGTATTACAAACAGGATGGAACTGTCCGGGAAGATCCGAGTGTAAAGGATGGTCAGAATTATAAAAATTCTTATGTAACATGCATAATGAACTAATTGGACAACGATGCCAGAGATTAATATCCAGATCAGGAATAAGAAATTTAATGGACCCTAAGTTCCTGTCCAACAAATTAAGATGAGAATCAGCAGCTGAAGACCAGACAGGAGAACAATACTCAAAACAAAGTAAAATGAAAGAATTAAAACACTTCAGAATACATTGATCACCAAAAATCTTGAAAGCCGCCTTTCTCAATAAGCCCTTTTTTTGTGCAATTGAAGAATAAACAGACCTAATTTGTTTTTCAAAAGTAAATTTGGTGTCGAGAATCATACCTAAAATTTTAAGTCATACAAAGTTAAAGAAACATTATCAATGCTGAGATCCTGATGCTGAGGAGCCAAGGTCCTTGACCTACTTACAATCATAGTTTGAGTTTTGTTAGGATTCAACTTCATACCCCAGAATTTGCACCATGCACTAATTTTAGCTAGATCTCTATTAAGGGATTCAGCAACCCCAGATCTAAATTCAGGAGATGGAATTGAAACAAAGAGAGTAGCATCATCTGCATATACAACAAGCTTGTTTTTTAGACCAAACCACATGTCATGTGTATATAATATGAAAAGTAATGGGCCAAGAACACTACCCTGAGGAACACCAGATATCACATTCCTATACTCACTATGGTGCCCATCAACAACAATGATGCTAAGAAACGACCCACCCACTTCCAACTGTTTGAGTTTGAAAACAAGGGAATCATGATTAACAAGGTCAAAGGCAGCACTAAAATCAAGGCCATTCGTACAAACTGACTGCCCACAATCAAGGGATCTCTGTACAGAGGAATAGGAAGAAGGAGTCAAAGAAGACTTGTATGGCATCACGCACAGTATGTTTTGGGGATGATGTAAGAGCTGATGCACTTCCATCACCCTTCCATCCTCGACATTGGACGGCAGCTCCTCTCTTTTACACAGAATTGTTCTTGAAAGAGAAGATGGTATCATTCAAAGCCGTACTAGGGGACATGAGTACTCTAGTAGGCTGAGAATGTAGAGCAGGGGCCTTTTTTCCCCATGGAGCGTGGTTGTCAGTTTGCCCACTGACCCATGACACCGGTAGCATGATGTGCTTCCTCGTGTGCTACTGATCTTGTAACAGGAGATCTCCTCCTACGGCCTTCGGCTTGCCTGGGCCTTTGTCTGCCCTTGTTTATATGCCTAGTTCTGTCCTGGGGGCGGAAGGGACGTGCTTGTGGGTGGGAGTAGAGACTCCAGAGCGTGTTGCTTCACCTTTGGACGTGATGGTGGATGAAGGCGCTCAGGGGCAGGATGTCTCTGGGTCTTTGGACCTTGGTCCGAAGTCCACAAAGGCAGCTTATCCCTTAGACGTAGAGTTCCTTCCACTCATTTGTGAGTGTAATAGCCTGGTGGAGGCTTTGGTTATTCCACCTTCAGGTAGGACTTTGGTCATTGATCAGCATCTTAGTGCCCCTCGAGCATCAAAGCCCTCATTGGCATTGCCATGGTCAGATCTAGTTGATCTAGCTCTGGACAAAGTAGATGATGAGATCTGCAGACCCAAGAATTCGCTTCATTAAGGCAGGTCAAACAAGATCTTGCCTCCCCCTCTTTCTAGGCAATGGAAGTTGTACATACCAGAGCTCCACGTCTGCACCTCTACAAGTTGACCCCATCAGTTTATGCTCCGACGTGGGGGGCTTCTGGATAGAATCAGGGCAAAATGCACGTCCTTTAGCACCTTAGTCAGCGGCCTTAGAGGCTTTGTCTTCAACCTCTCTCCATTCTGTGTCCTAGCTCAACCAGTGGTTGGGTGCAGTGATGTACTTTATGAACATCGACGGAGATGTAAACCCTGGAGGCATTGGAGAAGTACAAGAGCCTTTTGTTGTCTGGAGGGAAGGCCATTACTTTTCTGGCTCATCGGACAGCTAACCTGTGGGCTAATTGGTTTGTGAAGTGGCAAGATGCTGTGGTTTCTCGCTTTCTCAAAAAATGCAGGTTAGCCCAAAGGTAATGTTGCTTAGCAGAACTCATCGGTGCGAGGTGCCACGTTTCTGCTTTTGGGGAGTTATGTGCAGGCAGTGGTGGATTTATGGGGGACTGCTTTTAAGACTCCTTGATCCATTGAGGTGTTGCCTCTTAAGACCTCCAGCCCTTCAAAGGGAACAGCAGCCAAACCCCCTGGTTCAGAATCAAGGAAAGGCCCTGTGCCTGTTCCAAGACCACTTTCTGTCCGCACCAGCAACCTCTCCTTGAAAAGAGCCCGTGCTTGCAAAGCCTTTTCAACCACCGCAGCCCACTCATTTTAGTTATGGTGGAGGTGGGAAGAGGGAAATGCTGAGACAGGCGTTCCCCTTCTCCCGTTGCCGAGAGTAGGGGGTTGTCTGTCTCGCCACTGGGCAATGTGGTAGAGACACATGGTGAAGTCTTGGGTTGTGAGTGTCCTTCGGGATGGTTACTTTCTTCTATCTCTAGACCACTGGCCCTCACAATCTCCTGTTCCGTTTGAGTTCTAACCAGATCTCTGAACATCGGCGAAAGCCCTGGCCTTGCAGTCAGGGATGAATGCAATGCTGTTGAAGAACGCACTCGAAGTCATTCGAGATGGATCTCCGGGCTTCTATAGTTGCCTTTTCCTGGTACAGAATATGGGGAATTAGAGACTGCTCATCACCTCTCTCTCTCTCTTCGCTGAGCAAGTTCGTTTCTCCCTTAACAGTACGATGTAGCCTTTCAGACTTTGTGTTTCGGACTAAGTAGGGGTTCCGAAGTGTTTAATTGGGTGTTCACCACGGTATTCGCTTGGACCCACTCGCAAGGGATAAGTCTATTGATGTACCTTGATAACTGGTTGATCCTGGCCTCTTTGGAAATGCAGTTGCCAAGGGATCGAGATCACCTACTCACACTTTGCCACAATCTGGGGATTGTGGTAAACTGGAATAAGTCAAATCTCATACTCAGGCAGAGGGTAAAGTACCTAGGCATGCTGATAGATTCAGAAGTAATGAGAGTCTTCCCCAAAGACGATTGCATCGACAAGATGATGGAGGTTGCGTGACCGTTTCAGTCTAATGTGTGATTTGGTTAACTGTTGTGAAGAGTGTAATTCCCTCTCAGTTCCTTTTCATGAAGGATTATCTTTTTCAGTAGCTTTTCATGTAAAAAAAAAAAAAAGATTCAAATTACAAAAGAAAATTGTCTTTTATTCAGGGGAAAAGATTTTTATTCTGCAGCCTATCGGGTTCTTCTGACTCTGACAGAAAAGATGGCAGATCATTTTTAATTTTATAATTTGTAATCTAGAAGAGTGAGTTAGTACTCTTTCTTAGTTTACGGTGAATTACAGTTTAAGCAGTTTGTAGGGAAAAAGGAGTCTAGTAATTTAAAGTATTTAAGTAAGATGTGGCTTTGCATTTTCTGAATCTTTACTTCACCATCCCCCATTCCTCGTATCTCATTGTGGGAATCAGCAATGTGAGTGCCAGGAGAGCTACAAAGAAATAGATGAATTAGTTATTTATTTATTTACTCACCTCCCTCTTCCCCACTGACAAGTGATGTCAAGAAGTTGTTCTATTTATGTATAAGCTAAGTTATAGTAAATTAATAAAAGTTTTCATGATGGAACATGTAGAGAAAAGTGTTAATTTAGCATTGCATTAGCTCTGGGATAAGGGCATGCTATGCTTCAAGGGTGGTTTGATATTTTCATAGGCAATATGAGAAATCAAGAGAGTTGTCTAAGTTAGGTGCAAAGTACAGTAGTAGGATAAAGAAAGGAGTTTTCCTACAAGATGTAGAGTGACTGATATTTACAGGAAGTACTGTATTGTGTGGAGATGGTGAGGAAGGAGTATATGTGTGTATGAAAATGAATTAGGCATGTAAAAGAAATGGTTGAGTCTTACATGAAAGTAATGTACCGTATAAATGTTACATTTAAGTGAGAAACAACACTAAAGCAGTCTGAATGAATTGTTTGCACCATACTCGACACAGCAAAAAAGGGCCGAAAGGTGAGGGCACCAGGTTTTAAATGGATTCCCCCACTGAAGCCACTTTTCCACGAATATCTCTCTCTAAATTGGTGTATTTGTAAAATTATTCCTCTCTCTATTGCCTTCTCTTCCAAGAAGTACTTTTTCACACTGTAAGTAATTCCCTTACCTTGGCTATGAAGGTGGCCATATGGCAAGCTTGAAGCAGGGGTATGGTCCATAGTAAGAGACTGCGTGTCAAAGTGTGTAGTGGCAGCGTCTACCATATGAGCAGAGGAGGTCCTCCGTTCATAAGTCATGTTTAGGATGGAGGAAACCTTTACAGTATACAAAAAATGTGCCTTGAATTGTATTGCAATGGTGTGAAACAGAAGTTAGAATAATTTGAAAATACAGTAGACTAATTTATATAGAAACAAGGAGAGAAAAAGAAAGACAGAGAGTAAGGAGGTGGAGGAGGGTTGGAGAAAGAAGGCAAGCCGATGATCTGTGGAGATGTGGCAATGGCGGGGGAATCTGCAATCTGCTTATAACCAGGCGCCTTCCCCTATTAGCCCTTTCTTGCTGCTTTGAGTACAATGCAGGTGAAAAACATTCAAAAGGTTGAGAAATTAATAATGAAGTAGCAATCAAAATAATTTGATAATAAAATATGAGTATTCTGAGAGAGGGCAGGAGAGGATGTGGTAGACCAAGAGAAACATGCTGATGACAATGCGAAGGGAGGTTAAATCTGTGAATTGGGCTAAGCTCAGAGAGTTGGCACAGGAAAGACACATGGCATGAATTCCTTGAGGCTCTATGCTTCCTGTGGGTGCCAGAGGATTAAGTTAGTATAGTAAATAAAAATTAAGGGAAGAATTAGTTATGTAGAACTGCAGTTATTACTGTTGTCACAATTCTTTAGTTACTGTTATAATTTTATTTAATTTCCCACAGCCTCAAGAAGATAATCTCCAACTATTACTGGAAGACGATTGCAAAAGATATTCATAACTACATTAAATTAGAGTGTTCAACTTGCATAAAACAAGTTCTTCAGCCGAAAAAACAAACATACATAGCACCAGATGTCGAGGATATGGGTACTTTAAAGTCTTCCAAAAAAATTGTTGACAAAGCTATAGAACAGATTGGAGTTGATGTTATTGGAACCATTCTGGAACCAGGAGTGTCCCCATCTCAAGAATCTGCCTGTCCAGCTTTCAAATGTGAAACAGGAGGGCAAACTAACATGCAGCCTTTGATTCTTCGAGACCATATTATGGCACACTGTGGTTTAGATGTTATTGGACCCCTTAGTGAAACACACAAAGGAAAAAGATATGTAGTGATAATAACAGATTGTGTCACAAAATGGGTGGAAGCAAAAGCACTAAGTGAATTTACAACTGATGCAGTGGGTGAATTTATATCAGAAGTTGTGTGTCGACATGGAACGATAGAGGAAATCTTATCCAAGCACAACAGTGATTTTTGTACTAGACTTGCAGAAAAGGTGTGCTCTACAATTGGTATTTCAGTGCAAATGTCCAACATTCCATCCCAATCAAATGGTTATATAGAACATTATTGGTATAACAACATTTTGTGCAGTGCCCTGATAAAATACAGTAATCAGAATCAATACTACTGGGATGTTTACTTGAATCAAGTAATTTTAGCATACAGAACTTTCCATCAAAAGAATACTGCCTGGTCTCCTTTTCAACTTATGTATGACAGATCTATTCGTCTCCCAACGGCAGGGCTTTCCCAGCCCTCCGCAGATGCATTTCCTGATGAACAAGAAGCTCTTTTAGCTCATATGAACAATTACACAAAAGCTTTATCTTGCCAGCCTCATCAATCGACTATTAATGTTAACAATGAAAGAATCAATTCCTCTTTTTTACCATCCACAGCTTGTATAATAGGTTCACAGCATCAGCCATCACAAGTACTTGGTTCTTATTCTCAAACTGGTCCCAGTGGTAATCAAATAAATTCTAATCTTTCAGTTGTAACTTCCCTTGGCCCTAGTCTCCAAACTTCTGTACATAACAATGTATCTATACAATCTGTCCCTAACAATTCAAATATAACACCCCAAAATACAAATGCTAATAATATTGCTGCTCATAGTATAACAGCTAATAGCCTGAATACTCAAACAATTCCAGTAAATACCCTAGGAACTCACACTATTTCAACCAATGCCTTACCAGCATACACTATATCAGCTAATAATGTTAATCAAAATGTTACCACTACTAACAATCAGATTGTCACTTCTCAAGCAGCTGCTACTCATGTCATTGCACCACAAGTATCAGCAACCTCGTCTACTGCCGTCCAAGCCCAAACACATCTTGCAACACAAACAACTGCTGATGCACACTCAGGGCATATGGTTATGATACATACTGATGGAAAGGCATATCCTGATTCATTTTATGTCATTTGTCCCCAGTAGAGTATTGTTTTATCTCAGGGATTTGCATTACAATGAATATTATCTCAATAAACATAAGGAATGCACAACCAGTATTTACTGTATTCATAACTAAAGCTAAGTTTTATTAGTAAGGAATTCTATGGTAGGTATGCTTTAAACATATCAGACTTGTAAATTACAAATCTACCTCTGCAAGCTATCGTCAGGTATCATTTTAAGGTGGCTGTATGAATTTACATAACCTCATTTATAATATAACAAAGGAAAATTAATTCTTGCAAATGTAGATAGTCAAATGGATTTTAGAGGACTGAATGATGACAGCTACTATAATTTTCTTTACTCCACCCTTTTTGGCTTTTCAAATCTATACTCTACTACAGTACAAGCCTTACGATCTGGATACCAGAGCTTTTTAATTACATTCTGTACTTAAGGTATGAAATTGTTTTTGGCAAAGCCTTTAAAATTTTAACAAAAATTAAAATATATTTATTTTATCAATTGTCATTCATTATTGGAAACCACCCAGTGGGCAGTACTGTATATTTACTCCATGGGAAAAAGCTAGCCAAGATAATTTTGACAACTGTGTAACTCACGTGAGTTGTGAGCAATATCATGAGATTTATTCCTTATATCTGTGCTGTAAGATTACTGAATGTTGGTTTATTATATATTTCATGCAATGAAATGTGGATAATTTTCAATTTTGAAAACTAGTGATAAGTTATTTTATTTGGATTACCTTCCCACTTAACAATACTGTACTGTATAATGAAACACATGAATGAAGATTTTACCGAAATCAAATGTCAAGAGTAGAAATATAAACTTTCAAGATCCAAACTGTATTCTTATTTTGACAACAATCCTTCACAGTCAATCAATTTTAAACTACTTTTAAACAAGTAATTTTATTTAAAGGTAGTGCAATAAATATGTATACTTTAATTAATAATTATCCTTAATTTTAATAATTTCCTGACTAGTAAATTTTATGAGTGTTTTATCTATAAAAGTGATGAAAGTCAAACTATAAAAACAGTATTGTTATTAAACAATACTAATCTGAATGGTAGTTACTAGAATGAGGCCGAAGAAACCTAGTGTATGCACGTGGACACCAGCTCACTCGTCACCACTGAATAAAGGGATTTTGACGAAGGAAAAATCTATTTCTGGGCGAGGGACCTGTGTTGCCCAGTGAAATGCTCCTTATAGCACCATTTCTAAGGTATAAATACTGCTAAATATACCAGAGAAAAAAGTTGCATGGAATGCCAGGAATATACCCATGTCACTCACCCTTATGGGGTGTCGGTATAGTAACTGGGGCGTGTTAAAACCACTATCAGAGGCCCCTTACCAATTAGTCTTCTCCTTCCTCAACATCCCCCGTTACTACAAGGTGCAGTTCTACATCCAACTACTGCCCGCTACTACGGCTACTGCCCCCCCCCCCCCCCCCCCCCACTACCACTTGACTAATTTACTGTACAGTATTCCTAATCAGGTACATCAAAGTTTCAACTAAACTCAACCGCAGAAGCATCCCAATTGTTCATTAAGATTAAATGTTATTTAAGGAAACTATTTTCATATCTTTTTTTTCTAATTTTATTCTGAGTGTTTATGATTGTCTTGAAGGCAAGACATCCATATAGTAGAGCTGCAAGTGTATTTCCCACATTTGTAATTAATATACATTGTGCTATTATGTGAAATCTCCATTCAAATATTAGTTTGCGTTACAGAAAATGTTATATGTTGAGAATAATGTATATGGTCGTACTAAACAAAAATACTAGCGTTTTAAAAGTGGATTGAATGGAGAAAGGAATTTTAGATACTTTTATCATGCATGCATAATTTCCAATTTTTTGAGGAAACAATTCTAAAGGGTGTGCAGTAATAAAATAAAGGTCTTAAAAGAGAGTACTATCACGAACATATTGAGATAAAAGCCAATAATTATTAGATGTCAACATTCATCTAAAACCTAAAATCCAAGCAGCTGAAATGTGTGTTTTGCATCTAACTTATGGCACAACTAAAAGAGACAGATTATACAATACTAACATAAGAGAAGGATTGGGTGTAGAAACTATAATTCTTACAACTGAAAAGAGCCAATTGAGATAGTTTGGACACATCTGCAGAAAGCCAGAACATTGGGATATAAAAAGAATATTTGATTGGATTCCAGAAGGCAAAAGACGAAGGGGAAGACCGAGAACTAGGAGGAAGATAACATCAGTAATTTGTTAGCAAGATGAAACACAAATTTCACCAAAGCTGTAGGAATTTGTTAGGATCACATGGAGTGGAGAAGAAAAGTCAAGAATCTCTCAACTGGCAGACTAAAATAGTCTAAAGAGCGTTTGGGTGAGCAGAACAATAATGACTACCAGGGACAAGTAATAACTTAGTAGCAACAAGCAACTTTTAAACATAGTTGTACAACCAAGCAAGTTAAAAATCTTATCAAAAACAAGTTTTGAATTTTTCAAGCATTCAGAATAAAAACTGCTGTACAGCACCTAACGGTATACAGTATTTACACTAACTTATTTCGAAAGCTGCATGATAAAGTGGCTGTACAGCAAATGTCTGAAACTTCCATAAATGTTATTTTCAGTAATATGGTTGGAGTTTCAAAGCACATTGTATGCAGTACTCATAAAATAAGT
>NC_090739.1:77627472-77637472 GCF_036898095.1 Palaemon carinicauda
TCATGCATGATATAACCATCCTGGTAAAGTTGTACTGAAACACAGGCAAAATTTTTTACACTTGTTTGATATTACTTAATTATGCTTTCCTCTTCCAAGATAGTATACAGAGAGTTTCGGTGATCGATTCTCAATGCTCCTAGGCTACTAGCCTAGGAGCTTTAGTATACTTTCACACATGTCCCCATTGCTCTTGTATTGCCTTTTAAGGGGAGAATGACCCCTCCTATACCTTTTAAGTCGATACCAATCTCCTAGGAGATTTAAGAGCAATCCCCTTCCCTCTGATTAGCCTAAGCTATTTTCAGTTTTCTTTGCTGTGAACAGAGTTCTGACAAAGTTTTACTGAGACGTTCCGTTTTCTTTCTCCTAACCACTGAGTCGGTTTTGAGTTTAGGACGGGACATCTAAGTATTAGTCTGTGTTAGGCATCTCCCTGTCTTGGTGAAATGACTTCCCAGGTCAGGTTAAGGTGCCCTTTCAGGAGGCTAGACCTCCCTAGGCCATACTTGGGAGTTTTGTATGACAATTCTCCCTTCCCTGGCCTAGCAGACAGTCCTGTGCCAGTAGTCCCTAGACCGAAGAAAGGATTTCTTCATTGCCTAGGGTCTCTGGTACGAGATTCTGCTCTCCTGCGAGTTGGGGTCCTTCGGACACCTTCTCCCTTGACTAACCCAACCTGGGGAAATGACTTCCCCTATCTGAGGTTACTTTACGAGAACAGAATCCTCTAAGTTGGGTAATGCCTTCGGACATTACCTTAACTATAGGACACCTACCCCTCCCCGCTATCCCTTTCGTGTTGAATGATCCAACACCCTCCCGGCCGTCGTTCTGTATTGACCCTAGGGTTCTTGTAGGACTGGCCTGAGGCTCCCTATCTGCCGGCAGGTGTCCTCATATTCTTTAGAGTGTTCATCGGTCCTCCCTTGGCCTGCCTTCCATTATCCCTCATGACTGGGATATGGTTGGGTGGAAGCCCGAATTTTATTCCCCCTTCCACTTGAACCCTCATTCTGGATGCAGGCCAGCAAGACCGAACCCTTGCCCTCCTCCATCCTTTCTTTCTCTTGTACTATTACTTCTGGGCCAAAGATATTGGACATAGGGGTACTGACTGCCGGCCGCTGAGTAGCCAGCCGGCAGCCGGCCACCTACTCCTGGTCCTCTGCCGCCGACTGCCTTGGTTCCCCTTGATGGAAGAATCCTCGGCTGCCGGCCGGCAGTGAAACCATGACACCGCCGACAGCCGGCGGAGCCATTGGCGGCCGGCAGTTACTACTGCCGGCCGGCGGTGCCGTTGCCGGCGGCCTATCACACAATGTTATGAAGACAATACTTGCCTTCAATAGCCCAGTATAGGCCGGCATGTGCCGGCCAGCCCGGCAGATGCCGGAAGGCGCCGGAAAGCCTGACAAGTCTGACAACTTGTTGCCAAACAGTCAGTGCTGCAGCCCAAGATTTTTCCAACCTACAAGGTACTTCAAGGGCAGCCTATTGTGAGACCATCACATATAAGAGAGTGATTCTCTCTTCCTTTAATGGTTATGATCCATTATTGTCCTTAATCCTCATTATTGAAACTGGAAGATTGTGTTAAGATACACTAATATCATAGGATATCATCTTCCCCTAAAGATTCTTAAGAATTCTGTTTTCAATATTGGAGGAGGTCATAGCAATTGGCTGGACAGGAAACACATGTAGGTGTCTTTCCTACTATAGCTTACTCTATCCAAGCTAGTATAATATATTATGTATGTTGAAATTTGAGAATTTCACCGAATACTAATAGACTTTTCCTTTCTTTACAGGAGGAGCATCCTGAGTGCGGGAATAGTTTTTGCCGGGTCCCCAGTAAGAACTTCTGCGGCCACGACATGTGCAGGGCCCATGCTCGCTGCGCTGTCACCAAGGGGGCTCTCAAATATTGGGACCCGCAGGATTGTACTGTTTGTACTAACCTGGTAACCGAGGCTTTTGAAGACCAAAATTTGACTGAGTCAAGGGACGCAGCAAGGGAGAAGCTGCGTAAATGGGTTAGAGGTTTCCAAAAGAATACCTCCGGCCCATGCCTTCCTAATGAAAGGATGAGGGCATGTCTCTTCCCTAGGGCATCTTCAGATGCGGTCATTCCCCAGGCTCAACCTGAGATTCCCCTTGTTCAGATTCCGGTAGAATCTGACGTTTCGGATGCCTTGGAGAACATCCAACTTGAGGACAACATGTCAGTTGTCTCAGAGGAGACGGAGAACAATCTCCTAGTGGAGGAGCTGGATCAGGCGGATGATGTTCCACCCGAACCACTACCGGAGACAGCCGATACGATTTCGGTGTCATCGGCCATAGGAAATGAGCCGGTGCCTTCTACTTCCTCCACTGCGCCCCAACTGGATTCGATTACGAGTACTTTGCACTCATTGCTGTCCATGGTGCAAGACATGCAACAGAAATCGACCGAGAAGGCGGCCTCTTTTCGGACCGAAATCCATCAACTGGTTGCGGCACGTTTAGCTCCGAAGAAGCTGAACGTTAAGGATCTTCCTGCCTTCTCTGATGTTAACCCTTGGAGGTACGCAGAGCACATGCCCATGTCGGGGGGGAAGATCTTCCTCTCAGATAAACTGGGTACTGTCCCAGTAGAGGATATTGAATTCTGGCCCAGCAAAGGGTCCTACCCGGACTGCTATGTCCGTCTCAGGACGGAACCAGCGTCAAAAGAGGAGACAGAGCCCAAGGAAACGATTGTCCTTGAACTCTCTAAGGCTCAAGCCTTATTGACCACCACCTTAAAGGAGAGGGCCTTCACTAGCTCTAAGGTGCCGGCTCTCCCAAGAAGCACCCGTCCTTCATTGCTGCTCCTCAACGTGCCTTCCCCTTTATGGATAAAGGGCTCAAGGCAGCCTTAAAGGCAATTGAGGCAGGGAAACTGTGCCCTACACTCGAAGAGTATAGACCCTTCTCCCTAGCCTTTCCATCAGATGATGCGGACTGGAAGGATGTTCACAACACCTTCACAGTTGGGAAGCTAGAGGCAGATATTGCCGGACGACAGTTCGGCGAAGACCTCCCCAAGCTGTCGGACTTTCTCCTGCGTAGAGAGCAGGAGACAAAAGAACGCTTAGCTGCTTCCTTGTCTCTACAGACTGGCCTGGAGACAATGGCAAGCATCCCTGATAAACCAGACATGTACATGGTCTTCGCCAAAGCCCATCTGGCGACAGTGACGAAAGACCTGTACAACTTTATTAAAGCCAGAAGGGCTTGTAGAGAGTTCATGTTCGCCTCGGCTGCGGTGAGGCACGAACCCAGGAAGCTGATAGCTTCAAACATCTGGGGAAAAGACCCATTCCCAAGTGAAGTGGTCAAAGAGGTCGTAAACAAAGCCGCCACTGAAAACAGGAACCTCCTGTCCAAGTGGGGCTTGTCCACCAAGAGGAAATCTTCAGCTGACGAGGGTCCCCAGCCGAAGAATAAATCAAAACGACCTAGAGTGCCCTCTCGGCCTAAGCAGCAACAGCAGCTTCCCGTGGCCACGGTGCCCCAGACGGTGGCACAACCACCCACCACCTTTCAACTGGTGCTCCAAACCCTGGCGACTCAGTCACCAGTGTTCACCCCAGTGTTTGAAAGGCAATCTACGACCTTTCGGCCGAAGTCTCGAGGATCCTTTCGAGGCTCCTCTAGACGCCCCTCCAGAGGTAGGGGCAACAGGGGTGGCCAAGGAGGTAAATCCTCCTCCCAGCACTCAAAGTGAGATGCTACCGGTAGGAGGGAGACTCTTCTACTTCTGGGATCGTTGGACCTTCGATCCCTGGGCCCACAGCCTAATCAAGAACGGACTAGGGTGGAGTTGGAGCTCAACTCTACCAACCTTCCCTCAATTCTTCCAACACTCAACCCCCATATTGGAAGAATATGTTCAGGAACTCTTGAACAAAAGAGTTATACGGAAAGCGAAGTCCGTCAGATTCCAAGGAAGGCTATTTTGTGTTCCGAAGAAGGACTCGGAAAAGCTCAGAGTAATTCTGGACTTGTCACCACTCAACAAGTTCATAGTGCACTACAAGTTCAAAATGCTGACGCTACAACACATCAGGACCCTGTTGCCCAAACGGGCATACACAGTCTCTATAGACATGACGGATGCGTACTGGCACGTTCCGATCAGCCGTCAAGTTTCCCCCTACCTGGGATTCAAACTACAAAGAAGACAGTACGTCTTCAGAGCCATGCCCTTTAGACTAAACATAGCTCCAAGGGTATTCACCAAGCTTGCGAATGCAGTCATTCATCAACTATGCCTAAAAGGAATCCAGGTGGTAGCCTACCTGGACGACTGGCTGGTGTGGGCAGCATCCAAAGAAGAATGCAGGCAAGCCAACATGGAAGTGATCCAGTTCCTGGAACACTTAGGATTCAAGATCAATCAGGAAAAATCCCGACTGTCTCCAGCTCAGAAGTTTCAGTGGCTGGGCATCCACTGGAACTTGCAGTCGCACTGCCTTTCCATTCCATCACAGAAACGGAAAGAGATAGCGGGATCTGTCAGAAGCCTTCTTCGATCTGTAAGGATATCAAGAAGGCAACAGGAGAGAGTGTTGGGGTCTCTCCAGTCTGCCTCAGTGACAGATCCAATATTGAGAGCACAATTAAAAGATGCATCAGGAGCCTGGAGAAAATACGCATCAAATGCTCGAAGAGATCTAAAAAGACCGACACCAAATCGTCTGCGATCCCTACTCAAGCCATGGTCGGAGGCCAAGAACCTAAAGAACAAGGTTCCCTTACAACCACCTCCACCGTCAGTCACTGTTCACACGGATGCCTCAAAAGAAGGGTGGGGAGGTCACTCTCACCATCGGAAAGTCCAAGGAACCTGGTCTCCCCTCTTCAAAACCTTCCACATAAACTTCCTGGAAGTTTTTCTTTCCCTAAAGAAACTGAAACTCCGCTGCTCAATCCACATCCGTCTGGTTCTAGACAGCGAAGTCATAATGAGATGCCTGAATCGAAAGGGCTCGAGATCGCCTCACATAAATCAAGTGATACTAGCCATCCTCCGCTTAGCGGAGAAGAAGAGATGGCATTTGTCAGCAGTCCACCTTCAAGGGTTCCGCAATGTGACAGCGGACGCTCTATCCAGAACCAAACCGATAGAGTCAGAATGGTCCCTAGACGCAAGATCGTTCTCCTTCATCTTACGCAAAGTCCCGGGACTGCAGATAGACCTCTTCGCAACGAGCGACAACAAGAAGCAACCCCGGTATGTAGCCCTGTACGAGGATCCTCTAGCGGAAGCGATGGATGCAATGTCCATAGATTGGAACAGATGGTCCAAGATCTACCTGTTCCCTCCAACCAACCTTCTGCTGAAAGTCCTCGACCAGCTGAGATCCTTTCGGGGGACGGCAGCAATAGTGGCCCACAAATGCCCCAACACCGTTTGGTTCCCCCTAGTAACGGAACTACACCTGAAACTGATCCCGTTGCCGGACCCAGTTCTGACTCAGCAAGTGCAGAAATTGACTGTCTCAGCTTCATCAGTGAAAACGCAGAGCTTTCATCTCATGATTTTCTCGCCTTAGCGGTCAAGAAACGGTTTGGGATTTCTAGGGACAGTATCAACTTCCTAGAAGAGTACAAGTCAAAGTCAACAAGAAGACAATATGAGTCTTCCTGGAAAAAATGGGTGGCCTTTGTCAAGGTGAAGAAACCTAAGGAGATTTCTACAGACTTCTGTTTGTCCTTCTTCATCCATCTTCATGAACAAGGTTTAGCAGCCAATACGATTACTACATGTAAATCCGCCCTGGCCAGACCAATACTTTATGCCTTCCAGGTAGACTTTTCCAACGAAATCTTTAACAAGATCCCTACAGCCTGCGCAAAACTTCGGCCCGCAGCTCCTCCTAAGCCCATTTCATGGTCTTTGGACAAAGTTCTTCATTTAGCATCAACCCTGAATAATGAGGATTGCTCGCTGAAAGACTTGACTCAGAAGGTGATATTCTTGTTTGCACTAGCCTCGGGAGCCAGAGTTAGCGAAATAGTGGCCCTCTCGAGGGATGATGGCCACATTCAGTTCACAGACAATGGAGAACTGAACCTCTTTCCGGACCCGACGTTTCTCGTCAAAAACGAGCTACCCACTAAACGGTGGGGGCCCTGGTGAATCTGCCCTCTGAAGGAAGAAGCATCCCTCTGCCCAGTGGAATGCCTAAAGGTCTATCTTCGTAGAACTTCAGACTTTAAGGGAGGTCAGCTTTTCAAGGGAGAGACTTCTGATTCAATGCTATCCTTGAAACAGATTAGGGCGAAAATTGCCTACTTCATTCGCAGAGCGGACCCAGACAGTACACCCGCAGGTCATGATCCGAGGAAAGTTGCCTCGTCTCTGAACTTCTTCCAAACAATGTCGTTTGAAAGTCTTCGTGCTTATACTGGATGGAAGTCCTCATGGGTCTTCTTCAAGCACTACGCGAAGCAATTACAAAAAATTAAGTTTCATGTGGTGGCGGCAGGCAGTGTGATAAAACCTGCTGCTTGATTACTGCGAAGAACAGTGCACTATTAGGGACTTATAGTGAAGGGTGTACACAATAGACTCGTAAGACATATCGTGTTGAGTTTTGTGTTTAAGTGATAACACTATAGACTGTTCTTCCTACACAGGTGACATTAAGCATAATAAACTGACACAAGTGCCAGGCATTCTTATATGCACAGTGTTTATAGTAACAACAGATTGTATAGCGAAACTGCATATTTCCATTGAGTGGCTAATGTTTTCCTTACCAAGCAAACCCCTTTTTTATTCTGTTACTACTGTTTATGCTCGTATGTAGAATTATTCAACATACATTGTAATTGTTTACAACCATGATTTCTATTTTTGTAATAAACAATAGAACGAATATTTGCGTCTCCTTCGCCCCAAATATTTACTAAGTCAGAGCATCCTTGACTCTTTTGATAATTAAGTCAATACTAGAACTAAGATTCATGGTGTTCCAGGCAAACAGGTAAGACCTTGTTGTACTAGACTGTTCATTTTACTGTTTGAAGTGTTCCTACACATATATAAAGCTGTCTGTCTCTCACAGACCCGGGAGCTACAGTAATCTGCCCAAGCCATTTCCATCCTAGTACAGACTATGCTTTATGTATATGTTGACACTAATATACAAACAGTTTGCAAGATTGTTCCCTGAACTCACAATCCTCGGGTTTTTTCCTTGAGTCTACCCAGACTCTTCCCTGTAGGGGGCAGGAAGCACTGACATATTTTATGATCAGCTGATTGATGTATAACGGTAACATCAAGTGTCTCTAGGTCTAAAGACCGAAGAGGAAAGATTTAGCTCGAGATGAACGGCACTATTGGAAATCCACAGATACATTAATGCTCTGGTACACTTCCGTCAGGACGACATGGCCTGAGCCCAAAAAACGGATTTTGAGCGTAGCAAAAAATCTATTTTTGGGTGAGGTAGCCATGTCGTCCTGATGGACCCACCCTTTTTTGGGACAAAAGGATAATGAATCCCTCCCTATAGTACTGTATCTGCATCACCTACAAAGCTACAAAGAATGACGGTGGCGCCTCGGGTGGCAGACAGGCGCACTATTTGCGGTACAGTAGTGACTCGTCGAGAGCGATGTCTCTGGAACGACTCACCCTATTCTTGCCTCTCTTTCCTCTCGTAGTGAAAGCTCTGTTGGGGGTGTAGATAGCCATGAGACGTGTCAAGAATACGTCCTCTGATATTACGCAATATCCCTTAGTAAAATTTTAAGGGATATTCACTCCAGGAGTTAGAATTCTGGATACCTTTGGTAAATTCTCTGGGATATATCACTGTAGTCAAATATACCTAGGAAGCTACCTTTGAAGGAACTTCCATCAAGACGACATGGCTACCTCACCGAAAAATAGATTTTTCGCTACGCTCAAAATCCGTTATATATATATATATATATATATATATATATATATATATATATATATATATATATATATATATATATATTCCCAATCACGGTCAGCAGTATTGCCAGACTTATATGTGTATATATATATATATATATATATATATATATATATATATATATATATATATATATATAGTGGTGAGAGACTGGTAGATATGTGTGTTGAACAAGAGATGGTAATAAGTGCTAGCTTTTTTAAAAAGAAAGATAAAAATAAGTATACATGGGTAAGAGTGGCAAATGGAAGAGTAGTAGAAAGGGCATTAATGGATTATGTGTTGATAACTAAAAGAATGTTTGGAAGATTGAAAGACGTGCACGTGTTTAGGGGTATGGCTAACGGTATGTCTGATCATTTTTTGGTGGAAGGAAAATTGGTTGTAGCAAAAGAGTGGGGGAATAGAGTAGGTGGATGTAAAAGGGAGCTAGTGAGGGTTGAAGAGCTAATAAAACCGGGGGTAAAAAGTAAATATCAGGAAAGGTTGAAAATGGCATATGACGAGGTGAGAGTAAGAGAAACTGGTAATTTAGAGGAGGAGTGGAAGTTAGCAAAAGGAAATTTTGTTGGGATTGCAAGTGATGTATGTGGCAAGAAGGTTGTTGGAGGCAGCATGAGGAAGGGCAGTGAATGGTGGAATGAAGGATTGAAGGTAAAAGTGGAAGAGAAAAAGAGGGCTTTTGAAGAATGGCTGCAGAGTAATAGTATAGAGAAGTATGAAAAATATGGAGAGAAAAAGGTGGAAGTAAAGCGCAAGGTACATGAGGCAAAGAGGGCAGCTGACCTGAGGTGGGGTCAGGGACTGGGTCAGTCATATGAAGAGAATAAGACGAAGTTTTGGAAAGAAGTGAAGAGAGTAAGAAAGGCCGGCGCAAGAATTGAAGAGACAGTGAAAGATGGAAATGGAAGGTTGTTAAAAGTAGAGGAGGCAAGGAAAAGGTGGGCGGAATATTTTGAAAGTTTGCTGAATGTTGAGGATGATAGGGAGGCAGATATAATTGCTGTTCCAGGTGTTGAGGTGCCAGTGATGGGAGATGAGAATGAGAGAGAGATTACAATAGAGGAAGTGAGGAGAGCACTAGATGAAACGAGAGTAGGAAAAGCATCTGGTATGGATGGTGTGAAAGCTGAGATGTTGAAGGAAGGGGGTGTGACTGTAATTGAATGGTTGGTGAGATTGTTTAATGTGTGTTTTGTGTTGTCAATGGTACCAGTAGATTGGGTCTGTGCATGTATTGTACCAATATATAAGGGTAAGGGAGATGTGCATGAGTGTTGTAATTCAAGAGGTATTAGTTTGTTGAGTGTAGTTGGAAAAGTGTATGGTAGAGTACTGATTAATAGAATTAAGGATAAAACAGAGAATGCAATCTTGGAAGTACAGGGTGGTTTTAGAAGAGGTAAGGGTTGTATGAATCAGATTTTTACAGTTAGGCAGATATGCGAGAAATATTTAGCAAAAGGTAAGGAGGTGTATGTTGCGTTTATGGATCTGGAGAAAGCATATGATAGAGTTGATAGGGAAGCAATGTGGAATGTGATGAGGTTATATGGAGTTGGTGGAAGGTTGTTGCAAGCAGTGAAAAGTTTCTACAAAGGTAGTAAAGCATGTGTTAGAATAGGAAATGAAGTGAGCGATTGGTTTCCGGTGAGAGTGGGGCTGAGACAGGGATGTGTGATGTCGCCGTGGTTGTTTAACTTGTATGTTGATGGAGTGGTGAGAGAGGTGAATGCTCGAGTGCTTGGACGAGGATTAAAACTGGTAGACGAGAATGATCATGAATGGGAGGTAAATCAGTTGTTGTTTGCGGATGATACTGTACTGGTAGCAGACACAGAAGAGAAGCTTGACCGACTAGTGACAGAATTTGGAAGGGTGTGTGAGAGAAGGAAGTTGAGAGTTAATGTGGGTAAGAGTAAGGTTATGAGATGTACGAGAAGGGAAGGTGGTGCAAGGTTGAATGTCATGTTGAATGGAGAGTTACTTGAGGAGGTGGATCAGTTTAA